>NC_066624.1:97750678-98084286 GCF_025201925.1 Gopherus flavomarginatus | reverse complement strand
AGGGGAAGGAGAGCAAGCAGCCTTTGAATCTAGACAACAAGCTCCTTTCTTCCCAGTAGGTGGTGCGCTTCAGCATGCATAATGCAGGCTATTGGTGGTACATAAGACAAATGATTAAGAGAAAGAGAGTAATAGGTTTAATAAGAGGAGAATGAGAGATATACATGGGTTAAGAAGAAGAAGAAAAGGAACATGTGTTAGGAGAAAGATAGATGAGACAAAGAGAAATGAGAACAAATTTGAAGTCAGTGGATGAAATTAAGAACAGGACATTTGTAACTGATGGGCAGGAAAACTTTCTTATCAGTGAGATCTGTAACAGTGTGGAATACTATCCCAAAGAAAGTGATGGAAGCTTCATCACTTGGGTTATTTTAAAGGACAGGTCAAAGTAATGGAGAATCTACAGGAGAGAACAATCCTCTGTTGGTCAGGGGAGGGAGGGAAAAAAGGGGAGATGAACTAATTGATCAGACAAGTCTTTCTAATTTCAACCCAATCTTATGACCCTGGCTATGGATCCCAACCTTCCCAAAGGCATTCTCTTCCATCACTGTCTCTCAAGCAGCTGTTCATAGTTCTTCCCCAGGCACTCATGAAAAGCAAAGGGAAGCTGAATTGGAGTTAATGCACTGTCCACTGGGACTAGATAGTGCACCCTGTCACAATACTACTTCAGATATTTTATGGGTGAAAGAGTGTTATAACTTCAAAGAAAATCAACAAAATTTTGTCACCTTCCCATGCAACACAAATCTTTCATTCTCCCTCCATTTAGCATTTCAGTACCTGAGATCGAATTTTTAGTGCTGGTCCAAGTTTTAATCCCATTGTGTCCAACAGATGTTCTTCTGTGAGCAGTGGCAGGGTTTCTCCATCAATAGCATGATCTTTAAATACCTTATCAAACAATAAAATGCACACAATGGCTTGTTAAAACAGACTCTTTTATGTCTTCTATTTTAATCCTGATACCCAGACAATAAAGGAAGGAAACAGTAACATGGAAATAATTCAGCTTTATATTAATCTGAGAGTAGATGGATGTGGCTGTCATCATCTGCGCCTGCAGCACATCCACTTGCTCTCAGAGTTCCAGCTGTGTAACGTTGCAACATCATTTAGTTTTATTATTTTAACAAAAGTGATCAATTACAGGGAAGCTCATGTCTTAGTCATTCATTTTTTATCCATGAATATGCAGATTTTCAGCCTGCTGTTTACACTGCTTATGATTTTTCATGAAATTGAATGAAGTAATTTCACTATTGCTTAAAACATTGCTTAACATCACAGGATCATGCAATTGCTTCTGCCTGTTTGAAAGTTGTGCAAGTGCTATACTGGCAGAGGGTGGGGTATTAAAACACTTTCCTTATACAGTTGTTCTCCTATTAACATTCTCATATTACACCATGATAGAACACTCTGTATTGCAGCATACAACCACAAACGAGCATTAACCTACATTGTTTGCTATCTTTTACTGCATGGTTACACATTGCCTAGCACAAAGGGGCCTCAAGATACTCTACTGCAAATAATAAATAGTAACAATAATTTAATTTCACTAGATAAAATGATGTTAGCAGAAGTTTAAATCCAGGGCATGTATCTTTAAACATCTAAAAATGTAAGTATGATTAATACTTGTGGTCACCTGTGCATAATCTGAACAACCTGGAAGGCTAATAATAAAGTTGTATACATCATCAACAGTCCATTTGCGAATATCTTCAATGGAAGAAATATCTTCTCCACTCAAAATCAGGCCATGCACTCCTTTGAGAAGGAAACAAAAATGTTGTGTTTGTATCATCTCAAGAGGCAAAACAATCGAAAACTTTATTAAAAGTAAGAGTTTATACACATCTACAGGACCTACTTCATATACTAACAATACTTTATGGTCACGTATTTATAGCATAGTCCTAAGCAACATACTAAATAGTCACTCATCACTTTCTAATTCTGAAGGGTTTGATTTTTTCTTTTATTTGATTACTCTTATTTTCTCTACTGATGGAACTGTACATGCCTACCATGCCGCAGCATTTTCTCTAAAGACTACATTATCTGATGCTTTTGATTTGTTATACCTTACCGCTATTTTAATTTGACTGACTAATATTTCAAGTGAACAAACAGGCAAGCAGATAACAGTGCTCTGTGTCACACTCATTCATATCATGATGAAGCATGAACTGTATTATGTGTTTCAGTCTCCAGGTAAATACTAAAAGGCAACATCTTCTATACTGTTTGAAGGCACATCAGTCTCTAGGTGAAGCTCTGTACTAGGGACATCTTCTGCAAAATGACAAAACAGCACTTCATAAAAAATATAACAAAGCTCAGAATGCATGTTATACACCAGGGGTTCTCAAACTTCATTCCACCGCGACCCCCTTCTGACAACAAAAATTACTACAGGACCCCAGGAGTGGGGACCGAAGCCTGAGCCTGCCCAAGCCACACCACCCTGGGTGGAGGGGGACAAAGCCAAAGCCCCTTTGCCCCAGGCTGGGTGGCCAAAGCCCAAAGGTTTCAGCCCCAGGCAGGGAGCCTGTAACCTGAGCCCCGCCACCCAGGGTTGAAGCCTCAGGTTTGGGCTTTGGCCCAGGTCCCAGCAAGTCTAAAACAGCCCTGGCGACCCCATTAAAACAGAGTTGTGACCCACTTCAGGGTCCCAACCCAAAGTTTGAGAACCACTGTTATACACAGATTACATATGCACCCAAACTCAGCCCATCACAACTAATATCTGCTGTAAATGCATGCAGAAAGAGTATGGGCAGAAGAGATAAGCTAGTTCAGAAATGCAGCAATTTTTGTTTGGTTTGTTTGGCATTGTATTAACCTAAATTCATTTTGCAGACAGGAAACAAACGTAACGCAAGTCTGCAAGCTAATGAATTCATTTTGCAGCAATACAAACTGGCTCTTGTGGATGTTTTAGGATAAAGACCTGAACCTTCTGCCATTTAAGTGAATGGAAGTTTTGTCGGGATTGGACCCATTGCTATTAGAGCACTTAGCAATGACTGCAGAACAGTGATCCTGTAAAGCTCTCCCACCGACATAGCACTGTCCATGCTGGTGCTTCGGTTGGTGTAACTTAAATCACTCACAGGATCTACTGTACAGAGTTAAGTCGAC
This sequence comes from Gopherus flavomarginatus, assembly GCF_025201925.1. Taxonomy (NCBI): domain Eukaryota; kingdom Metazoa; phylum Chordata; order Testudines; family Testudinidae; genus Gopherus; species Gopherus flavomarginatus. Next base: position 98,081,127 of record NC_066624.1, on the reverse strand, counting down.
TTAAGTTTTGTCAACAATCATAAGTCTCTTTAATAACATCAGTGGAGCACATCTACACAATGGCCCTTGTGTCAGATGAGCACGTCCACAGTCGTTGCTCTTGCATCAATAGAGAGAACATTGCATCAAGGGTAGCTATCCCACAGTGAAACTCGCCAACCTCTGTTGCCCTCTGCCGCTGGGAGCTCTGGGAAAAGATTGCACTGCATCATGGGGACTTGCTCGCAATCCATTGATGCAGTTCTTTCCATCCTATCATTCCATGGGCTTCCTACTTTGTTTTGTGCTGTTTCTCAGCAGCCCTTATAAACTGTGTGCCCGCCATCTCTGCCTGATGACATGGATCCTGAGCTGCTGACCTTTCTGGTGATGAGCATTATGAACACAACATGGCTGGTCCTGCAGTATTTCATGAGCTGAAAAACAGAGAGTGAATTGGTGATGCCTGCCTTTCTGTCTGCCATGGAAACAAATCAAGATTGCTGCTGGCATTCATGGACCAGGTTGCCATGGTGGATCATCGGTATTGGGCTGGGGAAATAAGCACTGAGTTGGAGATTGCATCATGATGCATGTATGAGATGATGAGCAGTGGCTACAGAACTTTTGGATGCACAAAGCCACCTTCCTGGAACTGTGTGTGGCACTTGCTCCAGTACTGCAGTGCAAGGACAGCAGAATGAGAGCTTCCTTCACTGTGCAAAAGCAAGTGGCGATCAGTGTGTGGAAGCTGACAACTCCAGACTGCTACTGGTCTGTCATCCAGGAAATAATTGATGGCTTTAAGGCAGTGGGATTCCCTAACTTGCGGCATGGCAATAGATAGAATGCATGTCCCAATTTTGGCCCCCAAACATCATGTGACAGAGCACATCAACCAGGGCCATTTCACTGATGTCAATGCAGGATGGCCAGGGAAGGTGCATCTTTTGGAACACTGGACTGTGTAGAAAGCATCACACTGGCACTTTCTTTCCAAACTAGAAGATTCCAATGCGGGATATGCAAATGATCATAGTGATCCTTGGAGACTCTGTAGACCCCTTGCTCCTATGGCTCATGAAGCTTTACACTGGGAACCTACACAACAGGAAGGAGTGCTGTAACAGCAGGCTCAGCAAGTGCCGAATGACTGTTGAATGTGCCTTCGGCTGATTAAAAGGTCACTGGTGGCCAGTTAGACCTCAGTGAGGAAAATATTCCGATGGCTATTGCAACCTGCTGCACTCTCCATAATATTTGTGAATCAAAGGGGGAAAAGTTTCCCTAGGAACAGGCTGCTGAGGCTGTTTGGCTGAGCTGATTTTGAGCAGCCAGATACAAGGGCAATTAGAGGGGTGCAGCGGGAGGCAATTCAAATTATGGAGGGTTTAAAGGAGCAGTTTGACAGTGATTCATAGTAATGTGTCTATTTGATGCATTTGACCAGGCAATGTTTACTTGCTGCCATGAATTATCCCTATAGTGTTTGCTTCATGAGCGTTAATTGCAAGGAGCAAATATTCCTATCTATAGCCACTGTGTTTCAACGTTAGCACTGAGTGATGTATGTATTTCACAAATACAGACTCATTTTATTTCAAAGACTCAAGTTTAATAAAGAGATGAAACACAAACTTTTGAACAAACAGGATGAAAATGAGGAACAGTCTTGTGGTTAAGGCTCTTACAGCTGGGTGAAATTCCCATTTTCATTGGAAATCAGTCCCTAGACATGGAGTGCATGGGGTACTGTGAGGGACCGGGAGCACATGATGAATGCAGTGCGGGAGTTTGGGGAGGGCATAGATTGGAGTTCTGTAGTGGTTGGAGTGGGAGTTGAGCACAGATAGCTCTGAGTGCAGGCTAATGAGGGACTTCAACATCTCCGTCTGGTCCTCCATTAACTTTATCATCTGCTTCTGCCCCTGTGTCCTTTCCTGGCTATTCAGCCTCAGTCTTTCACTGTCTCCCTCCATGCTGTTATTTGGCTGTGTGCTGCATCTCTTGACTGCAACACTTCACAAAACATATCCTCCTTACTCCTCCTGGGTTGCTGCCTTATCTGATGGAGGCACTCCACTGGCATGGAGGAGTGTGTTCTCAAGGGCACATCTGCAGAATGCAAAGAAACAAGAGAGACAGTATTGTGAGTACGCTCACAGCTGTGAATCAGAAAAGTCACATACACCTCTTTCTCACTGCCTCTTGGCTAGCACACAGGTTGCTGCAAGTCCCAATTATGATGCATTCCCAGGGAGATGGGGTGGGCAAGGCAAAAAGGACAAGAAGGGACAAAGGGTGGTTTGTGAAGGGGGTTATTATAAGGTGGTAGGGAGCCTAATCTGAATTTTGGTACTCTTTTCCACAGGCTAGGGTAATCAAACCCAATATCTCACTCTTAAGGGTAACCTAGGCTGCAAAGGAGCATCTCCTGCATTTGTGTGGCTTCAGACTGGCTTCATATGCTGCTGGCCTGTGTGCCGCATTGGCCCCTGCAGAAATAATTGCTGGGTAACATGGGAAAGTTTCCTGTAGTGGAGGGAGAAACAAGGCAGCTCTCCCAAGGAACCTTTGGCAGAGGATTGCAGAATACCTACAGGGAAATTTCCTAGAGATCACTATGGAGGATTCCAGAGACATCCCCGTGTATATTACCAAACTTTCCCACCATGGCCTCACTGCGTAGATTAGGAGTTCTCAGACTGGGGGTTGGGACCCCTCAGGGGGTCGCGAGTTTATTACAAGGGGGATCGCGAGCTGTCAGCCTCCACCCCAAACCCTACTTTGTCTCCAGCATTTATAATGGTGTTAAATATACAAAAAGTGTTTTTAATTTATAAAGGGGGTCTCACTCAGAGGCTTGCTGTGTGAAAGGGGTCACCAGTGCAAAAGTTTGAGAACCACTGGCGTAGATGGACAAGTTCTGGTGTTAATTTCTGTCCCTTATCCCTCCTGTGCCATATAACAAAGTACATGAGAGCTCAATCTCCTCTCACCGTGCAGTACGAAAGCAAAATGAGCACTTACCAGAGCTCCGCTCTCTGGCATCCTGCGTGCCATAGCTGGAGTGCTGGGACTGGCTAGATCCCTCCGGAGTGGAAAAGAGGTCCTGACACACCACACCATCAGACAACCCTGCCGTGTGCTCCACATATTTCTCTAGCTCTACCTCCTCGTCCACCACTTCCTCATCAAAGTTGAGTCTGCTGGCCGCTGCCTCTATGCCCTCGAAGTATCCATGGGACTCTTGACAGTGAAGGTGGGGTCACTGCTGAGGATGGCGTGCAGCATCTTATGGAAGCAGCGTGTCTTGGTTAGCCTGCCGGTACACCTGCCTCAACTCCTTGATTTTAGCACGATACTGCTGTGTGTCCATTTCGTGCCCCTTCTCCTGCATGCCTTTAGCAATCAGTCCGTAGCTATCGAAATTCCTACGGCTTGTGTGAAGCTGCAACTGCACAGCCTCCTCTCTCCATATACTCAGCAGATCCAACAGCTCTGGTGTGCTCCACATGGGAGCACATCTGCTGCATAAAGTCGGCATGGTCACCTGAGAAGATGCTATGTGAACTGTTCACGCCGAGCAAACAGGAAGAGGAATTTCAAAAAATCCCGGGCCTTTAAACGGAGGAGGGTCGCATACCTATGTATCTTCAGGTAGCAGAGTTCAAACTGCTGACCAGAGTGGTCATGATGGGCATTGTGGAACATCTCCTGGAGGTGAGTTAGGGTGACATAACCAAGTGAGGTGTCTACACTGCTGCTGTGTCACTCTATGTCGCAAAAAGCTCAATGCCGTTCGTCAAGGTAGTTTTATTATGTGGAGTTACATCGATGAGAGGAACATTTCAGTGTGTAAACTTCCATTGTTTTGTTGACAAAAGCTGAGTTTTTTCAACAAAACTGTGTAGTGCAGACAAGGCCTTACTCACACCCCTGAGTGACATAATTTACACCGACATAAGCTGTCATGTGTACATAGCAAACCTGAGGCATGAATTTGGTCTCAAGCAGAGGGCAGCTGATAGGAGAACTTCCTGTGCTGCCCGACACACACATGGGATTGTTGCTCAAATGGGCAGTTGCTGCCAGGATCCCACCAGGCAGCCTGGAAGAGCTGGGAGGACAGAATATATCGAATAGGGTTGCAGAGAACCACAATATTATCCTGACATGATATATGTGTTAGTATCCCACCAGCATGTGATGAGATCATTTTGCAACAACATAATGGCAAGACACACTATTGTGATGTTTGCATCAGGAGGTTACTCTGTGACTTTGCTCCTCTGTAACTCCATCTACTTCCCACGTGGTTCTGCAAGATTGAACATCACTGCCTTAGAGAATGAAACCTTCATATGCCAGCAAATAACATGTGGAGATCTCTATAAATGGGAGAAATAACTATGTTTGCCATCACTGATGTGTACTTATCAGGTCATGTTAGCTGCAGCATATGCCCCTGATTAATGAAGTCCACATTTTGAAACCCTGACTCTATCATTGTAAGTGGAGTTTAAATAAAAAGAGGATGATGAGAAAGCTAATCAATAAAAAAAAAAAGAGACCAACTTGACAAACCTGGAGGCTGTAATGGATTGCTGGGTACTGGGAAGCTATATGGCAGTGCTGAGAATGGGATTGCAGAAGGATACATATACTTGTCATCAAAGGCTGTGCAAGAGTTATTGGGATCCTTCTCATTTGCACTGCTGCAGCCATTTGTTTCAGGGGAAATTTCATGAGTAACACAACTTTTTCTCAGGCTGTGTTCATACTCTTTACAGCTTTTCACAGCAGTAGCAGATGGCTCAACATGGGTTTTGCTTTGCTCATGTTTGTTCAGCATCTCAAGCTCTGTTTCTTTCTTGTCCTCTTTCTCATCATCAGCAGTGGTGGAAGCAGAGTCTGCATTTTTGTCTTCTGCTTGGCTTTTGGCACCATTGGCATTGCAATCACCAGTTTTGTGATTCCCAGCTCTTCTCCCTGGCCGACGGCCTCTCTCCCTTTGCAGGTTGCTGATTGGAGGATATGGGCTGGTTGCCATGAGCATGGTATTGCCATGAAGGTCATCAAGGGTGGTTCGATGAACATATAGGTCGCTAGAAAGGTGGCCTTCAGGAAGTCTGTGCCTGCCACGGAAAGCAACTGGGCTAGCTGGGATTCCATGGTAGAGGAAAGGTGCTTCCAAACCCAGTAGCCCTTTACGATGAGCTTTCTCAATTTCTTTTTGTTGAAAAATAGCACTCATTTCCATTTCCATCCTAAGAGGTAAACAGAGCATTAGCAGTGAGGACTGATCAGTTCTCTTGTCATTTCTTTTTCAATGACAGATTAAACTAGAACGATATAATACATGAATAGAAAAATATTTCTTTCCCATGTTGCTGTGTGTGAAACATATGAACAACAGAGGAAACAGAGGAAGTGACTATACACAAAGTGTTGTCAAATGCATAAAAGAAAGCTCACAGAATATTATGCTTGTGATAATAAGGGATGAAATATTTTCCAACAAAAGCATGATTTATAAGTTGATAATACAGGCATCCCAGCATCAGTTACACTCATTTCACCACCACAAGGGCTAGAGACTTAAAAAGCTTAGATTCCAAGCAGAAAATTATACAACATCTTGAAAAAGGGCACTTATGTGGCAATCGATACAGTAATATAATCGTATTATGCATGAGGCCTTGACTATACTGCCAGAGCCAATTAACTGTAAGTAAAGATCTTGGGTCAACTCTCCAATGCACCTTGGTCTCTGTCTAATGCTCAGATGGTGCAAAGGGCTGTATTTTGACAGTAAATGACAATCAGAGAATTACCTTTGTGGAGGGAACTACCCACTGATATAAAGCCAACAGAACAGGTTCCTGTACCAGCCGCCCACCACTGTATCTGGCATAGGGTGGCTTGCCAGAGAAAGGAGGTAGATGCTGAAGGTCAGGTGAAGCTCCACTATGCTATACCAGTCCTCTCCTGGCACTAGATCCTTGAGGGGGACAGGCCAGTGCAGAAGCAGGAAGCTGTGACTGGCTCCCCTCCCACCTCCAGTGAGTACCCCCACTGTAGGTACTCTCTCCAGCATCCCCAGCTATACCTCTCCAAATTTCCCCTCCCCCCTCTAGCAGTGTCCTCTTTTTGGGAAACTGAACTATGGTAACCCTCTTGCAAGTTCCTCTTGCAATATAAAGGTGAGGGGTTCGCTACATGGGAAAAGGAATCCAGCTGATTACATTGAAACGGGGACCAATCACCAGATTTCCATATAATCATCCATGACACCAAGACTGCTTCACTAAACCAGGACATCTGGGCATCCTGTACATGGTGTAGGGATTTCCAATCCTCCAATCCAAATTTAAAAAATACTATGAGTGATGAGTCCAAACTGCCAAGTTCAGATCTGGTTCTGAGTTTTCCCAAGGTCAAGGGTATTTGAATCTAGAGTTCCAAGCTGCAAAGTCTGGATACATATCCAATCTTTAACCAAGTTCTGGATGTTCCAGCTTGGGCCTATATCTTATATCGGTTATTTAAAACTAAAAGCAGAATGAGGGAGAGAAACAGAAAGTTTTTCTGTGCCCCTGGCTTCCTGAAACAGAGGATTTTTTATATATCTGGATGGTTTGAACAAGTACTGCAATTACCTTTAACGGGGCACCAAAAGTTGTGTATTACAAAATCTGCAGCTTAACCATCCCAGTCTGCCTCCTTTCTCCCCACTCCAGGCCTGTACCGCAGTGCAAAATTTACATTCAGGTACCTGGCAATATTTTGTTTTTGAACCAACTCCTGCCTTCTGGCCACAGCTTCCATGGATTCTGGCTGGAGAAAACTATATCCTAGAAAAAATAAATATATATGGTTAGAAAAGTTTAGAATTGCACTCACACTTCACACATTCCCTGAAATAGTTGGATGTTCCTAAAAGTATTGTTAAAAGTTAACAGTTAAAAGGCCTGTTGAAAATGTAGCCTATGGAATATTTTTCAGAGTCACTGGTATAACTTCAGTCCAGATGCTGCAAACATTTCTCTCTTCAATGGGACTAATAGTAATAATAACTAAGCTTGGTATCATGTGTTTGTAGGGTCAGGACCTTAGGAACACCTGTCATCGATACTTCTAAGGCAAGGGAGAGTAGTGACATTTATGAGATAACTTCTGTCTTTGAAGAACATGGAGAACCAACTGAGTACGTAATAACTGATAGTTTAAAAAAGGAAAAGAAATGTAAGAACACTCCTTAAAAGTCTATTTACAGGCTAGCTGCAATGGTCTTACATGTAATTTTTTAATAACATTTCCTCTCTGAGAACTGTATCAGACCCAAATATGGTAAATCAAAGTCAGAGACTCACAGAAGGGTGAGAAGCTGAAGCCAAAAGTTCCTATTTCTGGACCATAGTGGCTTCTAGTGCCTTTTTATTCATCTTTGACCAAATCTGGGATCCTTGCTCAGTTTTTACTCAGACCTGAGTAAGAATCTCAAGATATGGTCCATTATTAACTTCTTATTCCCAGCATGACATGTGTTGCACAATTATGCAACCATGAAATTTGCTACTGTATCCACCCCTTGCTTTAGGAGTAAGCACCACAAGCTAAACTTTATTAAAACAAATATATAGCCATTTTATGGGAATAAATTATATCCAGGTAACATAGGTCCTGGCAACAGGATCAAAGAGAGTGACCAGTGAAACAACCCCTTAAAACAGCTAAGACAAAAAAAAAATCCTATTCCAGAGAGTTAAATGTGTGTCCACAAAGAACATTGCCAGTCAGATAAATATTGCTGGCTAGAACATTCTGTTTATATGGAGAGAGATGGACAAATGCCATACTATTTAGAAAATGCAAAAGCAAGGGGAGAGTGTGCACACACACACACAAGCATATAGGATGGAGATGGGCCTAATAAATTCTAGTTTGCATGTCTGAAGTCTCATATTGGTGCAGATTGGGATTTCTGCTAGGCAGGCCACTCCCTTTCTCAAGGCTATTTTACAAAACATAAATACAATAAAACTTATTTATTGCCATCAGTGACAAACCTGATGAAAAACTAGGAGTATCCACTTTTTCAGTAGTACCCTGTTACTTCACAGGATCATTCAACTGGCTGTTACCTGGACCAGGATAAACCCGACTGGACAATATGTTTGGCATGTTTGCATGCTGTGGGACTGAAGGTCCAAGGTGGGAAGCTACATGGATCTGTCTTGGGTCAGCTGGTGCCATCATTTCAGTGGAAGGCAACAAATCTCTAGGGAAAGAGAGAAAATTACAATTAGATATGTAAAGTATATGCTCTAACTTAACGTGTCATGTTCTACACTCACTTACATTGATTCAACTCCCTTTAACTTTAACAGGACTGGCACATTTGACCGAGGCAGAACTGGGATGCTATTTGCAGAATTTGCTCAAAAATTTTTGCTAAAAAGTAATAAAGTAATAAAATAACTTGGATTAAGACCTAAATTCTCATGTAAAAGGCCTTGGGGGTTTTTACAAGCCCAAGTGGTCAGGTCCAATTTTACCTTTCAGCTGAAAAACAGCATCACCAATAACACTCCCCTTGAGCACAGATTTTTAAGTGACTCAGAGGAAAGATCTACTGAATCATGCATGCCACATATAGCAACACTCTGCATTTCTTCAAGGTCTCCCATGCAAGTACTGACTAGTCACAACTCTCTTTAGATTCTAAGTCTCAAAAAAGTATATCTACAGTGCAATAAAAGACCTGTGGCATAGCCGCAGCTGGCCTGAGTCAGCTGACTTAGGCCCACAGGGTTTGGGCTGCGAGGCTATAAAATTTCAGTGTAAATATTTGGGCTCAGATGAGTCTGGGCTCCAGCCTAAGCCAGAACATCTACAGTGCAATTTTAGAGCCCTGCAGCCTGAGCCCTGCAAGCCTAAATCAGCTGAACCGGGCTCCGAGACTTGATGCCAGGGTTTTTTTTATCGCAATGTAGACATACCACAAGTCTCCTTAGAATAGATCACAGCCTAAGGTAGTAGAGGCTGCAGACATTTGTCAAAGAAATTACTGCCCTGTTTGGTTTGTATTGTTTGTGTAATGTTTTGATGCCCATTGGTCCTTTGGACATCTGTCCTGGCAGATTGGTCTGTACCAGTAGTGGTCAGGAAAGGCATTATGTCCTGGGGAAGTAACTCAAACACTTTCCTGTCCTTAGCAGTAGGAGTCAGTAATTGCATGTCTTTTCAATATTGGTCTTTCTGGGTACTGATGGAATAGGCCATCCAGTTATGTCAAAAAACGTTCCATGTTCACCTTAGGACTTGAGGGGGACTTAATAAATATGTTTCAGATCAGAGTAACTGGTATTAGACAGTTGCCTCAGCAATTGTCCATGGAATTTAGGGCTATGCGCAAAGGTGGATAGTAGCATAGCAGGAGCAATGTAGTATTCTGTATCCAAAGACAGGGATATTAAATTTAAATATAGGGGAGAGCTAAGGAGATACACACAGCTTCATGCATCCCTTAGTTATTAAGGCTATTTTAGAGACTAGAGACTGTGTTAAAAATAATCTCAAATCTTTACACTTTACACATATTCATGAATATAAGGTAATCTGCTGTTCTTTAAATCCAGTGGAGAAGTGGGGAGAAATACCTGTCTACAAATCGAGGTTCAAACTGTGAAGGAATTGGCTGCATTCTCTGCTGGCCTGCTCCCATTAGCTGAGGGTTTACTGCCATCATCTGGTTTCTCATTAGCACTTCTTGTCGCTGTCGCAGTTCTAACACAAAGCATATAAAATTCCATTGTAAGTTCAATAAGTGATTCTATACCCAGTATGAACCTTACCAGAAATATAATAATTAGTTAGCATATATTCTTTTATATTCCACCTATTAATAAGGAAAACAAGACACAAAGTAGTTACTGCCATTTTAAAAAATGTAGACTTATATCCCCGCTTAGCTACACTGAGCATCTCATTGATCAATATAGCATATTATAATAGGGCTGTCAAGCGATTAAAATTAATTGTGATTATGCAATTAAAAAATGTAATCACACGATTAATCACGCCGTTAACAATAAGAGAATACCATTTATTTAAATGTTTTTGGATATTTTCTACATTTTTAAATATATTGATTTCAATTACAACACAGAATACAAAGTGTACAGCACTCACTTTATATTTATTTTTATTACAAATATTTGCAGTGTAAAAACCAAAAGAAATAGTATTTTTCAATTCACCTAATACAAGCACTGTAGTACAATCTCTTTATCATGAAAGTTGAACTTACAAATGTAGAATTATGTACAAAAAAATAACTGCATTTAAAAATAAAACAATGTAAAACTTTACAGCCTGTTAGTCCACTCAGTCCTACTTGTAAACAAGAAGTGGGCAGCATTATCTTCTACAAATCTAAAAAACTTGTTTCTCTTGGCGACTGGTTGAACAAGAAGTAAGACTGAGTAGAATTCTAGGATCTAAAGCAGGGGTAGGCAACCTATGGCACGCGTGCCAAAGGCAACTCGCAAGCTGATTTACAGTGACACTCACACTGCCCGGGTCCTGGACCGGGGGGCTCTGCATTTTAATTTAATTTTAAATAAAGCTTCTTAAACATTTTTAAAACCTTATTTACTTTACATACAACAATAGTTTAGTTATATATTATAGACTTATAGAAAGAGACCTTCTAAAAATGTTAAAATGTATTACTGGCACGCGAAACCTTAAATTAGAGTTAATAAATGAAGACTCGGCACAACGCTTCTGAAAGGTTGCCAGCCCCCGCTCTAAAGTTTTACATTGTTTTATTATTGAATGCAGTTTTTTTTTGTACATAATTCTACATTTGTATGTTCAACTTTCATGATAAAGAGATTACACTACAGTATTTGTATGAGGTGAATTGAAAAATACTATTTCTTTTATTTATAATTTTTACAGTGCAAATATTTATAATCAAATATGATAATATAAAGTAAGAACTGTACTCTTTGTATTCTGTGTTGTAATTAAAATCAATATATTTGAAAAATGTAGAAAAACATCCACAAATATTTAATAAATTCCAACTGGTGTTCTATTGTTTATCAGTTTGATTAAAACTGCGATTCATTGTGATTAATTTTTTAATTGCAATTCATTTTTTTGAGTTAATCATGTGAGTTAACTGCAATTAACCAACTCCGTTAATATTATACAATCTTTAACTGCACCAGAAATAAACAAGACGTGCAAAGCCTCATGTAAACGCAGTGGCAGTTTATACAGTCCATGTTGATGCATACCTCACCACTATTAAAGTATGAAGGAATAGTGATGTATGGGAAGTGTGCTGTTTGTGGAAATTTGTATTTTTAATGATAGGGCAGATCTATGAAAAAATGGAAGACTCTAATTAGCTAAGAAAAACGCCAACCTGTCTTGATATGAAATAGCGTAATCTAATGGAATAAGCATGGGGCTTTGAGTCAGGAACTATTTCAGATTTGGGTGTTGAAAGCTAAATACAGAATTCCATATACAAGCATCGCATAAGAGTCTGATCCAAAGTCCAGTGAAGCCAATGGAAAGACACATTATTTGAATGGATTCTGGAATAGGACATAAGTACTTGATTTTCAGTGCACCCTTGGTTTCCACTGAAGTCAGGTAAAAGATAAATATATTTTTCCTATTTGTTTTGATTAAAATTTAAAAATAATTAAAAACAAATGAATTAAAAGTTCCACGGGTCCAAGGACCCTTCACATCCTTAGAACCTGTGAGAAGTGATGCTAGTTTTTTGATTGATTCCATCATCAGCCTCAGTCTTTGCATCTGAAGTATCAGTATCTTCAACTAAACTCAAATTCAGATGACAATGGAGAGGGGAAAAAGGATGATTTTATTACAACTTGTCCTTTACTCTGCTGCTAGGACATGCATCTGCAGCAGTACTGTTTGTCATGTTAAACTTCACTGATGTTCTTTCCTCTGCTTTTTCTTGCAGAGATGTAGGGTCTGAGAAATGGTCTTTTCCTTATTCATTTATTTTACAGGACCAATAGTTGCAATGTTTGATGCTAGCATTTGAAGTATACTATTACAGTGGTCACACTTTCATTGGGGGTAATAGTAATTGATTAATAGATGTTTTAATAAAGGTTATCAGTTTTTATAGAGTCCAACAGGTCAAAAGACTGCTTATAACCATGGCTTATAAACCTTCCACACCACTTTCTACCTATGTGCTTTTAACCATCTGTAATATATGCTGCTCATGTCTATGACATGCTTATAACATCTATTAACCGTTTGTTAACCCTTTATAAACAGAACCCCCAATATAAAGTGGGACCATTAAAGTTTGATTTGGTTCAAATGCACTATATACAGAGTATTAGTTGGGGCATATTCCAACAGATGGAAACTTCAAGCTCCCCACCAGCCTGCTGGGAACAAAGGAGAATTGAGGAAGAGAACAGGGCCAACTGAATGATACTTCTGCTACTCTTAGGTCTGCCAGGATGGGGCTGCAAAGGCACAGTCACAAACTCTCTTTTCAAAATTCCCTCATCTGTACATATCGAGGACTTGGTCTTGCCCTTTATAGGGCTCACCAGTAAGCAGCCTGTTTTCCCACAGAGCTTGAGCATTCTCAGAGTGTAGTACAATGTGCACCTATAAGAGACACCAATTCCTTGAAAATTTGCCCCTCAGATTATATGCTTAAAATCCCTGGAAAATTAACCAACAAAAATATCTTAGTAAAATAACATTGTTTAATAGTATATTTATTATTAAAGAATCCCCGTATGACCATACGTTATTAGAGAGATGCACATTTTGTGCTGCTAAGTTTGTACCACACAGCTTGTGCTCTGTTATTGTGTCCCAGAGTTCTGGGAGTTTCTTGAATCAAAGAAAAGACTGTGCACTGGGGAACATAACGATCAGCTTTGCTCATAGTTGACTAAAGACTTGATCCTGCAAAGTAATAAGTACCTCCTGTAAGTCACAATCCTACAATCTTTGAAGTCAGTGACAAAGCTGCCACAGAATGGTGGAAGATCAGGGCTCCACTCAGTACCCAGCACCTTGCAGGATTGGGCCCTAGGTCTATGGGAGTTACAGGAGCAGTGCCCTCCCAGATGCTGGAGCACCTCAGAATCAAACTTTAAACTCCCAAAGACCCACTGGGGCTCCATATAAAATTTGTTGTGAACTTTTCAAAAGCCATTTATTCAGTTTTTCCCAAGTCCTGGTCAGAAATCTGGAGGGGATCTTTCCAGAATATTAGACTTATCAAACGTTATTGCTCACATATTGAATACATGTTGTGAATACTATAAACATGGTCTTGGAAAGTTTTAGTTCTAGCTTACCTCCTGCTGCCATGCCACTTGCTAATCGGTATAAGTGCTTTTCGTCCAACATCCCTTGTTCCCCAAGTATAGACATCTTTCTCATGTGATCTCGGGGAGTCATGTTATGAGGTGATGGAGCAGACCTCCCTTTTCCAATGTAAAGAATGAAGTCAGAAGGGCCCAAGAAGATCATAAAATATTCAAAAGGTTAAGAGAGCTCAGGTCCCACATATAGTTTTTCTATTAAACAGATAGATCTGCAAGGCCAACATGCAATGCTTGTAGATACCATAGGGCATATGACAGAAAGATATTGTGGGATTTTGCCTTTCTGAATCTTTTCACAACTAATAGCCATGTCAAAGGTGCCAGAATTCTAGTGCTACTATTTCCTTCCAAAGCTAAAAAAACACAAATCTTTGAGACTTTTAAAATTTCAACTTAAACCAACACTAATTTTCCTGTGTGTTCCAAAAGCCCCTTGATTTTTTTTTTGAAGTGAATCAAAACATCATGACATTTACATAGGTAATAAAGCAAAGAAACACACACAGAGATGGGGTAAACTTAGTCCATCGTCATCAGGTTCAGTGAAGGAAGGTGCCCCAGAATTATACCAGTTTAGATTAGATCAGAATCTGTCCCAGAGCCTAAGCCTCCAGTAGCACAACAGTTGCTGTTCTTTGGAAAAAAACAAAACAAAAACAACTAAATTTAGGCTACACTTCTAATAAGCTATCCTTAAAAATAACTCTAAGGTGCCTACTTGTTGCTGAAGTGCCACAAGCTGTTTTTTACGGTCTGGGTCTTCAGAATGATCAGATGTTTTCTGCTCTATCACTGGGAGACAAAACAAGACAGAAAATGTTTGTACTAGTGCTGAATCAAAACTCAGCGGACCGAACTCTCATCTGTGAACACAAGACTGTACCAACTTCATTCTAAATCAGCAGTTCTCAACTCAAGGATCTTCACAGCAATGCCTTGGGGAATGAAGCCCAAAGCTAAACAAGTTAAGTCCATGCTGTATTGCTCATATTAGGCAGGGATCCTGCTCCCATTAAACTCACTGTGAGTTTTGCTATAACTACTATTGGAACAGGATTGGGCCCATGGGTAAAGTTTGGGGGGAGAGTGTGGGGGATATTGCCTCCCCCCCAAAAAAAACTGCAAGCCTTAGGCAGGCATGGAATTTGCCTCTCTATGCACAGCCCCATTGGCCTCACTGGAGCTGCCCGTCCAAATATGGTAGTCAAACTACAGCTATGATTTAGGTCACTATTACTATTTATTTAGCCAGTGCTAATGTGCTAAGGAAATAGCTCTCGGTCATGTGCTGCTGGACCAAGTGGGGGAAGGAAACCCCAGAGTAAAGGAACCTTCACTGAAAATCCTCTGCCACCAGCCATGCCCATTTAAGCAGGGAGCTGGCATCTGAGGCACCTCAGTTAATCTCAAACGCCATGTTTTCACACAAGAAGGGACATAGTTTCTGAAGCAGGCAGGGCCCAAACCATTTTAGGGCTTTGGTTTATCTGATTTTATATGGCTTGTTAACCAACTTATTTTTGGCATATGGTGATAAGTTTTGATATATTAAAGTGCCATTCTCCTCTGAAAAATGTCTTGGCAACTTCTTACTTAGATCTACCCCTTTGCATGTATTCAGTCATGCTGTACTAGCTAACTTCATAGATTAAAATGTGTTTTTTACTGATATTCCCCCTTCCCTCTGCCATTCTTGTATCCCTGCTGAGCCAATAAATTGAGTGAGGTGTATTCTATTCATGTCTGGTCATCGTCAACAGAATTTTTCACTAAAATCTAATTATAGGGCCAATCAGTTACACCTGTGCAAAGTCCATGAAGACAGTGGGGTTGCACAGGTGTCACTGAAGGAAGAATTTTGCCCAGGGAGGAAGCTTTAGCACTGGTGATGGCATGAAAGCAAGAAAAAACAATCTGTAAGCAGTTCAACTGTAAACTGAACCCACTTTCTATGGAAATTTTTGAGAGACAATGAACATGGGCTTCCAAAATCTACAAACTCTCCACAGAAAATCATATTTTTAAAAGGGTAATTCATGATCAGATATCTATATTCTTTCAGGGAATCAATCCTTGGAATTTGTGTGGATTCCAAACCAATTCCAAAACAAGGGAGTAACCATGTCCTTAGTTATTTTATAATAAATTGTATATGCATAGTTGAGTCATGCTTGAATCACAAATACTTTTCAGTGAGACGAAATGAGTGTGGGATTCCATTCGAGCCCCCATTTCTCAGAAAACCTTACCATCTTCTGACAATTCCCATAGTTGGTCTCAGTCCCAAAGTGAATTTTACTGAAGGAATGTGAATTAAATTAATTCAGCCATTTGAGGTATACGGTGGCAGGGGAGGGAATTACTCTCACCATGAAAAAATGTGACCTACTTTTAAAAAAAAAAATGTCTTATGACTCACAAATGGCTGAAACACTAGACACCAAGCTGACCATGACAGTAGTCCTCGTGGAGGAGGAAAATCAAGACAAATTTGAAGATAAATAGCTTAGTATCTTTCAAGTTTTCAAGATATGGGTTTGAACATGCACCTTGAGATGTGTTTTCATTCACTTTTTTTAGGGCACTTGAGTCATAAAGTGGTTTAGGATGCTCGATGTTTGCTGAAGTGCATCTGAGCTGCCAAAGTGCTTCTGAGATGCTAAAGCATTTTCAAAGGTGCCTTAGTGCTAAAGCTCTTTAGCGCTGAACTGAACCACTTTTACAATAGCTCAGGGCATAGGTGGTAACTAGCGGGAGGGAATGTAGAATTGCCATACTGTATTGAACCAGTGGTCTACCTAATTTGTTTCCTGTATCTAACAGTGGCCAGATTGGATGCTTCAGAGGAAAGCACTAAACTTTTGCAATTACCAAACAGCCTGCCTACAGGGGAAGCTTCGTCGTAACCTCCTCAGGGTTCGTCTTGTGGGGTATTTGGAGGTGGGAGATGAAGTGGCAAGGGCTGGGTGTGAGGACAGAGCTTGGAGACCAGGAAGTGTCTTTTTGCTTTCCTTTTTAGTAAACCAGAAAAACTATATACAAAAACCTGACATTAATAAGATATTAACAGCTGCCAGGAGATTTGTCTGCACTGGAAAGTTGTTCTGCTTTACCTGTATCAGAATAAAGCATTACAACCCCCTAACATGGGCATGGCTGTATTGGTATAAAAGTGCATTATTGTGGCATAGCTATTCCTGTGTGGGAAAAGGACTAAGCTATATTGGTATAACTATAAGGCACATCCACATCAACTATAAACTGTATCCACACTAGAACTTTTACTGGTGTAACTATTTCATAAAATAAAAAATCCCTAACCAAAATAGCTAGCCCAGAAAAACTTTTCAGTTTAGACCAGGTAAAGGTGACTGTAGTTAGCAGGTGACCATTAGCACTGGTTTCCATGTCATTAGCAAAATTATTTGGATTTTGACAAGTTAACTACGGTCATGGATTGTATAGAAAGTTACAATCTGCTGACAAACATGTTGTTACCAAATAGCACAATTGTTCTGTGAGCTAGTGCCAGGGCTATTTCAGATACTGCCTTGAAGCACCTGTTAGGGAAACTTGGATGGGTTTTGTTTTGCTTTTTTTTGTTTTGTTTTGGGTTGTTGGTTTGTTTTTTGTTTTTGATGATGTTTCCACTGGAAATGTCCTCTCCAAATATGGCAGCAAATAATTCAGCTTCCATTAATCTGATGAAGCATGAGAAATATTTGCAGATATGTGGTTATCATTTGAATAAAAATCAGCAAATACCAAGACCCAAACTAGTATCAGTTGATACACTCAATACATGAATCTTAGGTTTTGTCCATATCAAGTCACTGTGGTCTTAACTAATGTAATTGAGCAACATAAATCTGTGGTGTCAAGTATCAGAGGGGTTAGCCATGTTAGTCTGGATCCGTAAAAGCAACAAAGAGTCCTGTGGCACATTATAGACTAACAGACGTATTGGAGCATGAGCTTTCGTGGAGGAATACCCACTTCATCAGATGCATGTGACAAATTGGGTATTCACCATGAAAGCTCATTCTCCAATATGTCTGTTAGTCTATAAGGTGCCGCAGGACTTTTTGCTGCATTTATAAATCTATGGCTTCCTCCACAAAGGCTGTAGCCTGATGCTTTTAGTGAAACACCAGGCTTTGAAAATCTACAAGCCGGAGAGAATATTCCACTCATATGTAAGTTTTTCATGTTAGTGGCTCTATGAAGGCATTTTGTTTTTTACTGGTGCCTCAGTAAATCCCATGTAATTTACATTAGGTTTTCTTTTGATTATACTTGGAAAATTTCCCAATTGCTCTTGTCTTTGAAATTCAAAATCTAATTCTCTATACTGAACTTCAGAATATCATTAGTGTGAATTGCCTATGTTCATTTTGAATACAGGACACAATCTTGCATATGGTTTCTCTCTGCAGGAAGATTAGAACTTAAATGTTTTGTTTCAGTTGACCTGAAAACACAGAAACTGCCTTACTGAAAGAGAACAGTAGTTTGTCTAGGTTCAGCCTGCTTCAAGACTAGAAGTGACCTAGCCTCAGAAAGAAGTAAAAAAACACACAATGTACATGGCAAGCTCAGTAATGCTATTTCCTTTGGGAAAATTCTTACCCATACCATACAGCAATTAGCTTGTGCTCTAAATCATGGGTCAAATTCACGTTTCTTTTAAAAGGCTCACTCTGCCTCCTAACAGCTATCATATTACAAACGGCCACATAAAACAAAACCACTTTCAAAATACAGAAAGCATACTTCTGATTCATATATTAGCTAGAACATTGGTGAGAACTGAAAGGCTGCTCAAAATTTTGAAGCAGGGTTCATATAAAAAATGCATACGCACCAGCTGTCCAGTGCTACATTCATGTCTGACTCTTCTCTGATCCTATTGCACAAATCCTGGCTGTACAGCACATTACATGGATGAAGACAAGTTAATCTCTAGCTTTGGATTCTTACCCTCAACAAACCCTTCTTGGCAGCAGGCAGAACCACTCACCCAGTGCTAATTCTGTCTCAAATTATTAGGCAAGAGGTGGCAAGACACAAACTTCGTGAACTAAAAGCACTCACAAATTCAATCATGTTATGTGCAGTGTTAAAATGTGTATAGCAGTCATATGTATCTAGACAATTTATTCAAAGCAATCTACTGCTCTTGGCAAAACCTACTCTAACAATCACAATATATCATGTATAATATGTACTTGTTGGAAGACGATCCTTCTTTATAGTTATATAAATTAAGATTTCATTAATTTAAATACTGCTTTGACATACTTCATGTGCATACAGAATTACCATTTAAAAAGTAATTTGCAATATATCATTGCAATGGTTCTGCTCTACTCTTTTTGAAGGACATAAGTGTAGTTTTAAAATCCTCAAGTAAGTTAAAGAGAAAGGAAACAATTTTTTTTTAAAATACATCTTATTCGTGAATAGTATTCAACATAATATTGATGTAAATATTGTATATTTTTCTCCTGCCATTTTTTGCCTCTTCTTTTAGAAAAGCTTTCTTGGTTGCCTCAATTATAACAAGTTTAGATTATGTTTAAAAGGAAACAAATTTAGTCCCAACAGTAAAACCTGAAATCTGTATTGTTTTTGCCTTAAAACTGCCTTATAACTACTAAAATTCAAAATTGGGCTGGATTCATGAGTCCACGCTTAGCAAAATAAATGGCAGTTCTAACAAATAAAGAAAAAATATGCTGATGTATCAGACAACAGCATGAAACATGCTTCTTTGATTGCAGTAAGGTACAAATTGACAGACTAGATTTAGAGGGCTAAATTCTAATCCCAGATACGTGGGCGCAAACTGCTCTGAGACTGAGATTAGAGTCTAGTCCTAAAACTGGATTGAGAATAAATTTTCCTCCTCAAGGAAGAAAAATAACTATATTTACTCTGTGTCTGTCGCCGATGAAGTTTGAATACTTTTACAATGTGTGTAACTGTAGAAAATATCAGCATGTTACGCCATTATTGACCCATCTGAATACCAAAATTGGAAGCTGTAGTTCAGTCATCTAGTCTTTTAGGTATAGTGGCCTTAAGAAATAATTCTAGAGCCAAATTCAACCCTGATGTTAGTGGGTGCAGCCCCTACTGAAGTAAATGGAGTTTAATTTCCATATGCTGTGGCTGATTTTAATAGTAGTTATTATTAGGACTGATCTTATTTCCACTGAAGTTAATGGAGGTAGGAGCAGGCTAATTATTCTGCACACTTCTAAGGCAACCTTTAGCTACATGTATTACACTAGCATCTAAAAGACATGACCAAGATCAGGCTGTGACCCCTGTGTGCTACACACTGACAAACACTTAGTAAGATACAGTTCCTGCCCTGAAGATATTACAATATAATAGATAAGACAGACAAAAGCTGGGAGAAAGGAAGAGTTATTATTCCCATTTTTCACATGGGGAACTGACGTATAGAGAAATTAAGTGATTTGGCCAAGGTCACACAGGAGGTCATGGCAGAACTGGGACTTCAACCCAGATGTTTTGAGTCTCAGTGTAATGCTTTAACCACAGGACCATCTTTCACACAACCATAGCTCTATTAATATTTATTTTTATTTGTGGTAGCAAAGAAAGGCTTCAGTTGAGGCCCCATTGTGCTAGGCACTTTACAAACATGTAAGAAGACACAAGCCCTGCTCCTAAGAGTGTATAATCTAGTATCAGTCTGAATTACATATTTAGATTAAGGGAAATAACAAAACAAGATAAGAGCCCTGCAACCCAACTGAAACCCAGAGGGAACCTGCTACAAATTTTGGGTTTGGGTCAGGACAGAAAGCCACTGGACACTCTCGGGCTTGGATCTGGTCAGTTCTGATGGCCTTGTCTTGTCTATGGGGTTCTCACGGCAACTGCGTGCCCTGCTCCTGCTGGCCTCTGCCTCTCTGTGTGCTGAGCTGTAGCACCCACAGCGCAGCAAAGAACAATGGCTGGCAGGAGTGGGGCACACAGCCATTATGCCAACCCCACAGCAGAGATAGTGATGGTGCTGACTCATATTTGGTGGGCAGGGGTTAGGGTGAAAAATGACCTTCTTGGACTTGGGTACAATCAGATGCATTGTGGTAAAGATCAGGTCCAGGTTGGGCTATAAACTTAGGCTCAAGCAGACCTCTAATGGAAGTTAATTTTAAATAAGAGCACAGTACGTTTGTGTCTCTGTGTATACATCCTCTCTAGCATTCTGCATCCACCAGGACTCCCAATAAAGGAGCTGCTCCTGAACACAAACTATTCAGAAACATAAAGGTGTGGTACAGTGAAAAAAAATTAATAATAATTATCAGGCTTCATACATCATACTAAATGCCTCAGACCTATGACTTTGCAGTAGATGGTCTACTGTATTAATGGGGATCAGCAAAGAGGAAATAAAATGGAGCCTAGTGACCTTTTAACTTTTTTGATTTATAAAGCTGGCATGAAAAGGTTGGGTTTTTTATATTGTCTGTTTTGTAACATTGGAAATATAGGTCCTGGATAAGCTGGAAAATTCTTTGACAACTGGAGAACTAGACTGGAACCTAAGGGAGTTAGGCTCCCAAATCCCATTGAATTTCACTGGGATTTGGGCATCTGATTTAAATTCCTTTGAAAATCCTATCCAAGTGCAGATAATATCATCACCAGAGCCAAGAGAATAAAAGCTGAGCTGCTGAAAGAGGAAGGGACTTTTATTCAGCCTGATTAAAACTGTTCGGTGTTTGGGGTTTTTTTATACACCTATTTAACTGCAGTGATAAACTAACAGTGTGACTAAAGAAAGCCTTTGGTAAATATTCTATGCTCTCCCCCTTCAATTAAGGTATTAGAGATCACAATAAACATCCCGAAAACCTTCCGTATCTTCTCCAGCAAAATCAGAGAAAACTGAACTTGACATTTCTTGTATGTCTAAGATGAAACAAGCTGATTAAAAAAAAAACACACACAAAAAAAACCAAAAACTTTTCAGGCATTCTTTATGTATCATGAAGTAAAAAGGGAACAACCCCCCAAAAAATACTTTGGAGATCACCTTAGATTATATATAAGCTGCTGTTATCAAATACCAAGCCCACAACGACTAGTGTTATTTTCTGAGTTAATATGCATAGCCACAAGACTTAAACCAAACTACATTTTATTCAGTGAAATTACTACATAAAATCTCAGACTTCAGGCCTGATCCAGAGAGGTACCAAGCAGCCCAACATTCAGTGGCTTCAGCAGAAGCTGAGGGCTTTCAACTCAGTACTGTGCAGGATCAGACCCATACATGGGTAACTTGGGTCAACACTGTCTTTAGTAAGTACAGTGCTCTCTCCATAAGATGGTGACTGGAAGATACGAGTATGTTGTACAGAGTGTGGAGAGAAGAGACTATCCTGATTTTCCATGGTCTTGAGAGAAATTATTCACCATGAAAACAGACAACATGTAGTTCATGTTCACCAAAATGCTAAGGAAATTCCAGAGATCTTGAAATATTAAGTCTACAGTGCAATAAAGTAGAGCCTCAATCTTTCTCAGTCTACAAATCTGTTAACTCTCTTCAAGTTTTAGTGGTCACACTCCCTTTAATAGCTGTATGTAAGGAAGTTTCATCTTAGACTTCAATATTTTTACAAAAGATAATACAATGTATAAAGATGTACAAAATATGATTATCCTGCAGAATAGTAGCAGTAGGACCCATTAGATATCAAGAGGCTACACATGCTAGAGACATCTCAGATAGATCGACCTAAACTACATTTGTAAAAATAAAACAATGAAGCACATTTTATGGTTCAATAGCCTGAATAGTCCATAAAGTGTTTCCCAGTCATTAGTGCAAATAATTGAGATTTTCTACTGTACTTCAAATAAGAGAAATTAACATGAAGACTAAGTTGTAGCTGCTTAACAGCTAGTTAATTTTAAGGAATATTTTATCATTAAATATTTTTAGTTCCTCTGGGTTAAGATAAGTGGCATTCAATTTTCTATTGTATTTGTTTGAGATTTTCTGCTAAGCATGGCAGCATTTTTTTAGAAGAGTAAATGTGTATGCAACAATGGACCATCTAGAAAAACAGGACATGTTCTATTTATGAAAGATTTTGAAAAAATCTTCAAGCTGATCCATTTGATTTTGTAAAAATTTTAAAGCTTCCCTCCACATGTGCAAGGAGTATATATCAAGAGAATATTTCTAACAGATAGCCAATGCCCCAACACACATAATTTATCATCTGTATTACATATCATATATGCCTATTTCTTCCTAAAGTTACTGTATTTAGAGTTAACGTGGTTTAAATATGCCATAAAGGAGACTAAGTAGATGTATGATTTTTCTGTTGTGATGTGAG
This sequence comes from Gopherus flavomarginatus, assembly GCF_025201925.1. NCBI lineage: Eukaryota > Metazoa > Chordata > Testudines > Testudinidae > Gopherus > Gopherus flavomarginatus. The sequence continues at coordinate 98,058,326 of NC_066624.1, read as the reverse complement.
GATATTTAATACCAGCATCTGAAAAATCAAACATTTCCTGATATTGTGTAACCATGACTATACTGCCACATTATGCTAAAACAACTAGCATTTTTTTATTCCATTAACATGTATACTTACACCTATTATGAAGACCTTAGTTTCAAGATAAAGGAGAACACCATGAACATCCAAGAGTTTGTATGTTCACCATCAGTCTTCATTTCAAGCTGCCTTAGCCACATGATTGGCAGTTTTTAAAACACATGAAGATTAACACGTCAAAAAACTGTTTTAACTAACGCTGACTTTGCTTTAAATACAAATTCAATTTATCTTGATTAGCTCTCATCCCTCTTTTTAAGCCCTACCCACTCTGACATCACAAGCCCTTCTCCTATACCATGTCTTAAAGAGGCTGTAAAAACATAATTACAAGAAGAGCACCATGCTGATCTGATAAACCTATTTCAACAGTTAACCTGCTAATCTGTTGTTAGCCTTTAAGATGCTTGGTGCATTCACTTAAAATCTTACTGTTCCCAAAAGAAATCCAAGAGAAGGTTCAGAATTGCCTCAGCTCTTATCTATAACAATTTTTTTCCTATTGATTTTTAAAAGCTACATACTTCTGCCATTTGGCAAGCAGATAGCTCAGAATTATGTATCCTATTAGATTTGGGGGAACTAGAGGATGACAATCCTGTTAAGCATATTGTGAGACTAACACAGGGATCAGATGGTTATACTGCTCAAGCTGACAGTTTACTCTTTAATTCTCAGTCAGTGAATTAACACCTTTCAGAGTGAATGCATGGTAAAGGGCAGACTTTAAAATGTCAGACATCTACTTGTTTCTTCTAATGTCAGTCTCAGTCAAGGAGAAACTTGCTAATGTTGTTGTGACTGTTAATCCCCTGCACACTTGCATTAATGGTCAGGGAAGGGAGAGAATCTAAATGAAGCAACAGTAAAATGTCCAAAAAACTGCTAACTTAATGGCTAAACCTGGAAAAACACAGAGCCACTCCCACTAATCATTGCTCATGGAAAGAAGTTTTCACCAATAAAGAGAGGTTATTTACCTTTAATGATGTCTTTTCCTAAAGAGTATTATGACATTAATTTTGGAGGCTTTTTAGGGGTTAGCATAACGTAAATTTTCCCTGTCGTGGACATTGTCATGGTTACTGGATTAATTTCATGTAGTTTTACAATGAATGAGAACATGAAGGACAGGTCCAAAATCTGCTGACAGTTTCCAGTATCAGATCTTGCAACTCATTTCACAAACATAATTGTCCCAGCAGGCAACAGCTGGCATAGACTGAGAAACTTTTTTTAATACAGTTGTTCAATCCATACAAGCCTTGACAGTGCTAGAAAGCATCCTAATGCTTAAGAATAATTTCTCCCACCTGGATTTCCCATCCACCCAGCCAGGTACCCACATGCAAAACCTTAACATCTGAAATGTAATTAGTTGAATTAATCTGCAAAAATGTTTCCTAATTGGGCAATTTTTAAGTAGCATGGCCGCAGCCTAAAACTAGGAAACATTGGGTAAGTTGGCTGGTTTCCCCAGTAGATCAAAAGCAGGGTCTTGCATCAAGAGGCTCTCACAAAGTTTGCTGGGAAACATGAATCAAGTTTCAAAAAGAGGGTTTAATACAGACAGACAAAAAGACCCTCTCAGGCTGAAACAAAATCAGCAACATAATTATGACTTTTTTCTTTGATTTTACCTAGCAACAGAAGGCTGGAGATAGGGAAGTAACTTTGCAAGATCGGTGGCATCCAGAGTTGGTTTCTTGAGAAGAATCAGGATTATGCATGCTTTAGGGAATCATTTTCTGAAGGAGTCACCAGGGCCGGCTTTAGGAAGTGCGGGGCCCAATTCAAACAGTTTCGACGGGGCCCCAGCAGGGATGACTGAAAACTAAAAAACCCCAAAAAACACATGTAAAAAAACACATGGGGCTTGTACTCACCGGACGGTGCTCTGAGTCTTCAGTGGCTCTTCTGTGTTGGGTCCTTCACTCGCTCCAGGTCTTCGGCAGCACTGAAGGACCCATCGCCTAAGTGCCGCTGAAGACCCAGAGCAAGCGAAGTACCCACTGCCGAAGACCCGGAGTGCCGCCAGGTGAATAAAAATTAAAAAGGCACCTCTAGCCAGGAAAGGGAGTCTCACTGGGTGCGGGGCCCACTTAGGCGCGGGGCCCAATTCGGGGGAATTGGTAGAATAGGCCTAAAGCCGGCCCTGGGAGTCACTAAGCACATCTATCAGTAGTAGGTTTAGTTGGTCGTGGCTGGATTTTACCAGCCCTGAAGCACAGAGTTCTGAATCATGCAGTGGTCGTCACATCTCTTTATGCTTCTAGTACTACTCCTATTGTACATCTTCATTGGAGGGGAAGTGGGGAGAGCAGCAAGGAGAGAAGAGAGAGACCCAAGGGATGAAATGTGGAAGGGAGCAAAGAAATGCAGGGGAATTTATGGTTAACGGAACCAAATGTAATCATGAGCTGGACGTGGGGGGAAAGAAATCTCCTCTTACGTCATGTTGTGACTGAGTCTATCAGTCCATCTTTGCCACCTGTTGGAGGCATCAGTGCCCTGACACCTCCCTGCTTAAGGAAAACTCTCTCAGGCCAAGCCACCAACAAGACTTAGTTCTCCAGGGGACTAGAAGGGCCAGAAGGAGACACTGACCAATCAGGGGCCAGTAAACCAGTTAAGAAGGCTTACTTGCACCTGTTTGGGAGAGTACTGGGTGAGGTTAGTATAGGAACTGAGTGCTTGAATACTAACCCAGAACTCCAAGGGCAGGCTACGGCCTTTGTTTAAAATGCTGCAAACAAGCAGTTACCTTTTATGTTCCTTTGCTCGTTTAATTGCACAGACAGCCAAATTCTCAGTGTTTGTTGTTTAACTATTTAAAGGCTGATGCAGAGATCATGGAATGAGCAGTACTGCTCTATGTAAGCTCCCACATATGTCAGTGTCACCATTATCTAAGAGGATAATTTGGGGGGGGTCACTTGATTATGTATCATAAGAAATTTGAAGAGGACTATCAAAACAAAATAGCAGTCTTCAAAAATGTAAGTAAGTTATCTTTAAGATGCCTTGACAACCCAGGAGAGTGTCTTTCTGAAGCCATTACAAAAGAGAAGGCTGCCCCGGTATGTCTTAAGTTTCAGACATGCTCATGTATCTGCAAAATGTACCAGGTTGTCAATGATGGTGCACTGGTGAAAGAAACAATGGATTAAATAGATCAGCTTCCATTTAAAGAATTTAGAAATAGGCAAAGAATTATCAATTCAGCTGGTGGTGTGCAACCGGCTGCAAATACAGAGACAAGGCGAGATGAATGAAAACTGTTGTCACAATAGGTTTGACAACAGTGGGAAAATAGAATGAGGCAGAGCAGTCTTCTCCAATTTGTCAGAAACAATGGATATGATTGACATGACTCAGCTGGTGATATTTGTGTTTGAAAATAGCAGTGTAAAGGGAGATATTGGACAAAGCCACCTGTGAAGAAGTAAACAAGAGGGGAAGTTATTAAAAGTTCAAGAAGTATGTTATTTACAACAAAGTAGCGATGGAGCTGGTTTGTGTAAGCAGATGCAGCATCAGCTTTAACTGGATCCAAACAGGTTTTATCACAAGCTGCAGACCGGACACTGATTTTCTAAATGATCACTGCCCTAGTTATCAGCCAGCACATTATGATGAGTAATATGTTTCATCAAGTCCTTTTAAGCCAGGTCTCCCTCATATGAGATTGTTGGGCCAAGGTAGAGTTTAGCAAAGGTTTTTCAGTCTTTTAACTGAGATCATAGAATCAAGAAATGGAGAAACATGATCTTGCCAACAAGGAGTTGTGGCCTGAGAACCTCTTGATGCTAACTGGCGAAGCGGTGCATAGGGATCGCCTGGGTCTGGTATGTACATTTTAGTTCACCAAAGAGTGAAATGTCAGGTCTCAACTAAAAGATGGTGTCACATTGGTCATCAATATCATTGTGAAATGCATATATGGATGTTGTGTAAGAAGTCATGCATATACACTGAAAATTATGTTCTTAAAGGTCTGTGTCTATGGTCTGGGTACCAGGAAAGATGAAAAACAGGTTTTCTGTCAGACAAGAAATGTTTATCTATCTGCCTGTTTACATGTAAATTAAGTTTTACATGGTTCACAATGGATCTCCTATCTCCAGTCTGAACTGAATGCTGCTGAAGAATTGTGAAAACTTCCAAGAGAAAAAGGTAACATGAAGAAGTAAACATCATGGAGCGTGTGGGGTGGTGAACCCTATCTTGAGCTGCACATCAAGGTTTGCTGTAGTATATTTGGGGCACAAAGGAGACACCCTGTCATCTTTCACCTAGGAAGTAAATGGAAAGTGAGTTTGCTTAATGAAAGAGGGATCTTGTCTAGGCTTAGTTGAAAATGCTGGAGAGAACTTTGGGTGAGATAAACATCTTCAGACAGGAGCGTAACTTGTCAGCTAAGTTTACTCTCTAGAAAGCGTGTTGCCAGAGGAACAGAATACACCAGCTGTAGGATTGAATTCAGGTTCACCACTTTGCTTAACACCACAGTAATTAATATATAGGTTCTGCTAAGAATCCTCAGAACCTTTATATACTAAAGGTTTCTGAGGATTCAGGGATTGGCATATGTTTCTTGCTAACCTGTACAGAGAAAATGAGGCATGTTGCAAAGACCTGGAAGGCAGTGCCTGTGCTGCCAGAGGCTGGTGTTTCAGGGAGCTGATCCACTAGATGCACAGACAAGATTTCCTTACACTAGGGGCAGGTGGTGTTGAGGTGACTCTCAACTCTGGGTATTTCTGGTGTGCATCACAGGAGGAGTAGCTGGACTTTGCATTTCTGATTGACATTGCTAAAAAGTTGACAGTCAATTAAAAGCATCAGGACAAAAAAAATTATGTTACACAGATTCAGTGAATTCATTCAGTGTGAAATTGGATTTGCGGATAGCTCAGATAAAAAAGCAGTACAGCGCTTCCAGCCATGAAAAGCTGCCTTGGAGAAGCTTGTAGAAGAGACTAAAAATTAACAACTCTGGGTATGTCTACACTATGCCATTGTAGTGCAGACATGAACTACATGTACTACACAGGGTGTTTCTGGCTATATGTACAAGAAACATGCAAAGATCATGCCTCATTAAGGATACTCTTGTATATTGCATATGGAAGTCAATGCAGTTTTTGTGCTTTGTGTCTATTAGGTTAGTGTAGTATGCCCTGTTGCTTTTTCTGGAGTTGCTATCCTTCCAGGATAACCACACGCCTAGAAAAAGAGAGAATGAAACAGGGCAGAGGAAAATTTAAAATACATACTGTATTTAGAAATGGGCCTTATCCTTTAAGTTCAGAACTAGATTTGTATTGGAGTTCAGATTTTCCCGAAGTTCAGGGCTGTTCTGATGTTATGCTTAAGTTTGGCCCCATTGTAGAGATAAGAGTGAGCCATGAAGATACAACAAGGCAAGGCACAAAAATTGCAGTTTAAATTCTCAAGCATAAATGCCAAGTGGAATATGTCTAATTATCTAGTTCCAGAACAGACTCTAGGTTTTTAGCCTAATAAACCACAGAAAAGAGAGTTTAAAGCTAAAGATCAGTTAAGACTTTTCATAAATCATAAGATAGTATGGAAAAGCTGATAGAATTTCAATAATTAGAATTTGTGTAAAGAAGTCTGTTTCCTTAATCCAGCTTCTTTCCGTCAAAGAGGTCAAATGGCGCTAAGAGTCCATGTTAACCTGTAAACTCACTGCACTCTGATCACTCTGACACCAATTAGTATTTCCCTCCCTCCTCCCTCTCCAAGAAAGCTGATTGAGGTAATTAAAGATAATTAGCTAATCAGGCTGGTAGGCCGCATGAGCTAATTAGTCCATCAGCTCAAGATTGATAAAGAGACACAGGTGGGAAGTGCAGCCAGTGGGTAGGTGTAGCTAACACTAGTGCTAGCTGAACCCAGTCTCACAGAGGCCTCAGGGAAGGGGGACCTCTGCTCCTCTCAGCTCCTGAGGGAAGGGTCTAAAGCACAATAGTATTATTGCATGAGACTGTAAGAGTTGGTGGAGGGAACTCAAATAAATGGCACAGTGGATACACAACCAGTAGAGTCCAAGCTAGTTCAAATGATGTGAAAAGGCAGGAGGGGAACACACCTTCTACAGTCCAGTTATTTGTTTTAAGGAGTCATATCTGACTCCTCAAGACAGATTTAAACGTGCACGTATGAGGCTGAACATGAAGGAACTGGAAAAATTAAAGAGAAGACTAAAAGAATTGTTATTGATATTAGTGCAAGATGGTTGATGAAACATGAGAGATGGCCTGATAAAGTCTGCAAGCATCCATACCAGTGGGCAAACATTCCTACTTAATATCACTAATACTGCTTCTGAGAAGAGAACGTTGTGTCTGAGTTGCTGAAGGTGCCATCCACGAATGCAGAGAAGAAAGTGACAAGAAGCTTTTTGCCATTTGTTCAAGACAACATAAACAAAATGAAAAAGAAGAATGAACTTCTTGCGTGCAATCTGCAGCAGAGTGAAATACGTCCAATTGTGAATTCCACTTTGAATCGTAACTAGGATGACCAGACACCAAGTGTGAAAAATCGGGACGGGGGTGGGAGGTAATAGGAACCTATATAAGAAAAAGACCCAAAAATCAGGACTATCCCTATAAAATCAGGACATCTGGTCACCCTAATCATAACTTCCCATTTTTGAGCTATGTGCAGAGCACATGTCTAACCTTGCCCAAGGCAAGTCTATTATGATGTGCTCCAGACAGCTACCCTGCCTGACACCTCATTGAAGATCTACCACTGAGAAGCCATCATTGAGCAGTCTAGAGACATTAATTTTGATTGTCTCTGAATTACTAGCCCAATCCCATGGAAAAATGGATTTTCTAACAGGAGTGTCACTATAGCTGCAGGTTTTGCAGCTTCTCAGCTTGGCCATACCAAAAAACCTCTTCCCTCATACTTCCTCCTTCGCAGGGTCCTAGAACCCATGCTCCAGCACAAGCCCAAACATCTACACTTCAGTTAAACAGTCCCTTAGCCTGAGCCCCACAAGCCCAGTTCAGCTGTATAGGCCAGCCACAGGTTTTTAATTGCAGTGTAGACATACCCTAAAGGGTTTGAGAGGTGTGAGGCCCTGTTTTTGGGAGCGAGGATGACTGGACTATGGAATCTCATGTCTCAAGGAAGGTTTGAGCCAGGGAAGTGTTCCCTAGAATCCCAGAGTTAGGAACAGTGACTAGACCCTACCCAGTCTCTGACCCAGTTGCCTTAGAAGCATTTGGGGCACTGCAACTGGGTCCACTTGCAACAGACTGGTGACTGTCTCTAGTCAGACTGGGCCAGGTTGTGACACAGTCATCCTAAGCATCTGACACATCAATGTTCAACACAAACCTTATTGAGAAAGTACTAACACCTACTGGAGTCCTAGAGCACATGGTGGACGTTCAAAAATTCTTCCAGAATCACCATCAGACTCATAGCTGGTTAATTGTGAAAAGAGGACAGATACCCTAGTCTCCCAATGATCTCAGTGGAGCTCTTTGGAAGATTGTGTCTCTGCATTTGTATGTATGTTGAAATTTGCAGTGAATATATATTGGACTTTCACTGACACACAGCATGCATGTTATACTGCAAGCAGATCTACTAAGTTTACAAAAGCAACTGAAAGAGCTTTTGGAGCGACGTGGCAGATTATAGTCTGATGACACAACTGCCTCAGTCTCAATGGAAATGTGACTTGTTCTAGTTAGCAACAAAGAACGGGAGCCACCCAAAGACAAAACTGGAAAACCTTACCTAGAAGCCTCTGAACCTGTCCATGACTGCTCCCAGATAGAAAGGTCAGAGGTTGAGCACCGAGCAGTGACCTTAAAAGTTCCTTTCCTTTCTTTTAGCAGTTCATAGAGTCATAGATATTAAGGCCATGAGGGAACATTAGATCATCTAGTCTGACTTGTATTACAATTTAAAATGGGGGCTCCAGATTTCTAGCCCAAATCTATATTTTTAAAGGAGATTGTGTCACAGCTCATTAAATCAAAAGGGTAGAAAATCATGGGTTTAAAATTATGGCATATCAATGAATTCAGACTTGTCAGTTTTTAGAAGACTTGCCCTCCTCCCCATCTACGCAGTGAAATACACAGTCTGACATCATTATTTAGGATGACTATCAAAAGTACTTTAGAATGAATTGCTTATCACCAAATACAAACATGCTCAATGCATTAATACTTATTCTGGCTAAAGTTCTATATAATTTAATGGAGAGTTTTCCTGAAGTGAGGCCTGTAGGATCCGATCTGTTGTACCAGATGGTATCGTATGGAAGAAATACTGATCCTTTGACTCTCTTGATTTCTAATTAGGTTTCTAGTAATTAATATAGTTTACAAGCCTTGCATGAACTCAGCAGATTACCCATTCATGTAAATGATTAACTGAAAGGGGATTACTCCTGGCATAAATTCAACCAAAAATTTTTTTCCTGCACTGAAAAACTACTGACAAACTGGGAAATGGTAATACAGTATAAAAAAATTGTAAATGTATTTTTCTAGCCCTGCAATTTTTCAAAATAATTAATATCAAAGCACTAAGAACACAAATATGATAATATAAAGGTACATTTCGTATGATCAATCACACTTTTTTTCTATTATGAAATCAAAGCACATTCTCAATGGAATTCTTGGGAATGGAATTTAGCAAAAAGGTCAGTTCTTTTTAAAAAATACTTAAATTGAATGAATTTTAGTCCCAATCTTACAAATGCATACTTTTGGGAAGGCCCCTGTGTCACGTATATGAGAATGCATGCCTGGCACCCTTATTGCTACAGTGAACTTTTGGGAGAACCAGATAAGCACTCTAATGAATTCATACTCTTAGGAAACCACTACAGTGTCCTAACTGAGACAGTTTGAAGGTCATGGGCAGGACTGAAGAAAAAGTTCAGTTTGTAAGTATTAACATCTCAGTCACCTTCTACAGGAGAAAAATATTGAGGATACCAGCACAGTTATTTCAAAACATTACAAAAACTCTAGCAAAGAACATTTTGAATGGTATTTTTGAAATGTAAAAAACACTGTGAAAAGTTTAAATCTGAAGCCCTATTCCTGCAACCCTTGTATGCATGAGTAGTCTCATTGAGTTCAATGGGATTACTTGTGCAAAATTACTCCTATGCATACATGTTTGTGGGAGTGTTTGATATGTTCTCTGTAATACAATCAGTATAACTTCAAAGACTCTTTTGCTGGTCATTCTAAGACATTAGATAAATATTAGAATAAGGTGTTGGTTTAAGTTTTCATAACACAATGAAACCTGATTTAAACAGCCACCCAAGAAAACAGATTGTCTAGCAAAATCAGCTAAAGGCCAAACTCCAAAAACTTTCAGCTGAATTCAGTCCTCATGTATGCACACTGAAATCAATGGAGATACACCAGTGAGGGTCAATGGAGCTGCTTCCTCTGCACCCATCTTCAAGTAATGACATTTCCTGCTAACTAGCCTAATCCAGAGTACTTATCTGGGTTTCCAAAGACTTTTTGGCTGACTTTGCACAGTTGATGCACATCTGTCTTTGGCAGGAGTTCCCTCGGTTTAAATGCAGCCAGCAACAGATTAGTGGATGACACCAACACGCAAATTTGAACCAAATTGGGAAGATGCATGAAGAGGTTATAGCAGTGAAGGCTGCAGACAATGAGATTGTCCCAGGAAAATGAAATAAAATAGCAGATATACAAATTAAGTGGAGAGAAGAATTGGCAGCCATAATAATCACATTAAAACAAGTTTATTTTCATCCAGTCTCTGTAACAGTGTTGTAGCATAACATTTTAATACAACCAGGACCTGAAATTGCTGTAAGTACGGTGTGGGACCAGTTTTGGGATGTTGTTTGCTAAGGTGAGGTGATGATTTCTGATCCAGCACCACTGAAGTTAATGGGAGCTTTGCTATATTGACTTCAATAGATGTAGGAGCAAGCTACAAGGCAGGATCTCTGTCTTAAGAAGTTGCCCACATTAGAAAAAGAACTCCATCGCCATTAAATGCTATAGTCTGAGTTCAAAATAACTTTTTTTAAATTCTTGGTTATTAAATATATAAGTCCCTTAAATTCTTTATAGACTTTGGGCCAAATTCATCCCTGTGGAACTCCATTGAAGGGACTGGAATAAGAATAGAGGTGAATTTGGCCCACTATACTTATGTTCTGTGTTATTTTAACTAAATGTATTTTTTAAAATTGGTGCATGAAATAAATAATTAGGAGGGTGGATTTATGTTAGAAGAGGCATTACTAAACTGAAGAGAAAATCCCCATAATGATACTCAATGATTAAGTACATGGAATATAGGATTTCAATGTTTGCAAATCCTTTTTTCAAATCAATTTGTGGCATTAATCTTCTAATGGCATTATTCCCTTGGAATATATGCTGGATTAAGGAGTCACGATGAGGCAAAGTACAAAAATCCAAATTAATCTCTCTATAGTGGATTCTGAACTGACTGCATTTTTAACTTTGTTCTAGAGCAGGTTCTGTTCCTATCCTCACCCCAGTTATTACACAGTGGAAAGAACACGCAAGCGTGTTTATGTGGGGCACTCAAACAGTGGTGCAATCACAAACCACCTCCCTGCATAGCAACTGGGAGATACAGCTGATCTTTCATTAGCCAATCCTGCCCTGTCCAGTGTGTGTGCCTGTTATAACCTTAGTCCCAGATCTGGACCTTAGCGTTCAAAATATGGGGGTTAGCATGAAAACCTCCAAGCTTAGCTACCAGCTTGGACCTGGTACTTGCTGCCACCACCCAAAAAATTAGAGTGTTTTGGGGCACTCTGGTCCCCCTGAAAAACCTTCCCTGGGGACCCCAAGACCCAAATCCCTTGAGTCTCACAACAAAGGGAAATAATCCTTTTTCCCTTCCCCCCTCCAGGTGCTCCTGGAGAGATACACAGACACAAGCTCTGTGAAACTACACAGAGTGATCCCCCTCTCTGTTCCCAATCCTGGAAACAAAAAGAACTTTCCTATTCCCCCAGAGGGAATGCAAAATCAGGCTAGCAAATCCAACCCACACACAGATCTCCCCTGATTTCTTCCTCCCACCAATTCCCTGTGAGTACAGACTCAATTTCCCTGAAGTAAAGAAAAACTCCAACAGGTCTTAAAAGAAAGCTTTATATAAAAAGAAAGAAAAAATACAAATGTTCTCTCTGTATTAGATGATACAATACAGGGTCGATTGCTTAAAAGAATATTGAATAAACAGCCTTATTCAAAAAGAATACAAATTAAAGCACTCCAGCACTTATATTCATGCAAATACCAAAGGAAAAAAACCATAGAACTTACTATCTGATCTCTTTGTCCTTACACTTAGAAACAGAAGACTAGAAAGTAGAACTACTTCTCCAAAGCTCAGAGAAAGCAGGCAGGCAGACAAAAGACAAAAGACTCAGACACTCAATTCCCTCCACCCAAAGTTGAAAAAATCCGGTTTCCTGATTGGTCCTCTGGTCAGGTGCTTCAGGTGAAAAAGACATTAACCCTTAGCTATCTGTTTATGACAGTGCCCTATTGAGGGAAGAAGACACAGAGTCTCTTCATCATGCAGCAGTAGAGCAAGTACACAAGACTGCACATTGGAGGGAAAGTCGACCATTGCACTGCTGGGTAAGGAGGACATGACCAGGCCTATACACTGCAATCTGCAGCACATGCTAATCCAGGGCACAAACTGGGCCATTCCAAAGCAATGTTAGTGTTTACTCCACCACTCTGCAGCTGTCTGACCAGAGTCATCCTGCTCTGCACTGGAATCACTCTGCTGCCCCCTTTCCCATCATAGCTCCTCCAAGTAAGGCCAGAGATATACCCTAAGGGAGGAAGAAATTAGGTCACTGCCAAACAGCATTTCTAGATCCTGTTGCTGTGGCACTAGATTTTCTGCATAATCCTTTAAAAACCTGAAGCAGTGAAAGCATTTTTGAACGGACAGAACATCCCATGAAGTGTTAGTGTCAAAGCATTAATGTTAGCTTTAAGCTAAAGAACTTGAATGAATCTTTAAAAAAATACTCAAACGCCATGAGCACAGATTGTCACAAACTGCAATTTAACAGGCTCTGTGGCATTGCAGTGAGAGTGCAGCATTTTGTTTCATCAGCACCTGAGCCTTTATTGCAGGAAAGAAGGGAACAGCTTATCCACATTTCAACCCCCCACCACTCGATTCTCAAGCAGAAAGGAAAAGAGCAAGGCAAGGCAGTGGGTCAGATAGACTGGAGACAGATAGACTGATCTGACAGTGGCAGCAACTATGAGATGATGTGCTCAGAGACATGACATGAGATGGAACACAGTGAGATGATAAAAATGTAGCTCACAGAATGGGACCAATCGGAACCATCACCCATGTAAAGGAACTACATCGGGAGTCAGGATAGCATCACCATTCCTGGCATAGGATAATACTAAAGAATGGTAAAGGCCAGTAGAGACCTACTTGGAGAATTATAGTAGCTGGAAATGGAAAAGACCTATTAGGCCAACTCCTCCATCCTCCTGCCAGAGAAGTGTAGTGAGTTCATTGCAGTATGTTTTCTATTTGTTTTTCCAGTCTAGAGTAAAACCCCATCCCAAGCACAACTGGGAGACTCTTTCACAATCTAATACTGTCAAGAAGATTTTTCCTGATATTCACTCCAGGTTTTCCCTGTCTTAATCTCATCCTGTTTACTCCTAGCTATACCCCTGTGCATCACCCTAGATAATTCCTCCCTCTCTTTGGTGTTTAAACCATGCAGCTATTTACAGACTGGTATCATGTTTACCCACACCACCTGTCTTTTAGCCAAACTATGTAATTGCTTTTAAATCAGTCCCTCCAGTCCTGCTGATCAATTTTGTTGTTCTTTGCCAAATGCCTTCTGGTTTGCCAGTATCTTTGGTGGTTTGGGTAGGTCTTGCTGAGTTCATGATTTATTATCAGTGGGCCTCTGTTTGGGATCACAGTAGCTTTCTGTGTGTTGGGCACACAACTCCTCTGAGGATGGATTTAGTAACTCATATTCCTTAATTTTTATTAATGTATAATTTGAATGGATTTAATGCTCACTCAGGGGGCCATTCTCATAGTCTTGGAGATGAAGGTACTCTGTTTACCCACAAAACAGATTCAGAGGCTCCTTAACTTACGCAAGCTTTCTGTTCCAGAACTCCTTGCATAACTTGAATTTTGCGTAAGTCGAGAATGTATACCCGACCATTTAAAAAAAAATAAAAAAAATTCTAGCTTTCGGAACTTATGGAACTTTTTCCGTAAGTGCGGAATTGCTTACATAACCCAGGGAGCGTCTGTACAACGCAGGAAATGGCAGAGCAAGCTTCCATATATAGCCCTATCCCTATGCCTCCTCCTTGACCTGGAAGAATTACCTCTGCAGATGAGGGTTCTTCAGTTTCCATGAGCCATACAGTCCTTAGTCTTTCTTCTGTGACTGTAGACACAATTGCTTACCAGTAGCCAGGGCTGGATTTAGGGGCAAGCGAGCCAGGTGACCTCCTGGGGTGCTGTAAGGCATTCAAAAGTGTAACAAATGGAGGGGTGGGGGTGCCAAAGACACTCCTCAGCTGGAGCGCCATTTGATCTAGGGCTGGCCCTGCTAGTAGTAGTCATGGTGGTGTATCTTGCTTTGTGGATTCTTGTCGACTAGGAACTGAACTGATATTGCCATACAGTTAAACATACAGGGACAGCTCCTGCAAACTTTACTCAGTCAAAACTGACTTCAGTTGGAGCTGTGACTGAGCAAGGATTTCAAGTTTGGCCCATGATAGAACTGAATCAGTTTACAGTCCAGACAATCGAGTACCTAAAGTGAATGAAAATGAGCAAGCCTCTATTATCCCTCTTACTAAAACATTTCCAGCCAAAGAATGCAAACTATTTAAATGCTCTGCTTTGCTCACACTCCTGCAGTTCTTTTGGAGTGTACTGCGGGTGAGTGAAGAGGTGGAGGAAACAAAGAGCTTTTTCTTCAGATACTCATGTAATTTGATCTATAAACTGACTCAGCCCTTCTAAAATCAGCTGTTTCCAACAAGCTGTGGGAGGTAGAAAGCTCAGTACCGAAGTCCATGCAATGACTTCCTCATTTTTTCACTATTAATTTATTCTAAAAAGAAAACTGACAAGACTAGTCAAATGAATTATTCATGGACCTGGTTACAAAAAGAGTGTTTGCTAAATATTTTGGAGACCTGGTAGCTCACATTCAGCAGAACAAACAGCCCAACAAATTGCAGTTGATCAACTGGTTTGTAGCAAGCAGCTGATTTCAAATTTGTGAAGACAGAAACTCTCTGGTAGACAACAACAATAAAAAATGAAACCACCCAGACAAATCTGGTATTTAAGGAAGAGAGAACTTCACTTCTAGAGAATGGTACATTTGTTTTCCAAGCCATGAAAGTGCTTTAAAAGATGCAAGGGAGCCTTTATTCCAGAAATGGAAAAGACAGGTATGTAACTTCGTCTATTAAAAATATTACAGTCCCAATGCATGAAAAGTTACAAATGTAAACAACATTGCTTTACTTGTATATATAATTCTGATTTATATTATATCATTTGTTTTGTACAGTGGTCATGAGAAACATAGTAGTGACTAATCAACTAATAAATAAATTATATTTAGAAGTTCCCCTTTCCCCCCTCTGCAGAGACATGAAAACCAAATAAAACATTTAAAAACAAAGTGGCATAAAAATTAGCTGTATGTAAAAGGACTGTTTGCCAACAGACTTTGTTTTTATCATTTCTTCCTTCAGCCTAATTGCTGGTAAAATAGCATAAGAACTATATATGAAGGACCCAGTGTTTCTTCTGTTACTTTACAATTTTGTTTTTCTTTTGAGAGAAGTAATGCTTGCACTGTACCTGAAATTAGCTGGTAAAAGCAAATCACAAGGCTTTTTTGGCTGGTGTAAATACAGAAGGTAAAATCCTAACTCCATTGAAGCCAGTGGGAGCCTTTCCAGAATGTCATCCCCAACACTTGGCACTCAGATGTCTGCAAATAATTTTCATGTGCACTGTTAGGCAGGAAATGAAATAGAGGCCACCCATCCAGGTATTCCCCTCCATTGATGAGATAAACTGGCTTTTAGGACTACTATACCCAATGAACTAACATAAAATGGCACCAATATAGCAGAGACTTGGGATCATTAGGTCCACTTGTGTAAAATATTGAGCACCTCCACTGTGGTGCTAAACATCCTCAGCTCCCTTTGAAGGCAACAGGAATTGCAATGAGTTCAGAATCTGGTCCACTGAATCGTATACTATTGATACTGACATGGAGAGAATGGTGTGAAAGTAGCTAAGAAATTCCTGATAATATCCACTATTGGGGGTGAGGGCAGGTAACCAATTAATAAATGTTGCTAAAAACTGTTCTACCTATGTTTGTCAATCCTCTGAAAGAAGCAAACCAGAGTTCCCAGGATAGATGTGAAGAGGGCATCTTGAAGAGGTCCCCATTTCAGCTGATTATGAACCAAATCCAAAGGAAGAAATCCTCTGTGGAAAAGGGAAAACATCAGTGCTCATCAGGCACTAGATTCTTCAGGGGCTTACACACTGAGAAATCTGACGGCGAAAGCAAAAAAGAAAGTGAAGGAGCAGAAATCAGTAACTCTAGACCAGATAATCAGAATGAGGAGCAAGCTCCCCATGTAGCAGGTAATGCTGATACCACAGTGATGGGTGCATTAGAAATGTATTGATGAATGAGCAGCAAAGAGTCCTGTGGCACCTTATAGACTAACAGACGTTTTTGGAGCATGAGCTTTTGTGGTGAATACCCACTTCATCAGATGCATGTAGTGGAAATTTCCGGGGGCAGGTATATATATGCAAGCAAGCTAGAGATAATGAGGTTAGTTCAATCAGGGAGCATGAGGCCCTGTTCTAGCAGTTGAGGTGTGAAAACCAAGGGAGGAGAAACTGGTTCTGTAGTTGGCAAGCCATTCACAGTCTTTGTTTAATCCTGAGCTGATGGTGTCAAATTTGCAGATGAACTGAAGCTCAGCAGTTTCTCTTTGAAGTCTGGTCCTGAAGTTTTTTTGCTACAGGATGGCCACCTTAAGGTCTGCTATAGTGTGGCCAGGGAGGCTGAAGTGTTCTCCTACAGGTTTTTGTATATTGCCATTCCTAATGTCTGATTTGTGTCCATTTATCCTTTTCTGTAGAGACTGTCCAGTTTGGCCAATGTACATAGCAGAGGGGCATTGCTGGCATATGATGGCATATATTACATTGGCGGACGTGCAGGTGAATGAACCGGTGATGGTGTGGCTGATCTGGTTGGGTCCTGTGATGGTGTCGTTGGTGTAGATATGTGGGCAGAGATGGCATCGAGGTTTGTTGCATGGATTGGTTCCTGAGCTAGAGTTACTATGGTGCGGTGTACAGTTACTGGTGAGAATATGTTTCAGGTTGGCAAGTTGTCCGTGGGCGAGGACTGGCCTGCCACCCAAGGCCTGTGAAAGTGTGGGATCATTGTCCAGGATGGGTTGTAGAGCTCTGATGATGCTTTGGAGGGGTTTTAACTGGGGACTGTATGTGATGGCCAGTGGAGTCCTGTTGGTTTCTTTCTTGGGTTTATCTTGCAATAGGAGGCTTCTGGGTACACGTCTAGCTCTGTTGCACGAGGAAATAAGGAAAACAGATCAACAGAGCCAGACGTGTACCCAGAAGCCTCCAACTGCAAGATAAGCAAAACCTGTAGGAGAACACTTCAACCTCCCTGGCCACACTATAGCAGACCTTAAGGTGGCCATCCTGTAGCAAAAAAACTTCAGGACCAGACTTCAAAGAGAAACTGCTGAGCTTCAGTTCATCTGCAAATTTGACACCATCAGCTCAGGATTAAACAAAGACTGTGAATGGCTTGCCAACTACAGAACCAGTTTCTCCTCTCTTGGTTTTCACACCTCAACTGCTAGAACAGGGCCTCATGCTCCCTGATTGAACTAACCTCATTATCTCTAGCTTGCTTGCATATATATACCTGCCCCTGGAAATTTCCACTACATGCATCTGATGAAGTGGGTATTCACCCACGAAAGCTCATGCTCCAAAACGACTGTTAGTCTATAAGGTGCCACAGGATTCTTTGCTGCTTTTACAGATCCAGACTAACACGGCTATCCTTCTGATAATTGATGAATGAGTGCTTGGTTTTACTGCTAGCCAGAATCCCCTGATTTGTTGTTGGTAGTTTATTTTGTATGTGTTGTTTTCTCCTGATTAAGCCACTATCATGCTGTGCCTTATAATCTGAGGGACATAAATCAAGAACTGGGAGCCATGTTGCTGAGGCTGGAGGGATAAACTTATGAGTTTCTTCACTCTTGATTCTTAGTGCCAGAAGTCAATATCAGAGTCAGCTCATCAGTTGCAGAGTTTATGTGGGACATCAGCACCTCAAGTGATAGCTTGGTTTGCTTGTGTTCAAGGTCAGCTTCTGCGCACCCTGCGCTAGAGCAATTTTAAGACAACAACAAAAGCAGATATTTCTCACCACTTGATATCGTGAGGCTGGAAATCAATCTTCTAATTTGTGTGTGTATACAAGGTTGCTATTAACCTTTGTGCCATGGAAGAAATAAAGCTATTATTGAAAGGCAGGTGGAAGGTGAGGTTTACAAAAGAGGTGGAGATGGGGTGGAGAGGCAAAATGTAGAAAGAAGGGGTTACTGTTTTTTGTGCAGCTTTTGGCTGCTCATTTTTGGCCAGGTATATTAGGTAAAATTGCTGCAGGAGTATTTTTACATATTTGCTAAGTGTTCCTAAAGGCCAGGATAGGTGCACTGTTACTTTATGTACGAATTGGAATAAATAAATAAGATGAAAGGGGGGTTGCTGTGCCGAGCCAAGACTCGCCAAGAGCCACCTCAGTACCTACTCGGCAAGGTTAACGGATGGTAGAGACAGTGGTCAGAGCTGTCACTGAAGGATGGAGCAGAAGCCTTGTGGGGTTGCACTGCAAGGACTGATTGAACTGGTGAAGCTCCATTGCCTGTACTTCCAAACTATACCAGCACTGTAATAGTCAGGCTGAACTGAGGGGGTTATAATACTTGTGCAGGACTAGTGCAGGGGTAATGATACACAGAATACATCCGCTTAGTGATTTACAAGCATTTTGTGTGCTTGAACTGGTCTGTAAGTGTCAAAAGTCTCTAGTGTAGACCAGCCCAAAGACTTCACTAGAGACTTTTGACACTAACAGAATCAGGTACCATAAGGTACCATCAACATCAGGGCATCAGGTACCATCAACCAGGGCATGGTGAACCTGTTCCCATTACTCAGGGTAACAATGGAAAATTGACATGGTACAGAGGTTCCACCAGTAATCTCTAAAATGGGAATGCAGCCATTCCACAAGTTCTGCCAGGGTCAGTATGTTTCATTATGTCTTAAGATGACAGTTGCAGTTACACAAGACAAAATCTCATCTATAAGATTACTGTTAAAGGTAACCACAATCCTGGTTTTTTTGGTTATGCAGACAAACCTCCACATCTCATTTCCAAAACAAACACAACATCTGGTATGTGGAACGTTAAGCAGTTCATGCAGAAATTGGGTAAGAAGCCCAACAGCAAGAATATGGACCTAAATAATTGTGCATTAGATGCAACAGATTTATTGGAGCTGGGTAAGCACAAGTTTTCCCACCTACCTACTGAAAGCTTCTGGAACAGAGTCTTCTATTCTCATTCGCCAATGAAATAATCCAACCCCACTCCTTTCCTCTCTCCCTCTGGTAATGATACTTTCTTCTTATTCAGGATTTTCATCTGAAGATCCCAAAGGATTTTGCAAACATTAACAATTTAAGCCACACAACAATGCTGTGAATCAGGTAGATAGCCTTATACCCATTCTACAGATAGGGAAACTGAGGCACAGTTTATTTTGAAGACAGATCACTCTGTATCATGTTACCATATTAGTTTAGAAAAGCACCTCTATAGTAAAGCATATCGACACACACACATTTACAAATTTAAGTTGGTTATTTTTGCTGTTTGTTTTACCTCTAGTTGCTGTGTTACCTTTTCTACCAGAGCTGGAGGAGCTCAATCTTTCCTGGAATGATTTTGTGGGAGGGGTTCTGAAACCCCTTGTTCTTCGGCTCCATCATGTGAGCAAGTTAAAAATCCTCCAACTAAAAAATTGCAAGTTGACAGCTGAGGATGTTACTTCTTTAGGTACAGTATGGCAGTTACGTTTACTTTCCAAACCACTCATTACCAAAGGTCTATTGTGAGCTATTAAATCTATACTTCCATCACACCACAGCAGCCAAAATCTCAGTCTGTGTCTGTAAACTCTCAGCTATAAAGAAGTGTAAAACACATATACTTGTGAGTAACTTTATACATAAGATTAGTCCCATTGAGTTCAATGGGGCTATTCATGGGCAAAAAGTCACTCACATGCAGAATGGTTGAAGAATCAGGACCTATTTGCGCAAGTGCAACAAAATTACTCAAACTGGCTTAACGTTTTAAGCAACGAGCTTGAAATGCCTGCTGGTAGAGTGCTCAGAATTGGAAGATCAAATCACAGCATGATCAGTTTAGGCCTTTTTCCTTCAGCAGCAAATACAGGGAGCTCCGTGCAGATGAAGATACTGATATCTTTTGGAAGAGACCTTAAAAACAGACAGGCTGTCTGTTCAGTGTAAGCATTCAAGATCACTCTGCTTTTTGGAAGAAATTTGGCCAAGATTTGCCTTCCTCTCACTGTTCTGCTGTAATTGGCTGCAACAGGCCACCCAACAAA
This sequence comes from Gopherus flavomarginatus, assembly GCF_025201925.1. Classification (NCBI taxonomy): domain Eukaryota; kingdom Metazoa; phylum Chordata; order Testudines; family Testudinidae; genus Gopherus; species Gopherus flavomarginatus. Next base: position 98,038,349 of record NC_066624.1, on the reverse strand, counting down.
GGGTGAAGTCCCATTTTAGAGATGGTATTTGTATAAGAGACCCTGATCTTGCAAACACTTACCGCTGAACATAGAATTTACTACTGTGAGTGAGTTCATTGTGTACGTACAAAGGAAGGGCAAACCCAGGGGAGTTTGGGGCTCTGCAAGTTTATGGATTATTTTGGAGGTTCACAAACTATGGCATGAGCTTGAGTCTGCTTTTAATTTATTGTTTGATTTTTTTCTCACTTCTTTTTTTAATACTCTCTACCTTTCTTTTCTTTCTTGTGTGTTTTATATTTTATCTGTTCCAGTGGATATTTTTTCTCTCTAGCCTGTCTCTGCCCCTTTTTCCACCAGCTCTCTCAGTGCTGTAAAAAACCCACCCCCACGAGGGGAGTAGCTGCCAGCACTAGTGCACTGTCTACACTGCCATTTACAGCGCTGAAACTTGCGTAGCTCAGGGTGATTTTTTTTTGCACCCCCGAGTGAGAAAGTTTCAGCACTGGAAAGTGGCAGTGTAGACAAGACCTAAGTGTCAGGGGTGGAGAGTAGGAGGGTTGTGTGTGTGTTACCAGGTATGTGTACTCATGCAACAGCAAATCACCTCCTGACTTGCATTTTCTTTTTCAAAGAAGAATACCCAACAAAACTGCATAATTAAAATGAGGATGAAATGACTAGTGACATCCTTTCATATTGTGTTAAACTGTATTTTTATCCTGTACTCAAAATAGTATGTAGAATGATTCATCTTCGACTTCTGGGTGCTTTGTAACAGGAGAGGCACTTGAAACCATTCCTCACCTTGAAGAACTGGATTTATCCTGGAATAATAACATAGGTGGAAAACTATCCCTCTTGACCAAAAGATTCCAGACAGGCTGCAAGATCAAAATCCTAAAATTTACAGATTGCAATCTAACAGCGAAAGATGGAGAATCTCTAGGTAAGTGTATTTCATGTACCTATGTTGAAATACTGGCTCCTCAGAACTGCAACTGTTTTGGTTTCAGTTTTGGCATTTTACAAGAATCAATATTAAGCTTAGTATTGATTGAAAGTTATTAAATTTCTGGCTGGCCACTATAACAGTATCTGTATTGGTTTCCAAATGTTAGGCCTGAATAAAAATATAGCAGACAAAACCAGGTATGCCAACCTGACCAAAGTCAGGCTAACAGAGGTTTGTGGGTAATCCCTGAGTGGAAAACACTAAGAAGCAGCAGCATGTCTCACAAGCGCTGAAAAAAAGTAAGATAAAAGAGAAGCTGCATTCCTGGCATAGTACCAGATGTGCTGCGTTCGGGCAGCTCTTCGAAAAACTGATAAGAGCCCTAGTTTCCCAGCCTCCTTGTTTTCACTCCCTGGTTTTGTTCTTTGTTTGTTTTTAACTCCCCTACATTTCTAACTTTAGGCATGCATGTATACTAAAGGTGTCTAGTTTCTAGTTGTTAGAAGAAGGGGGTGGGTTGCTCCAGTGAATAATTTATAACGCGACGGAACTGTCTATATAGGCTTATACTAAGATGTAAAGAGGGGGGCTGGTTCTCTCGGGAGACGAGCTGCTCTCTATTGATGCGTGCACTTGTCAATAAAGAGCTTTTGATCGGACCTTGCTGGTGTTGCCTGTCTCTCTCGCGGTCAGACAACGAACTTTGCCGTCTGGGGTAGAGTCCCTGACATCTTTGGCGACTCCGCCGGGACCCGTCTGACTCTCCGGCGGGGGATCGGACCCTGAGGCAACGCAGCGCGCAATCCTCCAGTTTAGAGGAGCCTTGCCTGGTGATCTGATCTCTGCGTTGGCGATAAGGCGTGTTCTGTGAACCAGCTGAAGCTTGTAGAAATCCAGCAATGTCCACCTACCCGTTGAGTAGGGTCCAGGTTGTCGGGGTTAGAGTCCCTGACTACTTAGGTCTGGGTTAGAGTCCCAGTCCAGGTCTGGGTTAGAGTCCCAGTCCAGGTTTGCGCAGGATCCAAGTTGTCTGGGTTTGAGTCCCAGTCCAGGTATTCAAGTCCCTGGAGAGGTAAGTGAGAGCTCGACGTGGCGAGGTGGGGGTTAGAGTCCCTTTACCTCGACGCGGGGAAGAGGGGTTAGAGTCCCTTCATTAAAATGGGACAAGTTGGCAATAAGTGCCCGGGGGACGCCCCGTTGTCTCTGATACTTAGAGATTGGAAAAAGATTTCTGAGACAGCTGGTCTAGTTAAATTTAAGATGAGAAATCTGTGTTGAATCCAATGGCCATCATTTACCTTTCATTTGCCCCTGACTAGAGACTGGCCGGAGGGTAAAACCTTTTCCACAGATAGGATGAACTCCTTAAGGGATGTTTTGGTTGATCTTAGGCCGGAACAAATGGATTACTTGTTTGTATGGTATAATTATAAACCCATGAAGGGACGGGTAGCTTTTGAAGCTGTTTGTATGGAGAGCTCTTGTAAAAAAAATCCCCCACCATATGCACCAGAGCCGCACCGGGAGGAGGACAATTTTGTTCCTGTTCTTCCCCGTCTAATGAAGTGCAAGGATTCAAAAGCAGGTTAGGAACAGTTCAGGGACAAAGGACAATCAAGGGGGAGCTCAGAGTAATGGTCCCTCATCTTCAGAGGAATCAGACAGCCTCACCTTCTCTGTGCAGCCTCCAGCCAGCCTTTTGCAAACTTGGTCAGGGACTGCTTTTCAAACACCCCCAATATTACAGCAGCTCTTGTCCTTGCCCTTGTGGACCCCCACTAGGTTACTTAACTCCATGAGGGAAAATGTTTCTGAGACACCCCTGATATTACAAGCCTCTTTGAGAACTTATCTGGTTCTACTGGTTGCTGGGGAACATGAGATGGTTTTACCCATACCCTGTTTGCAACTTCAGATTTGTTTAACTGGCAGTGCACTATGCCTCACTTATAAGACAATCCTGAGGCAGTGGAAAAAATGTTCTGCAAAATCTTTTTCACTCATGTGCCCACCTGGGCAAATGTAAATCAGTTATTAAATACTCTCATAACAGAAGATAAAAAACAAAAAGTAAAAGAAAAATCTGCAGCTCATTTGAATGCACCTTGGCTAATTACTGACCCTAACTGGAATCCCAATAATCCAGCTCAAAAGACAAAGTTGGATGGATTTTTAAAAGCTGTTTTAAATGGTATTAAAGATGCAGGGGAGGCTACTCCAAATTGAAGCAAGGTAACTGCTTGTGTTCAGCATCCAAATAAGCACCTCTCTAACTTTTGTGCTCGACTGATTTGTGAAGTTAAAAAGCATGGAAATTTAAATCCTGAAACTGATCATGGAAAGAAGATGGTTAAAATGGTTTTCATGTCACAATGTGCAAAAAATATTGCAAAAAAATTTAAAAAGCATCCAGATGGTACGCAAAAAAAAAGTTTGTCTAAAGTAGTTAGCATTGCTACTAGAATGTTTAATAAAAAAAAAAAAAAAAAAAAAAAAGACATAAGGAACGGGTTAATTTAAAAATCATCTTGGCCCCGGGATGGAAGGAGGGGATTGCTCTGCGTTCAGGGTCAGGAATCGGCGCGGACTGTGCTTGGTGCAGGGAGGGGCTGCTTTCGGCCCCAGCTGGCTGTAAAAAAAAAATATAGACAGAGGCGAAGCAAAAAAAATACAAGTTACAGAACTGAAATTACATTTGCAAAGCTTAACTGTCCAGTAAAATCCAACAAAGTGCCTTTGTAACCCTGGAGTCGGTGTGGCTTGGTAACACCAAAAAAGCCACAGGCAGCCGACCTGGACTGGAATCTCTGAAGAAAACGCCGCAGAAGATTCCAGGGTGTAAGAGAACAGCCCTCCCAAGAGCAGAAGCATGTTAAAAATTCTGGACAAGCTGTATACAGAATAATCTCCCTTCCACCTCTCCCCCTCCTCTAAACATTATACACAAAAGTGGCCAGTCTAAACGTACGTGTAAGTATGAAAGGAGCTTCGGGCTTGGGGCATTAATATTTTCCTGAGTGATGTGGGAGCGTTCCCAACACTCTCCGTTGTTGTTTTATTATTTTATTAATAAAGCTTTAAAATTCAGTTATATGGTGTGTTTTCTTTATCTTCCCCCAACAATCCTGTAGTGTCAGCCTGATCACCTGACACAAGGAATAAATTGGTAACAAAAATTTGTCACAGTTTGGTAAGCAATTAAAAAGCGGAAAGCCCTGCAGAATTTACACCATCTATTTGTTTTACCCTTGTTATTTTGTGTTTGCTTTGCTTGGTACTGTTGGTGTTATATGCTAAGAACTGCATGAGTAAAAGTGAGTCCTAATAGGATAAAGAAACACTATCTGGTTCTGGTTCTGTTCTATTTAACCAGTTACTGTTGTTTTTTTTGGCTCTGTTCATTTGGGTGTTAGGAGTGTGGGCGAAACTGAACCTCTCGTTCGTAATTCCTCAAAGTGAAAGCCATGTGTGTGAGAGAGTTCTGAGGTAAAATTAAGATCCTTCTGTCCCGTCTCCTGTAGCGGTCAGTGTATAAAAGTAAAAAAGTCTGGCTTAAATTGTAATTCCCTCTGCGCTCTATGTAATTCTCTTTTCTGTTTAAGTGTCAAACAGATAAATGAGTCTCTGGGTAAACCCTCTAAAAATAGTCCTTCAAATTATATGTTAAGTAAATGGCCTTTGCCCAATGGGCCATGTGTCTTCATCCAGGTGGCAAGCCTCATGAAGGAGGACTCAGGTAGTCTTGTAAGTAAAAATGTCTAAGGCAAAAGACCAGGAGGGGTGGGGGCTAGTTGAGAAGCCCACCCTCCTAGCTAAACTGGTAGTGAAACAAGTTGGTGCCTATAAAAGAAACGGTTCAGTAAAAAAAGCAAAATCGGGCCCAGGTGGGCAGGCAACAGACAGAGAGATTGGAAAACAGGTTGGAAAACTTTAAGGGTGTAGTGAAAAAAAGAAGTAAGTAAGTGTAAGCATGGGGATTTCAAATACCCAGAACTTACTTGGAATGGTAATTTAAGTTAATAAAAGTGGCTGTTAAAAAACAAGCAAGTGATTTAAGGAAAAGTAAAAAGTTAACTGTGTAGTTGCTAAAAAAAAACAGCAGTTAAACTTTGTAAAAATGCTAAAAAGAAAAGTTCTTGGTGTCTTTAAAATGTTCGTAAATAAACTAAGGCAAAGAAATTGTTAATTGCAATCATTTAAAATTTAGTTAAATTAGCTAAAAAATGTATATAGTGCTATGTAATTAAAATTTTATTAGGCTGTAAGGGCACTATAAGTAGTAATGTTTTCTTTCAGTGTTTAAAAGCAACAGTTAAAAGTAAAAAGCAAGCCATAAAGCATCTGTATTAATGCAAATTATCTAACTAATAAGGTAAAAGCCACTGAAACCTGGGCTGCCTATAAAACACATAAAATATGGAATAATTCCTCTGTTTTTCCTAAAATCAACAAGGGTATTTGTCTATTTTAAGCAATAATTGTCTGCCCAGAAGGGGTAGACCTCTGTTTTTTTTGTCTTTCAGATAATCAAAAAAAACTAATGCCAGCTAAACAGCATTCAACGTACCATGCATTTACTAGCACAATAAAAATTATGTTTTGTGTTCTATGTTCTGTCTTGTGGTGTTTGTCTTGTGGCTGAAATTTTTGTGTTTAATATTTTTATAAAATAGTCTAGTTTAAAATCAAATATAAAGGTTAAATTAAAATGCACGTACTTGTTTTGTTCAACTTGGAATACAAAGTGTTTAAATAAATCAAAAAAATGTAATATATTAAAGTCTAATGCATTTCCTTAAGTAAAAAAAAAAAACTTTATTGGTCAAATTGTTAATTGCAAAAATTGTTGCTAAAATTTGCATACCAACAGTCTTTGAAAGCAAAGACATGAAAAGTTAACCCACTCCCCATATTGTACATGGAATCTTTCTGGCTACCTCAAATTTCTAGCCAGAGGGCTGGGAATGGTAAAAGGCTATTGGACTAAAGGTTGTATTAAGTGAACTCCTCAAAGTGGGTGTGCTTGTCCTGGCTTGTTGCTCAAAAGCTCTGTAATAAGGTTATTTTAGTAAAAGGTTATGTGTGGCATATATTAAATAATAAAACTAATGTACTGTATAATAACAATGTGTAGGTGTTCATTGTTGGAAAAAAGGTGTATAAGTAAAAAGTAAAAGTTTCCTTTGCAGGTTAAAAGAAGCCAAAAAGAAAAAAAAAACAAAAACAAAATAAATTAACTAAAAAAAATAAAATAAAATAAAATAGCAAGCTCAGGCTATAGATAAGACACTGACTCCATTCAAGAACACTGCTCACAGTTAAAACTTGGTTAACAACCAAAAAAAAAAAAGCTTAAATTTGCCCATGCAGCTATAAAATCTAAAAAACACTGCCAGGCACTAATAAAATGTGTTAAGTTTCTTTTCTCACAGGTAAAAAATCGCTACCCAAAGACCCTAGCAGCCCTGCCACTCCTTACAACCAGAAAACAGAATTAATATAAAGGTCCACCAACAAAAAACTGCCTTGGCTCCATGCTGAAAAGGCTCTTAAGTCCTGATGACTACCAACACCGCTGTAAAGTGCCAAAGACTGACTGCTTGGACCCAAAATTCTCAGTGCAAAAAAACCCCTCCACATTGGGAGAATTCTCCTACTAATAATTAGCCTATTTCACCTTCTAGCTCCACTGTGCCTTCTGAACAGTAAAAAAAAAGTACAAGGTAAAGTGCTAGTAACCTCTCTCTTATCCACTAACAAATCTACTGTGCCTTTAAATTTTTCTAAAAAAAGCAAAACCATTACAGGGTAATGTGCTAGTAACCTCTCCCCTATATAATGCTGCACCACGACTGTTTTAAAAAAAAAAAAAAAAAACACTCACTCCACTAAAATTGCTAAAGTCCAGAAATTCCTGACTAAAAAAACCATTAAAAACTAACCCTGGTAAAAAAACAAAAAATTGTACACTGGCAGAAAAAATTTGTGGAACCCATGCTTGGAAATGTGGTATTAATTGAATTTTGGGGTATATTCTACAGGCTGTGCCCTGTGTTCTGGATAAATTCTTCAGCATGTATTAAATTTTAAATAACAAGTACCCGAAAAGTTTGTTCTGCCACTGAAAATTTTACCTGTACTAAAACCATTCCAATGACTAATAATGTAACCCCCTCCTATGCTATTAATGTCAATGCCTTTTAAAAGTACCTAAAAATAGTTAAATAACAAATGTAATATAGTACTACACCAAGAAAAGATGGTATTAAATATCACTAAGGCTGAAAAGGCATTGCAGTAAAATCTAGTATGTTTGGAAATTCAAAATTTCCTAAATAACCAGCTGATGGCCATTCGGAGTGATCTTAAGTACCAAACTTGGCCCACTGCCCTTACAGACACATCAGGAGTACCATCTAATCTGTGGTCATGAAAATATACTAAAGACTTTCTGGGTGGAAGTGTAAACATTTACAGTGCTCCTTCCAAGCATTTAAACCGGGGGGTGTGGGCTTCCACATACCAAATCCTGACGGGTCCATGGGAAGAATGCACATAAAACTGGATTATTCACCAAAACATCTGGAAAATTAAAGTTAGGTATACCTAACTAATTTATGCTCAGTGCCCCAATCCCTTAGTTGTCAAACAAACAGGATTCCACTTTTTTGTCCGTGCACTCATTCCTAAATTGTGGGTGGCTAAGCTCAAGAGAGCAGTTGTAAATATTTCTGCAAAGCTTAAAAAAAACAGCTAATGCATTAATAAACGCTTTCCAAAAGTTGCAGCAAAAAACTAATAAAGTAGCAAAAGTAACTTTGCAAAATAGACGTGTGCTAAATGCCATGGATGCTAAATTAGGAAGGGGCTTGTGCTCGCATCAAAAAAAAATGTTGCTTTGCTGTTAATCACTCTGGCTTAATTAACAAAAATTTACAAGCTATTAAAAATCTTGCTGTTGTTTTCCATGCTATATCTTTTAATCACACTTTTAGTTTTAAAAACCTCCACTCAGACCTTGGGTCATGGTTTACTAGCCTCCCCCGTACAATTCTTAAATGAATATGTGTCCCAAAAGTCCCATTATGGTCCTCAAAAAACAAAGGGGGGATTGTTAGGCCTGAATAAAAATATAGCAGACAAAACCAGGTATGCCAACCTGACCAAAGTCAGGCTAACAGAGGTTTGTGGGTAATCCCTGAGTGGAAAACACTAAGAAGCAGCAGCATGTCTCACAAGCGCTGAAAAAAAGTAAGATAAAAGAGAAGCTGCATTCCTGGCATAGTACCAGATGTGCTGCGTTCGGGCAGCTCTTCAAAAAACTGATAAGAGCCCTAGTTTCCCAGCCTCCTTGTTTTCACTCCCTGGTTTTGTTCTTTGTTTGTTTTTAACTCCCCTACATTTCTAACTTTAGGCATGCATGTATACTAAAGGTGTCTAGTTTCTAGTTGTTAGAAAAAGGGGGTGGGTTGCTCCAGTGAATAATTTATAACGCGACGGAACTGTCTATATAGGCTTATACTAAGATGTAAAGAGGGGGCTGGTTCTCTCGGAAGACAAGCTGCTCTCTATTAATGCGTGCACTTGTCAATAAAAAGCTTTTAATCGGACCTTGCTGGTGTTGCCTGTCTCTCTCGCGGTCAGACAACGAACTTTGCCGTCTGGGGTAAAGTCCCTAACACAAAGGAGCCCTTTTTTCTAACCATATGAGATAGGATGATTTTGTGGTTATAGCATGAGGTTGGGAGGAAGGATATTTGGGTTTGAATCTCAGTGTTGCCAGTGATTTCCTGTGTGACCTTGGGCAAGTCACTTAGGCCAAAATTTTCCAAGCTGAGAGTCTACAGTTAGACAATTAAATGTGTATTTAAGCACATGAATAAAAATAGCCTGATTTTCAGAGGTCTGGAGACTCTTCAAACAGAGAAAGACTTAAGTGAGAGCTTCAAGTGCTAAGCCCCTCTGAAAATCAGGCCATTTATATTTATGTGACTAAATTTGGGAACCCAAGCCCTAAGCTGTGAAGCTCATTACATGAATAGGGCCAAATGTATAATTGGCCCAAGTCTATCTGTGCCATGGTTTTAACCATCCCAAAATGGGGTAAGAATACCTGTTTCACCAAGAAGTGTGCTAGTGTGGATGAAGGTACTAGAAATATGTTATTTATTCACTTGTAGGGCCTGACCCAAAGCCATGGAAGTCAGTGGAAAGATGCCATAGTTTGGCATTTATGATCTTTGCAGTGTTCAAGATTTCCTGAACCTTGTGGGTTTTTTGGTGGAGGATTCATGGGGTTTGCAAAACTAGTTGAGTTTATGACACTTATTTTTTCCCTCTACACCCACCCCAACTTAATACTGTGTTCTTTTGAAGTGATTCTGTATTTTGAAAAAGTTTTTCTGTCTAAAGGGAAACTTTTGTGCTATGAACTAAAGATAAAGGATTAAACCTTCTTCCCACTCCCCAAAGCTAGAATAGCTCCAGTGGGTGGTCTGTATTCAATATATATAGTTCATCCTTTTGCATTAGAATGTTCTCTCTTCCCCTCACTGTTCCTTGTTGCACAGTTCTTTGTATTTTTTCCATTTTCTCACCCTACTGTTTCACTGATTTTATTTCTCTGGTCCCTCCTGACTCCTTTGTTCACCGCATTTCTTAAGCAGACCATGAACCCAATTAATCTAAATCAAACTTTTGAGCCCATGTTGTTAGAATGTGTTTGAATGTAGACAAAACAAGTTGGCTCATTCCTGTTTATAGTGGTGTTTTCTGCAATATCCTTCCAGTAAATCTGGTAACTAACCAATTCTGTTTTCCTTTTATTTCAGCTCGGGTTCTAAATGTCATCCATGACCTCGAAGTATTAGATATTTCTATTAACAGAAACATTGGCTGCAGTATGAAGAGTATTGCTCAGGAATTGAAAAATGTGCCAGTTTTGAAAGAATTAAATTTGCACATGTGTGGATTAAAGCAAGATGGCCTCCAGTGTTTAGGTTAGTCTAGATTTAGTGTGGCTTAGATTTGGAATCCCAAATCTAAATCTAAAATCCATCTAAGGAAATGTCTAGACTACAGGCAATGAAATAGGTATTTTGTGTGATAGAAATCACAAGAATCATAACAATATCAAAAATATTGATAGACAATTATTCTCTTCTGTTTGGGGACCAAGTTGTTTAGTATAGGAAACAGAGACTTTTAGCTCTAGTTTCTTGGTTCAAAGTCATCTTAAGGGGCTAGTAACACCGGTATGTCTACATTGCAATGTAAGCCCAGGGTTAGTGGGGGTTGAGTCAGCTGACCCATGTTAGGGAACCCTAGGCTTGAGCATCTACGCTGTATTTTAACCCTAGGTTAAGACTTTTGTGACCCAGGCTCAAACCTAGGGCTCTGGCATCCACACTACAGTGTGCAGACCCAAGCCAAAATAATCATATCCCAGAATACCTATAGCTTCGCCTTCCCTATCTCCTGAAATGTGGCTGCTCTAGCCCTAGGAATGTAGTGCACTGTGGGGAAGCTTTACTGCCTGGCCTGCACCTTACCAGGAAGTAGCTCGCTTTGCAAAAGGTTTGACCAGTTCGCTTTCCTTTGCAAACCCAGGAGGCTCTCTGATAGTATGCTTGCAAATTGGTGATCAGAACAGAATGGGTTAACACTGACCTGAGCTGCTGCCATTTGCTGGAGAGGCGGGAAGAGGGGAGGTTGAGGGTCTTCCATTTTCAATAGAGTGGATTGCAAATTGTGGAGATAGAGAGGATAAAGTAAGTTGTCCATGGAATTGTGGGTTACTTCTGGATGACTCCCAGGACCTGAGTCAAGTAGGGCTGTGACTACACTGTAAAGCAATAGGGCTTGGATCCTGGGCCTCAGCTTGACTTGAGCTTGGACTTTGCAGCCCTGCAGGGTTCTGGGTCCATGGGCCAAGCCCTGGGTTAGCACAACTGTAGTATAATGTAGATGCCCAGGCCCAAGCATGAGCTTACATTGCAGTATAGACATAACCTAAAAGTCATCACCTGAAGTCTGTCCAGATTATCTTTGTCTAGTTCCTAGTGGACTAATTATTCACCACATAAAAGTCAGTATCACAGTTGGTGCTATTTGGCACCCTTGACGGTATTCTCAGTAAATAGACTAGTATTAATGAGTATGAAGGGTGAGCTGCTCTCTCACTTTTGGGTGGTTCTTTTAGAGTAAGGTTGAGTGACATTGGTGGGAAGAGCTTTGCAATGTTGACTTACTTCTGTTGTAATTACACAGAAAACTTCATTCTCCAGAGCTGTCATTCCAACACCTTTCGCAAATATTAACACTAGAGTAAACAAAAGTTAAGTCCACAGTCTGCCTTATGTGTTAGAATATTCAGTGACCATGAATTCTGCCTTTTTCATTTTAGACAGGGCTTTCCAGTACTTACCAGAGCTAAACAAATTAGACCTATCGTGCAATAAAGAAATTGGTGGAGGGTTCAAGGACTCAGCAGCTCATTTGGCCAGTTTTAAAGACCTAGAAGTCCTGGATCTCCACCAGTGCTGTGTAACAGAAGAGGACATGATGGTTCTCAGTAAGAACATTGTTAGAAAATTATTAAGAATAAAAATGTTTTTAACTTTGAAAACTTCTCACAGGCAGAAAATGGACCCCACCTCCATCAGATTGTAATAGTCAGGACTAGTTTATCCACGCAGATTTGGCAGCCCAGTGATTGTGGAGAACAACTAGCTTTTTGGTTAAGGTACAGGACTGGGAGTCATGATCATGGGTTAGTCACATGGGGGCTGATCCTGAGAGGTGCTAAGAACTTGCAATTTCCCTTATTCAGCACCTTAGGACTTGCCTACACTTAAAAACTACAGCGGCATCACTGCAGCTGAGGCATTGTAGCACATCAGAGTAGACATTACCTATGCCGACAGGAGGGATTCTCCCATTGGCACAGGTAATCCACCCTCCACAAGAGGTTAATGGAAGAAGTCTTCTGTTGACCTAGCGCTGTCTACATGGGGACCTAGGTCAGCTTCACTACACCTCTCAGGGGTGTGGATTTTTCATACAGTTAAACCAATTTAATTTTCTGGTGTAGACTAGGCCTTAGGCTCATGTGTAAAATGGAGCTAGTAACAGTTACTTGCCTCACAGAGATTTTGTGAGGGTTAATTCATTAATGTTTGTAAACTACTTTGAGACCCTTGAATGGAGAGAAAATACTGTTAGAATATTATTTTTGTTAGGCCACAACACTAAAGGGGCATTTCTCAATGCAAGCGACATAGGCCCATTTGGACAAATGTCCACATCATAGACACTAGCACCAGGACCGGCTCCAGCTTTTTTGCTGCCCCAAGTGGCGAAGTGGGGGGAAAACAAAAAAGATAAAGCCATGGTTGGTGGCATTTCGGCGGCAGCTCTACCGCGCCGCTTCATTCTTCGGCAGCAACTCAGTGACAGGTCCTTCACTCCACCGAAGACCCGGACATGCTGCCCCTTTCCATTAGCTGCCCCAAGCACCTGCTTCCTGTACTGATGCCTGGAGCCTGCCCTGACTAGCACCAACTAGGCAATCTTGTTTTGTTAATTGATCACACTGGAGAAACCAAGGGCCAGATCCTCAGCTGGTGTAAATTGGCATGTCTCCAAGAGATGAATGCACATGAAAATTGAACTCCCCTGTGGCGCATAGTGGTAACTACATATCAAGGCAGAAATACAATGGCAGGGTGGTGTTAGGAAAGCTTGTACTGCTGTTCTTTGAAGAAACTGAAGACTTCATTCTCCAGGGCTCGTTGTACAAACCTCTCTCAAGAGCACTATTTTCACTTCATGTTACAGGAAATATACAGTTCACCTCTCACCAAGGAGATGGTTTGGTTTCTTTGTTTTCGGTTACCATTGTATTTTGACATGGATTTTAACCTTTAGAGTAAAAAAATCTCATGACTTGAAGTGTACAGTCTTGATCCTCCTGATGGGGAAGATAATGTGAAAAGCTACTGATGAAGTAATACTAGTAAGGAGAAGAGTTAATTTAATCATTTAAGTAATAATTCTAGTGATTTATTTTTCATTTGATGCACATGTAATAGGACTTTGATACCTATCTACTGGTATATATTACATGAACATATTCTACCTGAGGTTAGCAAAGGCTGTGAGATTTGGACATAGATTCCCCCATTAATTTTAATAGGAGTTGTGTGTTTAAACCCCCTAGATGGCTTTGAAAATCTCAGCTACTCTATCTATTGGGGGCCAGACTCTGACACCCTTACTCAATGCAAAATAGTACCTACTCCTTGAGTAGTCATATTGAAAACAATGGGACTATTTATGGACTAAAGTATTACTCAGCGTGAGCAAGGGTGTCAGAATCTGGCAATATGTTTTGGGTTGAGTTATAAATAAAAGAAGTTGTAGCAAATAAAACTACAGCTATATAGTAATTTAGGATCACAATGACTAATAAATATTGTGTATTTTTAAAGCACAGGTGATACCTTTACTCTCGAGTCTTCAGGAGCTGAATTTATCATCCAATAAAAATATTGGAGTGTCTTCCAACTACCTTTTTAGCAGGCTTAGATTTTTACCAAAGTTGAAATCTGTGATCGTCAGCAGTTGCTCTTTAGGGGAAGATTCTTTTGCATCACTAGGTAGGAATGATTTTTAAACTATTATATATTCTCTGTATGAAGCAAGATGCGATAGTGCAGTAGTTTTGCATTGTCCTGTGATGGGACTCAGCAGATCTGTGGTTGAATTCTGGCTTTGGTCATGAGTAAAAATTTATCTTTCAGTCTTACCCTTGGCTCTGTCTGCCCACATCACAAAACCAGCACATAATTTGGTCTGTCTGCAAAGGGAAATCTGAAAGTGGAATACCAGGAGTACTATAGGTCAGGACTTAGGTGCATTGTAACAGCTTCTGACCACATTATGCCCGATTTTAATGTAGTCCTATTAATCCTTCATCTTCCAAAGAACTATAATGTATTTACTAAGTTTAGAAAAGAAAGCTAGAGTATATGATCTCATACTTCGCTGGAATTGTAATCATTAGTGGGCAGACCTTGTAATAATTATCCATTTAATACTGATGTCTTAATATTTACTACTCCTGAGTGCAAAGGGATCTTGACACATGCCCATAATAGAGACCTATAGTCGTGAGCATATACCTTTGTTTGAGTAAAGTTTTTTCATCGCTAGTTACCAACAGAAACTTTCTGGCCTCCAAGTAAGCAGCAAGTGTGCAAATCAAGAGCTTATAAAAGGGGTTATAGTAAAATATTGCATACAGAAAAAAGAACCTGTTGTTTATTACTGCTTGCTCTACTGAAGTCAATAGCAAAATTTCCACTGACTTCAGAGGAAGCAGGATCAAGCCAGCACTGGTTTGAGGTCTTTGCAGGTACTGTGCTAAAGGAGCATAAAATATTATTATTGAATAGCGATTTCTTGATATCAGCATTGTCAGAAAATGTAATGAATCTTGCCTTTAATTCATGGGTTTGCATCAAGAACTGCTCCCTTTAATTTGTCATAAAATGGTCAAAATTGCTCTTTTTACATTAAATTGACTTCAGTGGGGCTGGATCAGGCCAATATTGCTAATGTAAAACAAAACACCCATCTGGGTGTTTCACCCAGGCCAGTAAGGGGTTCAATTAACACCTGCCTTGCAGCTCTGGGTGCCTAAATGCTCTGCTGCTGTGCGGCCCACAGACAGAAATGACCTGTGCTTGCCGATAGCGAGTGTAGGGTGGGGCAGAGTGAGCGCAGCCGGCTTCAGCAGTGTTCCTGAGCATGCTCAGTCCGTGTGAGCATGCGCAATACAAGCCAAGCAGCGAATCTGTGAGGGGACACATGACCCCCGTATGCCCACAGACTTGACACCAACAGCCTGCATTCAAGCTTGCTGATCACACCTTGGCTTTCACTTCCCTATTACTCTGCCAGGGGATTTCAACAACCCTTCCAGCCCCAAGTTCTCACCCCAAAAATGTCTCTGCAGTAGGGTTGCCAACCCTCCAGTATTGACCTAGAGTCTCCAGGAATGAAAGATTAATCTTTAATTAAAGATCACGTGGTGTGATGAGACCTCCGGGAATATGTCCAACCAAAATTGGCAACCCTACTCTGCAATACACAGCCGCATGCACCGTAGTACTCACAAAACCTTTTCAGGTTTGCTGCTCCTATCAAGAGACAAAACAGAGCAGCCTGTTAGTTTAACTGAGGTTAACATATCCTTCCCTTCAATCACAGTGCCATGCTGGTTAATAGTAAAACCAAAACAAATTTATTAACAAAAAGACATAGATTTAAGTGATATCAATCAAGTAGAAGGAATAAGGATAGAAATGGTTACAAACAAACAAAAGTTAAAATACTCTACTTAGCCTGAAACACAACTTGACAAACTAGTCATTTGTTCATAGTTTTCTCACCACAGACATTCTTCCAGTATGGCTAGTCCTTAGCCAGGATCCAAATACAAAGTTCACAGCACTTAGTTTCTTTGTCTGCTCAGACAAAGGATAATTTAGGGATTCTCTCCTACTGTCTTTATAGCCCAGTAAAACTCTGAAATGTATTCTTCTGAAGTGTATCCCCAAATAAAGTTCCTTTCCCTTGGGGATGCAGACACCAGGCTGTCTGGTGTAAATGCCAAACTGGCTTCTTCCCCACTGGTGATTTTTACAATGCAAATGATCTTCCTGCAACCTGTGATACAAATGAATAGGCCACTAGCTTGAGGGGTCAGCCCCTTTTTTTGTCAGAAAAAACCTGTTTATCAACTACCCCTGACATGCTTGGTTTAAATACATTTTAGTGACATATTTCCAGCACACCTGGATGCACTGAGCTGGTCAGGCCAGCTGATACTCATCACTGCTACATATCAGGGACCTCCAGGCCATCTGACACATCTCACACCATCCCAACCCCTTTTAAAAAAGACAACTCAAGGACATGTCTGTTAAATACCCATTCTATATGTGAAAAATCAAATGTTGAACTCTTTAGGGAGTATGTGAGATTTTATTTTGTCTAACTTTTACTAAGATCCAATAAACCTACATTCTAAGCACAAGTAAGTAGGCAACATACTTAAAACCTATTTACAGGTGACTACATGGTGAAATGTCTGCTAAGGCCACGATGATTTCTGTTAGTAAGCAGAAGTTGCTGGTGTTAATCTTTTCAGCTGAGACTGCCCTTCACCTCCCTGAACTGGAGATATTAGACCTTTCTTGGAATAAATGCGTTGGTGGGAACCTAAAGCTGCTTTTGGAAGCACTAAAGCTGGCAACGGAGATTCGAACGTTGAGACTGAGCAGCTGTAACTTGGTGGCTGAGGATCTGACTCTTTTAGGTATGTATAATGTGATGTTTACTAGCAGGCAAGCAGCCGCTGCATTTAGACCACAATTCAGAGACTTGTTCCTTGGGTAGAGCAGATTTATGCATAAATCAGATGACAGGAGGCAGAATGCGGCAGTATCTTTCCACCAGGGAATTTTCATCTTGTTGATGAGGAATATTTACTCAGTACTTCACACAGCGAGGGGGCAAAAACTGAAGAGTGTAGACAATACTGGAAAAATATGCAGGGACCCATTTTAGCTGAGCTATTTGTATTACTTCACAAATACAACACTTAGAAAATTATAAATGTACAATGCAAACACTAGATTTAAAGCCACTTCTGAGAAGTTTTATATTGTACAACCAGTATTTCTGGGCTCAGTAACTCAAGCTAAATTATATTTTAACAGCATTACACGTAACTGCAGTGGTGACAAATCTCTTGATTTTAGTTTTTTTTTGTGAAAGCCCCAACTCTTGGAGTCATGTTATTAGAAGAGAATATCAGCTTTTTTTAAAAGTAAATTTCTACCCCTCTTAGTTGCTGAGAAGTGCTGGAAAATGGAACCCTGAAGTTTCAAACACCAGAAATCAAATTTAAAATTCTCATAATTTTTTTTTAATCTCATGATTTTTAAGTCAGTCTGTTGATTTTTGGGAGCCTGACACATGACTTTTGAATGCTTGGAGTTGGCAGTACAGTAATAGCTGCTTTAAAACTTTTGGGTCCCTGTAGACCACACAATGGTAAAAAATGCTTGAGTCCTGTTGACTCTACAGCCTTCACCATTGCTACCACTGTCCAAATGGCACCAGTGGTAAATTACAGGTCCTAATTTTCTTAGGGTAGACCCCTGGCCCCTGCTCCCATTAACTTTCCAGCATTAGGCATGGCTCTTTCAACATTTTTCTCTCTCCAAATCTCACTATAAAATCTTCCTGCCAGTTTCATCCTATGCTTGACATTAAACTCCATCTGACTGATCCTTCATGAGGTTGCCATACACTTGTAACCTAACACCTTTGTAATCCCTTTAGTTCTCTTCGAATTGCATGTTGTAAACTACACAATGTCTTTTGCGATAAAATAGGCTTTGTGAGACCAAGAGCAAGTATCTCTGATTAGTTTGAGCAACATGTTTCATATCACTTAGTAACCAATTATTCCCATGTTTTATTCCTAAAGGACCTTAAATAACATGGTAGTTAAAGAGCACTAGTCTTAGTCCTATGCTTTTTTAAACAATATTTGTAATGTGTATTCCAATATCCATTTCTTTCAGCATTAGAGGTCCAAGCTGGTCATCTAGCCAAATTACAGAAGCTAGACCTGAGTTATAATGACAGTGTTTCTGATGAAGGATGGGCCACTTTCTTTCAAGGCATAACTGCACTCAAAGAACTTTCAGAGTTGGATGTCAGTCTTCGGCCATCATCTTGCCGTGACTGTGGAATGTGGTTCAGCAAGTTGTTAACAGATTTGTCAAAGCTGCCTGCATTCACAGAGATGGGGATGCAAAGGTGGGCCCTTCCGGAATCACACCAGAGACAACTGGAAAGCTTTAATCAGGATGCCAAAAGGAACGTTCACTTTGACTATTGATGCAGGGTCTGGGTTTCTGAAAAGACCTTTCCAAGTAGCACATGCATTATGTATTGTGTGATTCTGACTCAGAAAATAGCCTATTTTTTACTAGTAAATCTGTTTCCATCATGTCTCTTGAAATAGTCCCCAACTACACAACGTTATTTGATGTGTGAAATACACAGATAACTCCATTTGATCACATAAACTCTAAATGTCTGAGTATGTAAGGAAGGTCTATCTTTCTTATATACATATCTGTTTTTAATAAGCTACATTTTAAATGTGAGCCTCTTCTGCCTCATTTGTGGTAATGCCCCTTAAGCATATTTGCTGATAGAAAGGTTGGAGCACATTGGAACACTTATTCAAAATTCAGGACTGCACACAATTCTGGCCCCTGTATGCTATGCCAATTACATATTGGTGGTTTTACAAGGACCACAGCAGTTTGAAGGACAATTCCCATGGCAATGCTGGGCTGCAGAGCAAGCCATAGGCATTCTGGGTACGACTGCAACAAATCACAGGATCCCTTGGAGCTCTTCTTGCTTATGTGAGGGTCTGCCCCTGCAACAATCTTTATTGCCCTCTACCTAGACTACTCTGTGTTGCCTCTCTCAGTAGGTACAGCCATGGAGTCTAGCCATTAGCATTAAGGGTCTGATCCACTGCTCCTTGAAAGCAATGGGAGTCTGTGATGCAGTGTGCTCCTCACACCAGCCCTGAGAGAGTTGAATTAGGACAGGTGGGCCCAATCCATCAATTAAGCTCCAAATGGGGGAGGTTTAGGTTGCTTGGAGGGCACTAATTAGGAAGAAGCTCAACTGTGAGGAAAGAGGCAGGGCCTCTATAAAGCCAGGAAGCTAGCAACAGAGATGAGTTTGCAGATCTTCTCCCTTTCCCCAGGGAGAAGCAGCATGGTAGGAAGGGGTCTAGGGATGAGAACAATAAGGTGGATGTAAACACAGACCTTAATGGCTTGTTACAGGATCCTGAATTGGAACCTAGAGTAGTGTGTGGGCTTGGGTTTCCCTACCATCTACTGCAGAGTGGTACTGCTAGGAGCAGTGAATGGGAAGACTGCCTGAGTTACTGTGGGACAAGACAGCAGGTTTGAGGCCTGCCTGATGCTGCTGGTGGAAGGGGAAACCACAGTGTGATCTGGCTGGAGGGCTGAGTCACAAAGCAGCTGTATTGGAAGTCTGTAGAGTGGAAGGAGAGTGGCATGTGGGAAGAGAAGAAAGGGATTGCCGAACCAGCTGGAGCTAACTGCAAGCAGGAAGTGCCATCCAGTGGTGAGTAGAGCACCCCCTGTGATAGAGTCCTCCTAGTGACTCCTCTGAGCAGGGGTGCTAGAATTGGGACCATGGCTGGAGGGTGAGTGATGGGTGGAGAGGAATGGGGTTTCTGGGGAAGGGTGGTGGTGAGGGGTTTTGGGGAAGGATGCTAGTGGGCCCCCACTTTTAGGGAGCTTCTGCTGCTCCTGCCTCTGGATCCTGGCTCAGGCCCATAGGGCATGTGTTACATGTTTGATATGCAGCACAAGCCTCCCATCACATTCTCACAATGTCCCTGTGAAGTAGGTACTGTTAGTATTATTATTCTTTCTGCTTTGCAGATGAAGAAAATCAGCACAAAAAAATTGAGTGCTTTACTCTAGACCATACAGCAAGACAGGGCAGAATAATCAGGAAGAGAGTTTAGGATTTCCTGGTCCTCAGTCTTGAACTCAGCCCATCTGACCCATTAAACTAAAGAGCTGACTAGAATGTTCAGTAACCCTTCTGCTGTTCTGTTTGACAGGGCCAGATTCACCCACCCTTGCTCATGTTAATTGCTGCCTTTAAAAGGGCCAGATCCTGCAACATGTACTCACATTGAGTAGCGTCTTAATCCACGAGATGCCCCATTGACTTCAATGGGATTATTTGTAAAGTAAGGTACATTTGCTAAGTGGTAGTATCAGAAGCTGCCCCTTAAGTGAGGAGTCCTATTGAAATCATGGGACAGATTGAGTAATAAAGTACTGCTCAATTAGTCCTGAGCCTTCAAGCAGAAAGCTTTTCCCAGTGGCAAAGACACATTAGGCTCATTCTCAGCCCAAGTCACTTTACTCAGGAAGGAGCCTCTGCCGGAAACCCCTTCTGTGCAGGAGTTTAGTATTTTGAAGATTCTTTTGGTAGCTTTCAGCACCGGCTATACTGCAGGCATTAATTTCTGTAGTAGAAAATCCTCTCTTCTGGCTGGTCAGTATATGTAACCGCCAAATAGACTGCTGCTTTATTTACCTTTCCCATACTGAATTACTACATTGTTTACTCTATGATTTCATTTGGGCATCTCTGAACTTCTTTTTACTAGTAACAGCTTGATTGTAAAAATGCACTTTACTATCTGTAGGAGGCAAAACAGAGATCAAATTGTATGTTTGGTCAGACGTGGCATAAAAAAGTTGTTTTCAGAAAAGAAATTCTATAAAGGTAAGCATGGAACTCTGATAATGCAAACAATAAAAAGAAGCAAAGAGCATCAGTTTCATTCTACTCAGGACTAACGCTTACTACTTGAAGCCTGTGCTGTCAAAGTGTCCATTTCTAGCAATAAATATTATGCCAGGAGAATCTTACATCTAATATGGAGGCACTGAAAACATTTTAACATTAGTTTTAACACACACTTTATGTGACATCCAAACTGAGATAACATTACAATGATCTACCAAAACACCTCCCTCCTTTGCTACACCCCATAGCAAGTAGTCAAGACCTGATGAATATCTTTTTCTGGTATCTCCAAACTCCCAATTTCTTAAGATTGTCCTCAATGTGGAAACACTTGCCAATATGCAGGTTGTCTCTTCCCTTGATTACAGTAACCTTCTGTCTCTATTCACATCTGCCAAATGTCCTAGATTTCCTTCAAATCCCTCCCTCTTCCAGCAACACCCTCTTCAATCAGTCCTGTACCCTCCCTAACTTGAATTATTGTCTTGTCATGTTTTGTTTTATTTAGTCTGCAAGGTTTTCAAGGGTAAGAAACATGCCTTATTTATTTGTTCTTCTGGTTTAAAAAAAAAATCTTACCCCTAAACCCCTTTGTATAAGCTCTAGGGGCCTTAACAGCAGTTATGTCTCCCAATCCATTAAAATATCATCTAGTGATGCAATACAATGGAAGTATTTGCATGCCAACTCAAACAGCAGCAAAACTCCATCCCACTCCACCTAAAGTGCCCCTGCTTTCATCAGAAGACCTATTAAATAGATGGCTTTTGCAGGGAGTCTTGAAGGTCAACAATCTATTGACCAAATCCTTAGTTGTGGAACTGTAGGGAACCGCAGAAGACTGTGTTACGGCCTAGCTAGGGTATTTCCACTTTCTCGGCAGTCGGTCACTGTAGGACACGGCACGCCAGTTATAACCTGCTCTTAACTGGTTAGGACCAGTTTGCATGGCCCTTAGCCAAAGGGCGAACACCGCCTGTGGGAAGTCCCTTGCCCCTGGCCAAGAGGCAGACACAGCCTGTGAAAAGTCCCTATTTGCTTATGTATAAATTGTGTTTGTGTCTTGTGTATATATAGCTGCATGATTCTGATCTCGCCTTTGGACTCAGGGAGTATTGCATATCTAGAGTTTTCCCAGACAGGGCTCTTTTTTTTTTTTTTTTTTGATCCTCAGCCTGGGCAGATTTTTCAAATAAGAGGCAATGTCCAGGATTTTTGCGGTGCAGCTGTTACAACTCAGAAAGCACTGTCTCTGTGCACCAATTGGTCCCTTCCTTGCAGCCACAGCTGCTGGATCCTACCTGCCCAAGCCCTGGCTTCCAGCTCTGGCTCAGGGGAGAGGTCCACAGGGAGGTACTGCCTCCTGGGCCTGTGCCGGCTGCTCTGTCACCGTGACAGGGAGTGACACTGCCCCTCACCTTGAGAATGAAGCTCCAGGTACCTTGTCCAGCACCCCCAGTACACACACGCCTCCAACTCCCCCCATAGCAGTGTTCTATTTTTGGGAACCTGAAATATAGTGACTCTATCATACCCCTCTGATGTGTGAGCCAATGGGGAAGGGCCAGCGCCCTACCTTCTCCCCACCTCTAGTACATGCTGGGAGGGAGCGGGACTGCAATTTTTGCCTCCTCCTCACACAGACCACCCACTCATGCTCTGCGAAGCAGCATATGGACTAGTCACAGCCTGCCTCTTAATTTGGATTCAGGCCTTACCCAGGTAAATCTCTCGGCGAAGTCAAGGGAAGAAAGCATTGCCTGAGCAGTACTAAGTCAACACTAGGCAGTGATTCAGAGTATGGCCTTCTGTTTGTGGAGTGCTGTTGTGTAAATGTGCAGTGCTGTGTACATGGGTTATACTAACACATGAGAAACATTCATAAATTGCTCTATATGAGCAGGGGCACATTAATATGTGAAACCCAGAAATCACAGTACTATTTTGTAATTTGCAAATTCACTATGTTGCAAATATGCCTTTTACATTAAGACATTTTGCAACTGCATGAATTGTTTTTGGGACTAGACATAAATCTGAGGGCCTGACAATTTGCTGTTATTAAATGCTGTGACTAGACCTACTCAAAATTTTCCATTAAAAAGAGACATTTTTGCAAATATTTACAAATTTTGGACTTTTTTATAAGTCCTGGTGGGAATAATGATATTTCACCTAACATTCCTCTTGTATTGCTGAGTGAGGCAGTCATCACTTCTCATTGAACTCTTGTGTAGTATTGCTCTGTTTGGTGCTACGGTTGTTGTTTTTCCCAGAGGTGGCTGCACCTCAGTGGTAGGCAAAGTGCTGTCTAATGGTATACATACATTTAAAACTCTATAGTAATGCAGCTGGATGAGGGGTCACCCAATACAATTAATAGCAGGTTTAAAACAAAAGGAAGTCCTACTTCACACAATGCATAGTCAACCAGTGGAACTCTTTGCCAGGGGATGCTGTGAAGGCCAAAACTATAGTAGGGTTAAAAAAAAAAAAAAGCAACTAGATAAATGTCACTATTTGGCTGTTATGTTAGCTCTTCCTGGAGGATAGGTCCATCAATAGCTATTAGCCAGGATGGGCAGGAATGCAACCCCATGCTCTGGGTTTCCCTAGCCTCTGTTTGTCAGAAGCTGGGAGTAGACTGTGATTGCCTGTTCTGCTCATTCCCTCTGAAGAACCTGACATTGGCCACTGTCAGAAGACAGGATACAGGGCTAGATGGACCACTGGCCTGACCCAGTGGGGATGTTATGAAAACACTAAACCACTGTAAGACCATTCTCATTACAGAAGACATAAATTTTAAAGAATGTAGTCAGCACAGAGCTCCACAGATACAGTTCACTTCCAGTTAATCAATTGCCCTTGTGCTTTGCAATCATATACATTTTACCATCTAACCTCATTTAACTGGAGAAATTTTGACACATGCACAAAACTGGCCATAAAACACCTAAGATATTTTTTAATCTTCAGTGTTCTGGAAACTTTAGTATTGATTATCCCTTACAGGGAGAAGCAAGAAAGTATCTGTCTTCCCAATGTACAGGAGTTCTAAACAGTTTGATGTACAAATCATATACGGAATTACTACTTTTTGCCTTTTGCACCTTTGCCAGGCTTTTCTTTCCCCTTTTCTTTTCCTTTCTTATCTTTCTTTCCTTTCTTTAACAGTTTTTGAAGCTCAGCAAAAATTCCAAGCCCCTTCCGCACCATCTGCCCACGCCACCAAGCCTGGATCTGAAAGAGGATGGAACAATATTGGTACCCAGAGAAGAAGAGGGTGACTTCAAACAATTGACTTGAGCACTGTCGGCTAGTATTGATGCAAAAAGCTGAATGCACTGGGGTCTGCTGGAGTAAACTGGGGTTAAATTCATGATTAGACTAAATTAATTTAAAGTAAGAGGATCTGCCAACCAACTAAATTATATTTTTCAGATTATTTCCATGTGCTAGTTTAAAATTAAACTAAAATAAAATTTCTCTAAGGGAGGGAACACTCTCGTTGTTCTCTCAACTCTTTGGTCAAGGCAAGGGTTTCAAGTGAAGAGAAGTCATCGTCCCAACTCTAAACGTCACTGTTTGGCTGTTATGTTAGCCCATGTATCCACAGCCAATTTGGACCTAGCTAATGCTCTTACATTGGGTCCAATGAAAGGGAAGTTGTTTCCTTTCTGATGTTGGGTAGCAGTGTGTTTAAAAATAAGAGACAATAACTGGGGGAAGGGAAGAATTTGAAGTACAGAAGAATCAGGGACTAGGGACCTGCCCCTTGTTCCTTATCCCCATCTTTTGAGCAAAATGACTCTATTGCCTACTGTGCTGTAGACTGAGCTTCTAATAACCATCTAGGGCAGTGATACTCAAACCTCAGTGGTTCAGGAGCCAAATTAGCAATCACTATTACCCAAAAGAGCCACAGTAATTCATTGTTTCACTTTCTCTTTTATATTGTGTAATTAGAATCTCACAGCAAAACAACTAAGTATTCTACAATTGGTTAATAACATAGTACAAGCATCCTGATTGGTTGTTAATTATCAGTGTTTTAATATGTGCTACAAAGAGCTCCAGGAGACACATTAAAGAGCCACTTGCGGCTCCTGAGCCTCAGTCTGAGTATCACTGATCTAGGGCCATTCCAGGCTGAACCTTTGTGCCCCCAGGTTCTACAGTCTTAGGACTAAAGGATGCAGTTTATGGCTTCTTCCTCAAGCAAGGATTTGGCTTAA
This sequence comes from Gopherus flavomarginatus, assembly GCF_025201925.1. NCBI lineage: Eukaryota > Metazoa > Chordata > Testudines > Testudinidae > Gopherus > Gopherus flavomarginatus. The sequence goes on along the minus strand of NC_066624.1, from coordinate 98,013,704 downwards.
TGGCTCTGCATTGTGCATGGACCCAGTGGCCATTCCCCTGCCAAGCCCACATTCCCCATTTGGCAATGAGATAGAGACTCCAAGGAGAAATCTGCTGCTTTACTGCCCCATCATAGCTGACAGAATTTTTAAGATACGTCAGGACCTTGCATGCATGCCCTGTAAAATGTTGTGTAAAACACACTGCACAAATTGCATTAATAATCCAGTATTTGATCTCTTATGCCTTGTACCTTTGTAGCCTTGGCCTTTTGATGCCTCTTTTCCTGTAAATACTCCCTGATAGCCAAGCTCCCCTGGCTGCACACCTCAATTGGAGGGTCTGTCATAGGGTTCCCATCCAACAAGACAAGCTGCAGCTTCTGAAGATTGTCCAAGTTTTCTGGGAGTTGGAACAACTGATTGTTCTGAACAAGCAATCTTTGCAAACCTGAACAAATAAAATCACAAAACTGCAATGCACAAACTAATAATAATCTGGAGTGTTCCCCTGGGTGTGCTTACAATTAAACAATGTATTGCTAGGGTGTGAAATATTTACTGTGTATATAAATATTTCCCAGCACATCAACAGGTTGTTTCATTCTATAGTATAAAGAGAGATTTTTCACAGGATTTCAATAACACCAGTATGTTTGTTTTAATGGTATGGTCAACGTTTCCCCCCCCTCGCCCCCACAAAAATATCAACAAGGGTGTTACTGCTGTTGTGCCTTTCTACTTCCACAGCCCTGACTTATGAGTTTTTAGGCTTAGGCTCAAGGTAACTGCAAGAATACAAAATTGTTTTTCCTCAAAAATAGGAACTAGAGTGAAGCACTCAACAGATAGCTTCATTTCCTAACTGATATGCCACACCCTGAGGTGGGTCGCTGGCAATGAGAAATAGACTTGGGAGCTGGGGATCTTAAAGTATGATCCTCTAAGCTTAAAAGACACCAGTCTGTTAGCAAAGGCTGAATTAGGCTTATTAACCTCTATTTGTGGCCCAACCACCACCAGGGGAGGAGAGAAGGCCACATTGAGTGGGTGTGGGTTACATAAACACCACCTACACACTGCATCTGTGCCTCGGACTCAGGGGAGTTTTGTGAAGCAGCAAAATGCTTTCTTGGTAAGAAAGCCGCAAGAATTGTTAATTGTTCTACTTTGTCACAAATTGACCAATTTGAAAAAACAATGCCAGCTATATCTGCAGATCATTAACTTTCCCATGGTGTATATTGCATCTGAATATATTCAGTAGGGAAAGTCTTCAACAGATCATCAGACAATAAGAATTTTTAATAATACAGATTACTCAATCTAGTCTCTCATTTGGACCAGGAAAGATGTCTGGGTGAGAAGAGGAATATTTTTGAACTCTGAAATCCCTGCTTAAAGCTGTGCCCTTACAGACACAAATGCATAGGATGTTTTTTTCACCTTGTACTTGACATATGGAGTCTGGGAGTTCTTTAAGGAGGTTGTTGTGACAGTCAACTATTTCTAGGTTGCTCAGCAAGCCTATGGAAGGTGGCAGGTACTCCAGACAATTGTTCTCTAGGTACAGCTCTCTCAGATTCTGGAAAAAAATGTGCATGATTTTCTATTTTAAAAAGGGATCTGTATCCTTAAGGAGATCATTGAACAATGCACAACTGAACACTGGCAAATGCAAAACATACGACTGGGGTGATAGCATTGTTAGGTGCTCAGATACTATGGTAATGAGTGTGATATAACTGGATAAATTTATCCAGCAGTGTTTGAGCATCCCCTTAAAGTGCAGCATGACCTATCAAGGCTTGAGGATTTACTTCCTTTGCCTTGGTTCATAGTCATGCACATGCGCTATGTGGTCCTTCTGTCACTCCTGCGTGATAGCAACCTCTTGAAAGGTATAGTGGCTGCTCTGTAGGCAAGCAGAGAGAATGGAAAACATGAATTCCATCAGCAACTGTAAAGTGGCTTATTGCCTGGGGCTTGGTGGTGATTGATCACCCAATAAAACATGGATTTAACAATGCTACAGCCCTGGTGTAGAGGCTCAACATATTTTATGGGATCAGAAAGATATACATACATAACCTATTCCACATAGGGAGATGGAAATAATAGAGAGAATCTATGTGAAATAGCTTACAAATAATATAGAGATATCTAAGTTTTGGGTCCATCAACTTTAACAAGACATGTTCGTTACAAATGTTTTACCCAATCCGGGTCAGCTCCAGGCACCAGCCCAGCAAGCAGCTGCTTGGGGCGGCCAATGGTGAAGGGTGGCAAGTCCGGGTCTTTGGTGGCAATTCGGCAGTGGGTCCCTCACTCCCTCTCAGAGCGAAGAACCTGCTGCCGAATTGCTGCCAAAGACTGAAGTGATGGCGGTAGAGCTGCAGATCGTGATCATGGCTCTTTATTTATTTATTTATTGCTGCTTGGGGCGGCAAAAACCCTGGAGCTGGCCCTGTACCCAATCCTGCCAGACCTCAGTGGGTCCAATTCTGCAAGGTGTTGTGTCCCATCAAATTAAATGGGACTTTAGTGTGCTCAGCATCTGCTGTTGACAGCCCCTGTGCACCAAAACCCATTGTCCATGGAAGGTGCATTTGTGGAAAGCCTGCAGGACTGGGATTTATTCTCTTCAAACAGCTTAATTCTTGTGTGCTTCTTTGTGGTACCATGCAGAATTATTACTGAGCTCCTCTCTTTGCTCTTTTTCCTACCTGCAGTTTGCTGATGTTCCTTGGAAGAGTCATGAATTTGATCCCTTTATCTTGTCCCAGATATAATTTCTCTAATGACTGAAGGAGAAAGACTTCCTCTGGAAAGACACTGAATCTGTTTCCAGTCAGACCAAGGCATTTTAAGTTAGAGAGTCCCATCACTTCTGGAGGTATCTAGGCATGTTCCAAAACATACATTAAAAAAAATACATTTATATCCGTTAAATAGCTATGTTTTGTTAATTGTTGTTTGCTGTTCTGGGAAATAATCTGTCACGTTACTATGGATCAACGAAGAATATCATGCTGGCCACATTCTATGATATTGCCACATTATGATTGAAATTTTTGCAACATTTCCCTGCTATATTCCCTTACTGAAAGGCATCTCTGTGTAAACTTTATCTGAATTAGGCTAATTCTTAGCATATATGTTCCTTCCAGAAGTGGCTTACTGCAGAATGAAATGTAACAGTGCTCCTGTGCTTCCCGATCCCTCTGATAGTATCTATGTGTTATAAATTAATTTACATAAAATAAAATGTCAAATTGGGTCATTTGCATATATTACCACTTCCACAAATATAGCCTTCAAGGGAAAAAAAATAAAACAAATCAAGATCTCCTGGCAGAAGATGCATTATATCACAAAAGTTAAATGTATTTGATGCCCTAAGAGGAAGATACTCATTATTGTTCATATATTGACGGGTTTCAGCTGTATAATTGTCCCCTAGGCTAGCATAAGATAATGGATCTAAAAGCATTAAGCACTTGTGCATCCATTGTAAACTTGCCTCCTGCTCTGTTTCAAATAGTATGTCACATTTATTGATCCTAGGCAAATGCAATTATCAGACCATTACTTCAGAAAAAGATAGGAATAAATAGAACCAGGCCCTTTTAGCATCTAATCTCTACTATTCAAAGCAGGTTACCATGTCTAGCTTTTCACTTTTTAGTGGTTTGGTTTTGGTTCCTTTTTTCCTGGCTGAATATCTGCCTGTCAGTGGCAATTGGTTACGTGGGGTAGTGACGCTGTGATTCACATCAGCATTAGGAAACAAGCATTGTAAACATAATAACTATCAGTTTTATTAACTGCAACTTTAATTAAGCTACCGTCACTCATCCACTCCAATGGCTTTAAGAATGTGTTGTTCTAGCACCTTGCCACCTTTGGGTAGCGTATAACAGTGTCTCACATCACAAACAGCTTGTACTAATGCCTTATAACGGGTGGCCAAACTGGGGCTTGCGAGCCATATGTGGTTCTTTTATGGTTAAAGTGCAGCTTGCAGAGCCCACCATGTCATCCCCCACACTTTCCACTGGATGGGGGGAGCTCAGGGTTTCAGCCCCACCGTGTGGTGGTGGGGTTAGGGCAGAGGTGGGCAAACTTTTTGGCTCGAGGGCCACATCAGGGTTGTGCAATTGTATGGAGGGCCAGGTAGGGAAGGCTGTGCTTCCCCAAACAGCCTGGCCCCTGCCTCCTCCCACTTCCTGCCCCCTGACTGCTCCCCTCAAAACCCCCAAGCCATCCAACCCCCCTGCTCCTTGTCCCCTGACCACCCCCTCCCAGGAACCCTTCGTCCTATCCAACCCCCCTGCTCCCTGTCCCCTGTCTGCCCCAACCCCTATCCACACCCCCACCCCCTGACAGCCCCCCGGGACTCCCACTCCCTGTTACCCATCCCAACCACTTCCCCCAGAACCTCCGCCCCATCCAACCGCCCCATCCTCCCTGACTATCCCCAGTACCTCCCACTCCCTGCCCCAACCCCCCTACTCCCTGGCCCCCTTACCAGCAGCAGGAGCTCACAGCCATGACACCCAGCCAGAGCAAGCTGTGCTTCCTGGCTGGGAGCTCAGGGGCCGAGTAGGACGGTCCCGTGGGCTGGATGTGGCCTGCTGGCCATTGTTTGCCCATGTCTGGGTTTAGGGGCTTCTACCCAGCAGGGAGAGGTCTTGGGGCTTTAGCCCTGTGGGAGGCACCTGCCAAGGCTTCAACAGGAGCAGGGCAGAAGCCGTGAGCCTTGGTAGGCACCTCCCGGGGCAGAACCCCCAAGCCTTGACAGGCATCTCCTGCAGGGCAGAAGCCCTGAGACCCCACCATCCTGCCGCTAGAAGCCTCAATCCCTGGCAGGCTCACTGGGTTCTCAACAGGGCTGTCCCTACCCATGTGCAAAGTATGCAGCTGCATAGGGCACCAGGAAATTTCGGGCATCCACCCTGCCCTAGCCCCACCCCTACTCCCCTGAGGACTGCAGCGGGACTGGGCCTGCACTCAGCGGTGGTAGGAAGTGCAGCAACCTGGCCCCAGACATGCCACCAGTGAGTGCTGGGAGTGGTTCCCCCCAAGCCAGTCTTCCCCCCCGCCCCATGGAGGCCTGGAGCTAATCATCCCTCCCCTGAGGGCTGGGGCTCCACCTCCCACAGGGGGAGGGGGCTGTGTAGGGCCCCAGAATAGCTAGGGATGGTCCTGGTTCTCAAAATTCTGAAGATTATTGTCTGCAGCTTGGAGGGTCAGTAAGTTTGGCCACCCCTGCCTTATAATGAACACTGCACAAGCATCAAAGAAAATATCCTCCAAGTAAAGCACTGAAGTACAATTCTTCCATATCATATAATTCTTGGGAAATCTAGGCTCCCACCCTTAGTGAAGTTCATGCTTTGCACCCCAGTACCTGCAAGAATCTTTTTACTGAATTGGGGTCATCGAGTACTTAGAGGTGAAAGGATTTTTGATGCCTTGGGATATAGTTTCAAGACTCTCAGTAATGTTAAAGAAAAACAATGAATATCAGGGTTAGAAGGGACCTCAAGAGGTCATCTAGTTTAATTCCCAGGCAGATTTTTATTCCAGGTCCCTAAATGGCCCCCACAAGGATTGAACTCACAACCCTGAGTTTAGGAAGGCAATGCTCAAACCACCAAGCTATCTCTTAGAAGGTGTTAAAGAGCTCAATGCCATCCTGTAAACATGGTAAAGAAGAGAGAGCTGTAGATATCTGAATAGATTAAAAATTAAGTTGCAGAACAGTTTGGTATTGACACTCATTGAATGGGGCTAGCAGGGACATAGGAACTGGCAGGTTACCAATACCTAACTCCATTGCCTAGTGCAGGGTAGACTGTGTCATGGTAAACCAGCGCTGAATTGTAATGACGGAGAAATGAGAGAGGGAAGGTAAGTTATATTGCTTCTACAGTTGTCCCCATCCAGTGACTACTGTGGATGAGACCACCCCAGCAAAAGGCATGTTCCTAAGTTGGGAAAAGAGAAGAGAAATGACAATAGAAAGTCTCACTGCATGGGTGGTTGAAAACATTTTGGCTTCTGCATTGGGTAGATCTCTTCCCTGTAAAATAATATTCAACAGTTACAGTGGTGCTTTCCAGCCAAAGATCTCAAAGCGCTTTGCAAAGGACAGTAAGTATCACCAGCTCTGTTTTAGAAATGAGAGACTGAGGCAAAGAGAGGTGAGGTGACCTGCCCAGGACCGCACAGCTGGACAATGGCAGAGCCAGGAACAGAATCCTTTGTCTCCTGCTGCCCCAACTAGTGGCATCTTTATGTGGCTGTGCTGCCTGGCATAAGCATTGCTGGGGTTTGCATGCTTTAGAGGGTTAAATATTCTTGAGTCTCACATCATTGGATTCAGGCTTGTATTATTATTAATACTATTTATTATTTTAGCATCTAGGAACAACCGTGACGGGCCAAGACCCCATTGTTCCAAGTGCTGTACAAACACAGAACAAAAAGATGTATCCTGCCCCAAAAGACCATACATATTATTATCTCCCTATGTTGTAGAGTTAAGTGGCTCATACTGTTACATTTGAGATGCATATTAGCCTAGTGAATTTGAAGTGTATAGAGAATCCCACACCAAAAAGAAAGAAATCAGTACCTCACATATTTGATTGTCATCCAGTGACAATATTTCCAGATTTTCCATAGCACAGATCTCCTTAGGGAATTCATAAAAGAAATTTTCACTAAGATCTAATATCTTGATACAGGTTAATCTGGTAAAAGAAGAAGGTAGCACTTGCAAGCCAGTGTTTTTCAAATAAATGAGGCAAAGGGACTTCCAATGGCAAATCTGACCTGGAAACTTTTCCAAGTTGTTACCAGACAGACCAAGCTCGTTCATTTCTGTGAGCTGTTTGAAGTTAGGAGGGAGCCTGCGCAGGAGGTTATTAGACAAATCAAGCACAGTCAGTCTCCGGCAGCGATGCAATGTATCAGGGACTGATAACAGGTTATTGAAAGCTAAAAATAGTTTCACTAAGTTTGTCAAAGAGACAATCTCTTCAGGGACAAAACTCACTAGATTTTGTTCCAGATCTATTATTTCCAGATTATGAAGATGACAAAGCTCCAGGGGAAAGCTTTCAAATCTGTTTTTTTGCAGGTAGATCTCTTTAAGTTTTCTCAGATTCACTACTTCTTTAGGCATATACTTCAGATTATTGCCAGATAGTCCAAGCAGCTCAACATGATGGAGGCATTTACAGATCTCCACTGGGAACTCATCCAAGTTTGCATCATAGAGCCTGAGCTGACGGAGCGCCTGCAGTTTGCTGATGATATGCAGCGAACTGTAAGAGAGTGGATTGCTACTTAAATCTAAGCTCTGAAGATATTTCAGCTCCCCAAGTTCTTCACATATGTCTTGTATGTAGTTCTCATTCAGATAGAGAACTTTCACCTTCTTAAGATGATGGATGTCTCCTGGGATACTTTCAATTAAGTTTTTTTCCAAGTGCAATTCTTCCAGATCTTCCAGTTCAAAGATTTGTAAAGGGATAGTTGTCTGTTGCTTATTGGCTAAATCAATAAAAAATATCCGATCTGTGACGTGTACAGGTAGAGTGTCCTTCTCTAGTTCTTTCGTCACTTGTGTTTCCTGTGAAATCTGCAAACTGTCCTTTTCAGGAATTGTGGTATCTGCTCTTGAGAAATGAACATTCACTGCGTTGGCATCAGGGCTCTGCTGAAAATCAACCATCTGTGCTACTTATTTTTAACTCTAAAGAGAAAAAAATAAGGAATCAGCAGTAGTCCAACTTTAACCCACTTAAATAACAATAAAAGGATGAAATAGTTCAATATTTAGGGACAGATTCTGACTTCAGATGCACCCATACCACTGAAACTGATGTTACCCACTGACATCCAAAGCTTGAAAGAATGTAAATAAAGGCATTTTTTGGCCCTTAGTCTATTGGTAAAGGCACAAAGGGCCAAATTCAGTGGATGAAATGCTACTGAAGTCAAGAGAGATGCATCTGCTTACATCATGACTGAGTTTAGCCCAATGAGCCAGAAAGTCCTAGGTACAAAATTATATTGACCAAATTTTGTTCTTGGATATACCAGTGTAAATTTGGAGTAATGCCACTGAAGCTAAAGCAGTTACTGCAATTTATACAAGTGTAACCAAGAGCAGAATTTGGCCTTATATTGTCAAGTGATTTTAAATTGAATAAACAGTCCTTACATAGTGTGTTTTGAAATACTTCGAAAGAGGTCTTGAATTTAAGTTTTATGGGCCACATCCTCATTTGGTATAAATCAGCATAGCTCCATTGAGCGATAAAAATTTACACCAGCAGAGGAGATGTGCTTATATTCTTAAAATGTTTTCAGTACAGAACAATTTGGATTTCTCTTCCCAAAATTCAGTGTTTTTTCAAATTTTCCAGTTTACTGGTGCGCCAGTGATTCCTCCTGGAAATTAGATCTTTTCTATCATTAAAGTGTCCCAATTTTCATATTCTACTATTGCTTTGGAATTTTTGCTCAACTGGGGCATGACCTTGATTTCAGTGGGAGTTGATGAACCCAAGTAGCATCATGCCTTTATAGGCTCAAAGGCAGCAAAACACTTAACTTAAAGCATGTGCCTATGTGCTTTGCCAAATAGGAACAGGATTATTCACATATAAGGCTAAGGATGTGTTTAAATGCTTTGCTGAATCAGGACCATAGAGTTGTTCTATGGGTTTTCTGTAACAGGCATCATATTGGATATAGTTTTATGATTATACTTCCCCTAGCACAATGGCCCCCAGATCTCAGCTAAGGCCTCTGACCACTATTGTATTACATAATAATTCAATAATAGCAGAGTTTTACAAATGATATCACTATTTCACATGACACATATTACTTCTATAGTTTCTGACCAATATGGACAGACTAAGTGTCATTTGAATCATATGTACATATGCATTTAAAATCCTAGGATTGCAGAATGTTACTGAATAAAGGAAAATGGAGAATAATAGGAAGAGGAGATGATTAGCTCACTTGCATCTGATGTCACAAACCTACTGTGGTAGATGTTACAGTCCCACAAGTCAATGTTCAAAGAGCAGCAGCAGAGAAAGCAATGGGAGGAAAAACTAAGAGGCTGGTGGCTGACTCATTTACTTCTACATCATAATCTCAGATGGGATGTCATAATCTCAATGATGAGCAGTTTGCAAGCACCATCAGAAAGGGAGAGGAATGAAAAATATACAAAATAACAAGTGGTATAGAGAAACTGGAGTCGGAATGTCTGTTGCCCCATCTCATAAAATAAGAACAAGAGACCAACCAATGAAATTGAAAGGCAGCAAATTCAAAGCTGATAAAAGGAAATACTTTTTCACATAAGCCATAAATTAGACTGCAGAACTATTGTCACAGGATGCCCTTGAAACCAAGAAATTAGCATGATTCAAAAAGAGATTGGACACTTATAACAAGAATATCCAGAGTTATAATAGTAAATGATAAAAAAAAAGTTTTGGAAGGCATATAAAATCTCATGCTTCGGGATTTAAACCAATCTCTGACTATTAGGGGCTAAGAGGAGAATTGTTAGAGAGCAAATTATCCCTCATCTGCCTACTGCAGGGTTTCTTGCACCTTCTTCTGAAGCATCAAGTGCTGGCCACTGTCTCAGCAGGATATTGGACTAGATGGACCACATATCTGATGCAGTATGGTGATTCTTGTGTTCCTATGAATGGAAAAAGAGATGGGGAGCAAGGAAAAGAAGCTCAGATTTGGAAACAAAGCAGTAGCCATCATAACCATCCACGTTGGGATTACCAATTTCTAATACAAAGTGGGAGTCCTCATATCATAACCTTAGTCCCAGATTTGGACCTTAGCGTCCAAAATATGGGGGTTAGCATGAAAACCTCCAAGCTTAGTTACCAGCTTGGACCTGGTACTTGCTGCCACCACCCAAAAAATTAGAGTGTTTTGGGGCACTCTGGTCCCCCTGAAAAACCTTCCCTGAGGACCCCAAGACCAAATCCCTTGAGTCTCACAACAAAGGGAAATAATCCTTTTTCCCTTCCCCCCTCCAGGTGCTCCTGAAGAGATACACAGACACAAGCTCTGTGAAACTACACAGAGTGACTCCCCCTCTCTGTTTCCAGTCCTGGAACAAAAAGTACTTTCCTATTCCCCCAGAGGGAATGCAAAATCAGGCTAGCAAATCCAACACACAGATTTCCCCGATTTCTTCCTCCCACCAATTCCCTGGTGAGTACAGACTCAATTTCCCTGAAGTAAAGAAAAACTCCAACAGGTCTTAAAAGAAAGCTTTATATAAAAAGAAAGAAAAATACATACCAATGGTCTCTCTGTATTAAGATGATACAATACAGGGTCAATTGCTTAAAAGAATATTGAATAAACAGCCTTATTTAAAAAGAATACAAATTAAAGCACTTCAGCACTTATATTCATGCAAATACCAAAGAAAAGAAACCATATAACTTACTATCTGATCTCTTTGTCCTTACACTTAGAAACAGAAGACTAGAAAGTAGAACTACTTCTCCAAAGCTCAGAGAAAGCAGGCAGACAGACAAAAGACTTAGACACAAACTTCCCTCCACCCAAAGTTGAAAAAATCCAGTTTCCTGATTGGTCCTCTGGTCAGGTGCTTCAGGTGAAAGAGACATTAACCCTTAGCTATCTGTTTATGACACCTCAGTTTTCTATTTTTGATGTAGAAACAAAGTTTGTGCCGTCATACACCCTGCTTCTGCCCTGTGAGAGGCAGCAGCACATGTCCTGTATACAAGAGTAATATTAAGATAGTGACAAACAGTAGAAAAATGTACTAAATGAGAGGGACAGATACAGACACCTATGTGTAACAGGGTAGTCTGCCCCTTTAAGGCTGTGCGGAAGCCAGGGACCAACCTGCCCTGTTCAATTATCAGACACAGTGCTGGAGGGGTAGGAGCTCCCTATAAAGGGATGAGAAAGCTCAGCTGGAGGCCTGGAGAGTGTTGGGTATTAGTCCCTCCTAGGTGGGGGAGACAGACTAGTGGCCTACATGTGGTGGAGAACACAGGTTGGTGAAGTTGGGTGCAGAAGATGGTGCAGTGGTTACAGGACCTTGCAACCTGTTGGTTGTGCTCAGAGACTAATTCTGAAGAGACAATTATTGACTGGTGGTTCTAGACCCATTCTTGTAGATCCTGCCTGTGGGAGCGCAACGTTGGGTAAAGTGGTTTTGGCCATCATCCAGGGAGAGACCTGAGCAGAGTGGGAGTATCCCATGGGGGAGAGCAAAAATGGGATGTTGGGGGAAGCTCTCAAAGGGTCAGAATCCTAGCTAGCCCTAGATGTAGGGTTTCAGAAGAGTTCAGCTCCACCGTGTTGGAGAATTTCCCTTGAGGGGGAGAGGCCCGGGTGGTAGGTTACTGATCCAGCAAACCTGGGCACAACAAAAGAGAGTGCCTAGTAATAAAGTGAAATTATGCAGGATGCTATTGCAGCCAAGGCGTGGGGGCGGGGGAGGAGGGAACACTGTCTCCTAACAATTCCTCCATTAAGTAACATGTAAGGCATCCATTAAAGGGACACACAAAGCAGGTCAGAGCACCAGAAAAAAAGAGTTCTTCTAGTGAAGTCTGTAAGGGGCAGCCCATCAACCCTCCAATTTCATAGTTCTGACAAATTGATGCCATCATAGGATGAGAGACAACCAATTTCAAGGCTTGTACAAATGAGGGAGAGAGGGACGTGGACAGTTCATGGCTTTACAGGGAAGACCCCAATCAAACATTCTCCTGTGGAGGGAACCCCAAGTGTATGGCTTTTCAGAATAGAACTCCTCTGTAGGGAGAGGTATTTTCATAGCTGTGTCGCGGGACCCTGCTCCCATATGCTCTTCATGGGGAGGGATCCCCAGCTCACAGCATTGCAGAGCACCCCAGTTCAATGCATTCACTGGGAGGGACCCCTGGTTTCACCCCGTTGCAGAGCACTCCTGTTCAATGCATTCACTGGGAGGGACCCCCGGTTTCACCCCGTTGCAGAGCACTCCTGTTCAATGCATTCACTGGGCAGGACCCCGGTTTCACTCCCGTGGCAGAGCACTCCTGTTTCAATGCATTCACTGGGAGGAACCCCCGGTTTCACCCCGTTGCAGAGCACTCCTGTTCAATGCATTCACTGGGCAGGACCCCCGGTTTCACTCCGTTGCAGAGCACTCCTGTTCAATGCATTCACTGGGAGGGACCCCCGGTTTCACCCCGTTGCAGAGCACTCCTGTTCAATGCATTCACTGGGAGGGACCCCCGGTTTCACCCCGTTGCAGAGCACTCCTGTTCAGTGCATTCACTGGGCAGGACCCCCGGTTTCACTCCGTTGCAGAGCACTCCTGTTCAATGCATTCACTGGGAGGGACCCCCGGTTTTACCCCATTGCAGAGCACTCCTGTTCAATGCATTCACAGGGAGGGGGACCCCGGTTTTAACCCCGTTTGCAGACCAAGCACATCCCCAACAACCAAACGCATTCACTGGGACGGGACCCCCGATTGCCACGTACCCCGTTGTAGAGCCACTCCTGTTCAATGCATTCACTGGAGGGACCCCCGGTTTCACCCCATTGCAGAGCACTCCTGTTCAATGCATTCACTGGGCAGGACCCCCGATTTCACCCCGTTGCAGAGCACTCCTGTTCAATGCATTCACTGGGCAGGACCCCCGGTTTCACCCCGTTGCAGAGCACTCCTGTTCAATGCATTCACTGGGAGGCACCCCCCCGTTTCCCCCTGTTGCAGAGCACCCCTGTTCAATGCATTCACTGGGAGGGACCCCTGGTTTCCCCCTGTTACAGAGCACTCCTGTTCAATGCATTCACTGGGAGGGAGCCCCGTTTTCACCCTGTTGCAGAGCACCCCTGTTCAATGCATTCACTGGGAGGGGCCCCCAGCTTCATAGACACCCCAAGCCAATGCATGTCATGTCTCGCAAGCGAGGGGCTTTGCTGGCATAAGGAGGGCTACGCGGGGGGGTTGGAGTCACCCTGGCGTTGGGGAGGGTGACTCTCGCTCAGCTCCTTCCCTAGCAGTGCCCGCTGAGGGGCGAGGGTGGTCCCTTACCCGGGGCGCTCGCTGAGGGGGATGAGGGAACGCAGGCGCACTGGAGAACCCTCCGGCGGGACGGGCGCCGCGGGAAAAGCGTGCGGTCGGTGTCTCCATGGCAACCGCGGCCGGGGACCTGAGCTCGCCGCCGGGGCAGCGCTCGCGAACCCCCCTGGGCACGGCCGCAGGTAGCCGCCGCGGGGACGGGGGCTGCCGCCTGGGCCCCCGGACTCTGACCCCCAGCCGCGGGGAGCCCCAGGCAGTCAGAGCCATGGAGACCCGTCCCCAGCCTGGAGCGGGGCAGGGGGCGCGGTGCGCCGCAGGGGCGGGGGCTCACGCCGCCGCGCCTTGTGGGAGACCCCGGCGTGTAGGGTGCCCAAGCAAGGGGGGGCGGGGGTGTTCACGGCGTCTCTGGGCGTGATCAGATCTGCCGCCCCCTCACCCCCATTCCGTGCTGGGGGAGAGACCGGCCATGTGGGGCAAGGCTTGGAGGGACCCACAGGAACTGAACTCAGGGCCCATTCTGCCAGCAGCCCTTACTTACATACAGGGTGTAACGGGGTGGGGGTGCCTCCATCCGCCGTGAACGCGAGGCAGGCACGGCTGGATCGGGCCCCTAACCGCTGAGGCGTGCTTTGCTGCGCCTGATTTTAAAAAAGCTTCCTTGAAACTCAAACTTGTGAGGAATATAGTTAATGTGTGAAATATCCACTTGTAATTGCCTAGTAGGAGTCGCTTGTTTGCCCAACAGAAATAAGGGGAAAGCCTTTAAACGGGTGTGTGTGTCTGTATGTGTGTTTGTAAAAGGGGATTTTTTTCCATTTTTTTTTAAATATTAGGCTATTACCCCCGGTGGTGTGATATCGGATTCTCTAGGTGCTTTCACTGATTACATTGAAATGACAGCTCAAACCTCTGAAGGTAACTTTATTGCTAGACAAGTTATACCATGTTAATATTTAATTTGTGTTGAAATTCTCCACTGCTGCATATTGACACTCTTTATTTATTATTTAAGGAAATATCAATGTAAGGTACAGGTCTTTGAGAATATACTTCTAATTTAAAAGTAGATTAAAGATGATAAAGTATGTTGCAACAGTGAAATCTTTCTCTTGGTTTTGCTTAGTGAAAAATTCAGTACTCACAGACTTGGGCTTGTTATTTTGCCATGGGGGTATGTCTACATGGCAGCTGGGAGCAGGCAGACGGACTTGTGCTAGTCAGGCTTGAGCTATCCCACTAAAAATATCAGTGTGGAACTTGTGACTTGGGCTACCGACCCCCTGGATCTGAGCTAGGGTGGCTAGCCTGCATCTCCACCAGGGCCATCCACGCTGCTATTTTTACATACTAGTTCAGGGGTTGGCAACCTTTCAGAAGTGGTGTGCCGAGTCTTCATTTATTCCCTCTGATTTAAGGTTTCACGTGCCAGTAATACATTTTAATGTTTTTAGCAGGTCTCTTTCTCTAAGTCTGTAATATATAACTAAACTATTGTTGTATGTAAAGTAAATAAGGTTTTTAAAATGTTTAAGAAGCTTCATTTAAAATTAAATTAAAATGCAGAGCCCCCTGACCGGTGGCCAAGACCTGGGCAGTGTGAGTGCCACTGAAAACCATCTTGTGTGCCACCTTTGGCATATGTGCCATACAGGGCCGGCTTTAGACCTATTCCACGAATTCCCCCGAATCGGGCCCCGCGCCTAAGAGGGCCCCGCACCCAGTGAGAATCCCTTCCCTGGCTAGAGGCGCCTTTTTAACTTTTACTCACCTGGTGGTGCTTCGGGTCTTCAGCGGCATTTCAGCAGCAGGTCCTTCACTCTCTCCGGGTCTTCAATGGTACTTCAGCAGCGGGTCCTTCGCTTACTCTGGGTCTTCGGCGACACTTCAGCAGCGGGTCCTTCAGTGCCACTGAAGAACTGGAGCAAGTGAAGGACCCACCGCCAAAGTGCCGCCAAAGACTCAGAGCACCGCCAGGTGAATACAAGCCCCATGTGTTTTTTTTTACATGTGTTTTTTTTTTAAGTCATCCCTGCCAGGGCTCCGTCGAAACTGTTTGAATTGGGCCCCGCACTTCCTAAAGCCGGCCCTGGTGCCATAGGTTTCCTACCCCTGTGCTAGTTCAAGGCCAACTAGCATGAGTTTGTCTACCTGGGCTGGGAGGGTAGCTCCCAGCTGCAGTGTAGAGATACCCTATATGTACAATCCTATAGTAAACATTATGGGAAGATTCTCTCAAGCATCCAAGATTTGTTCAGTGCAGTAGAGCAGAGGAGTGGTTCCTGATTCTGTGGGCTTGTCTGCATCAGCCCCTGTGTGAGTTAGGGCCTTGTCTCCAATGTCTGACACATAGCCTTTAACAGGCCAAACTGTTAATTTATGTAAAAAGTCCAAATTGCCTTGTCTTCAGTAGGGTTTTACTTCGAGGTAGGAACACATCTTTTTTTCCCCCAGTGAAGACAAGGACCTGTGTGGAGTGCTAGGGAAGTGTATCAATACATATGTACATATGAAAGGACAAAAAATAACCCTAAACTGGATGAGGGATGCTTAAGTGGTTGTTTTGTCTTTCATCTGTATTACTCTATCATTTGTCTGATTTTGAATATTGATTAAAAGTGCGAAGTCTAGAGTCTTTCTACCAAGGTAGTATTTTTTTGTTTTTCCCCTCAAGTTTGGAAATGGAATCAATCTTGCTATCAGAACTGCTGACTGTTAAACCTCAGCCCACAGGGGCAGAATTGCTCTGTTGTTTATTTGTCAAAAGAGTTGTAGTTACTTTTAATTGAGTTATTTTAAAAGTTCACATCTCAAGCTCACTACAGGTAGGGGGGAATCATTTTGAGGAACTTTGATTTCACTCTCTGAGTATCTGCCTCTTAGGCCTGGTCTATACTACAAAGTTAGGTTGATGTAAGTCTCCTTGCATCAACCTAGTTTTGCATGAGTCTGCATTCAAATATGTCTCCTGCTGATAAAGCGATGCAGTAACACCACCTCCCCAAATGGCATTGAGCCATGGTGAATGTACTGTGGTGATGGTGTAGACAAGCACTGAAACTCACTGCTTTGGTCAGTAGTGTGAACTCTGCTGCCCATGGGTCACAGAGATCTGAAGCTACCCACCCACCCTCACTAAAAACCCCACGTTTTTGAAATGCCTTTTCCTGATTGCCCAGCTTGTGGATACACCATGCACATTGCTGTGTGCAACTGCCAAACCGACCATGCCGGCTACATGCTCCAGACACACTCCTGCATGGAATAGACAAGAGGTATCAAATCTCCTTGGCCTGTGGGGAAAAGAGACTGTGCAGGCATGGAACAGCCATAAAAATGTGACAGATGACATGGGGGATGCAGGTGAAGGGGTATGACAGGAATCAGGGATGATGTGGGAAAGCTAAGGAACTGCAAGAGGCATACCAGAAGGCCAAGGGGCCCAACAGTTGATCTAGTGCTGAGCTGCAGACCTGCTGCTGTTACAATGAGCTTCATGCCATACTTGCCTAGGAGCCTGAGAGACAGATCCCTGCTGTGAACAGTGAGGAGGAGGATGGGGGGCATGCGATCAGGGGTGTCCAACTATGCTGCGAGCCAGGACCTGTTTGAGGCTCCACCACCATCTAGTCAGTCCCAGCAGCAGAGCTCGGATGAGTAGGGAAAGGAACCTTGGGTAAATGTGTGAATGCAGTTCCCATTACAGTGATTAAATGTACAAATGATGCCTGACCCAATGCAGCAGGAAGCAGGTATTGACTTTTCATTAATTTACTCATAGAAGAGATAGCGGTACATCAAACAGAGGTAGAGTTATCTGGTTTTCATTTCCTTGTAGAGTCAGGCAAGGGAGGCCATGCAGAGCAGTTTGTTTATGTACACAGGGATGTCCCTTGAATCTTACAGGGATTTCCCTTGAATCCTCCAGAGAGATCTTGATGAAACTTTTATACTCTGCAATCTTCTCCCAAAGCTTTCTAGGGATGGCAGTCTTATTTCTTCCCATGCCCGACCACAATGACTTCATCAGGCACCATAGCGGTAAATAGGCTAGCAGCATATGGGCCCAAGTGGCTTTGGGATGTCAGCAGCAGCTATGCTCTCTGTGCCATTGTTACTCTAAGGGTATGTCTACACTACGGGATTATTCCGATTTTATATAAACCGTTATTTTAAAACAGATTGTATAAAGTCGAGTGCACGCGGCCACACTAAGCACATTAATTCGATGGTGTGCATCCATGTACCGAGGCTAGCATCGATTTCCAGAGTGTTGCATTGTGGGTAGCTATCCCATACCTATCCCATAGTTCCTGTAGTCTCCCCTGCCCATTGGAATTCTGGGTTGAGATCACAATGCATGATGGAGCAAAAACAGTGTCGCGGATGATTCTGGGTAAATGTCGTCACTCAATCCTGCCTCCGTGAAAGCAACAGCAGACAATCATTTCGCGCTTTTTTTCTCTGGATTGCCCTGGCAGATGCCATAGCATGGTAACCATGGAGCCCGTTTAGCCTTTTTTCACTGTCACCATATGTGTACTGGATGCTGCTGACAGACACGGTACTGCATTCACTTGCCTTTGCAAGGTAGCAGAGACAGTTACCAGTCATATTGTACCGTCTGCTGCTGTCATGGGTGTTCCTGGCTGGCCTCGCTGAGGTCGGCCGAGGGCACATGGACAAAAATGGGAATGACTCCCTGGGTCATTCCCTTCTTTATATTTTGTCTAAAAATAGAGTCAGTCCTGCCTAGAATATGGGGCAAGTCTACTAGAGAACCAGAGAGTACAGCCGCTCCGGGTCAGAGCCCCAGAGATCCCGCAGAAATGATGAGCTGCATGCCATTCTAGAGGGTGCCCCTGCAACAGCCCCACCCGTTGCTTCCCTCCTCCCCCAACCCTCCTGGGCTACCGTGGCAGCATCCCTCCATTTGTGTGATGAAGTAATAAAGAATGCAGGAATAAGAAACACTGACTTTTTAGTGAGATAAAATGAGGGGGAGGAAGCCTCCAGCTGCTATGATATTCCAGGCAGGACATATCCATTACTTATTAAAGCGGGGGGGGGGGAGAGGAGGGGAGCTCAAGCTCCTACTGCTATGATAGTCCAGAATCTCCATTAGACATGAAGGGGGGGTGAGGAGAGGAGCTCAGCCTCCAGCTGCTATGATGAGGATGGTTACCAGCCCTATTGCACCATCTGCCAGGACTGAATCTCCAGGACACAAAGCTTAAAGAAGGGAATCACCAGGAGTCATTCCCATTTTTGCCCAAGCACCCCCGGCCGACCTCACCGAGGCCAGCCAGGAGCACTCACAGGATGATGATGAGGATGGCTATCAGTCATTTTGTACTGTACTGTCTGCCACCGGGGATGGGAGGGGAGAGGATGCTGCTGTTTAGCGCTGCAGCACCTCGTCTACCAGCAGAATCCAGTAGACATACGGTGACATTGAAAAGAGGCGAGAAACGATTTTTTTTCTCATTTCTTTGATGGGGGGGCGTACATTGACGACATATTTCCATGAACCACTGGCGAAAATGTTTTTGACCCTTCAGGCATTGGGAGCTCAGCCAAGAATGCAAATACTTTTCAGAGACTGCAGGAACTGTGGGATAGCTCGAGTCCTCAGTCCCCCTCCCTCCCTCCATGAGCGTCCATTTGATTCTTTGGCTTTCCATTACAGTTGTCACACAGCACTGTGTTGAGTCCCTGCTGTGGCCTCTGTCTGTCATAGCCTGGAGATTTTTTCAAATGCTTTGTCATTTCGTCTTCTGGAACAGAGCTCTGATAGAACAGATTTGTCTCCCCATACAGCGATCAGATCCAGTATCTCCCATACGGTCCATGCTGGAGCTCTTTTTGGATTTGGGACTGCATGGCCACCCGTGCTGATCAGCGCTCCACGCTAGGCAAGCAGGAAATGAAATTCAAAAGTTCGCGGGGCTTTTCCTGTTTATCTGGCCAGTGCATTCGAGTTCAGATTGCTTTCCAGAGTGGTCACAATGGTGCACTGTGGGATACCGCCTGGAGGCCAATACCGTCGAATTGCACATTTACCCTAATCCGACGTGGCAATACCGATTTCAGCACTACTCCCCTCGTCGGGGAGGAGTACAGTAATCGGTTTAAAGAGCCCTTTATATCGATATAAAGGGCTTCGTTGTGTGGACAGGTGCAGGGTTAAATTGGTTTAATGCTGCTAAATTTGGTATAAACGCATAGTGTAGACCAGGCCTCAGAAGCAAGAGACCAGCTACAGTCATCACTGCCTGTGGAAAATAGTGCCAGTACTCAGTACCATTGCCCTACATTCGTACCCATGGAGATGAGGACCAACATTTTATTGTTCCATCCTACAGAACAATTCCCTCCTCACTTCCCCCGTGTCCCTGCTGGGCCATACTCACTGTGGCTGAAACTGGAGAGCAGTGCTGTGCACAGGCACTCTGGAGCTGAAGTGTCAATAAGCATGTCTTATTTAAAACTTTAGGAGAGCAAGGGAAGGGAGCACTGTGTATTTTTTCTGTGTCTTCTGCGGTTGTGGCCTGGAGGGGTCCCCCTCCACACCTGTTGAAAGCCTGACCTGGATAAGGAGGAAAAAAAAGACGACTCAGGAGGATATGATCTCTGAGATCCTGCAAGACAGTGCCGTTTCAGACTGTGAGCAGAGGGGCTGGTGGGTGAATATTGCTGACAGCGTGGAGAAAGGCCCAGGAGTCCCAGCAGGAAAAGGAGAAGGAGGGAGCTGCACCAGGACATAATGGGGCTTTTCCAGCAGAAAACACAAGACGCTGAAGCCTCTTGACCTACAGGTTCAACAAGCATGGGCTCACCTCCCTTTGCAGTCAGTGGAGAACTCCATGTTAGCACCTTTCCATGTGGCATCAGGGGCCGTGTCTCTATGGCTCCCAATCCATGCTAGAAAACAGCAAGAACAGCTTAACATAAACTGAACTGAGAGAGCCCTGGTTGCTGTTTATATAGGCAAAATGGACTAAAATGGACAGGAACATTTTCCCCTTTTAAGTTCTGTTAATTTATTTCAGAATTTTTTATTGTATTTGTTTTTTAATTGCACATAGGTTTTTTGTACTAGTTTTGGGATGCAATACAATTCTATTTTTTGGCATCTTTATTACTTCACAACATATGCTACAGAATGTCTAGAACTACTGAAAGCACCCACTACTTTTTATTGTACAGGACGACAGAACTCATAGGATCAGTGACAAACAGTGTAATAATTATAAAGTTACAACTAACACTGCATATTAAAAGGTGCATTAACAGACAGTGTTACATTCGTAAATGCACATCAACCACTGCACAGTACCCTGCAGCCCCCAAAACTTCAGGACCAGGTAGAGAGCACAGTCCATGACACCACATTACAGTACTGTGGCTAACTGTTAAAGGGCTCTTTCAGGGCCTCCTTCAGCTGCCTAGCTCCATGTTGAGCTCTTCTAATAGCTCTTGTGTCTGGCTGTTCAAATTCAGCAGACAGCCACTCCACCTCCACCTTTGTGGCAACTTTTCCCCTTTGCTGCACAGATATTATGCAGGATATGACTGGCAGCTACAACCATTTGCAGTGTTTTTCTTGCTGAGATCCAGTCATGACAGTAAACGCGACCAGATTCTCCTCAAGCTAACATAAGCACATTCAACTGTCATTCTGCACCTGCTGAGCTGTTAGTTGAACCTTTCCTTGGTGCTGTTGAGATGGCCGGCTTCATAAGCAAGTGGTAGGCTGGG
The DNA here is from genome assembly GCF_025201925.1 of Gopherus flavomarginatus. Taxonomy (NCBI): domain Eukaryota; kingdom Metazoa; phylum Chordata; order Testudines; family Testudinidae; genus Gopherus; species Gopherus flavomarginatus. The sequence continues at coordinate 97,992,832 of NC_066624.1, read as the reverse complement.
TCCCCCGGGATCACTTTTCAGTGTTGGCAGTGATAATCTGCTGGTCAGGAAAGAATGTCCTTGGTTGCAGCTTTCTGAACAGTCCTTTGTTCTTAAAGATGTAACCATCGTGCATCTTCCCTGACCATCCAGTACTGTTATTGGGGAAGTGTCTCCGGTGAGCCCCCAATGCTTGTATTACAATAGAAAAGCCTTTTCGCTGATGTAGTCTGTGGAAAGATGGGCTGATGCCAAAATAGGGATATACGTGCCATCTATCACCCCACAACAGTTCGGGAACCACACTGATGCAAATGCATCCACTATGTCTTGCACATTACCAAGAGTCCAGTCCTGCATAGCAGGAGACTATTAATGGCCATGCATACTTGCATGACAGCTGCTCCCACGGTGGATTTTCCAACTCCAAAATAATTTCCCACTGACTGGTAGCAATCAATTTAGTGTTACAAATTTCCACAGTGCGATCGCCACTCGCTACTCAACTGTCCATGCAGCTCTAATTCTGGTGTCCCTGTGCTGAAGGGCTGGGGATTCAGCATACAGATCCAGGAATGTGGCCTTTCACATCAGAAAATTCTGCAGCCAAGCCTTGTCTTCCCAAATCTGCATTACGATATGACCCCACCAGTCCGTGCTTGTTTCTCGGGCTCAGAAGCGGTGTTCCACCGTCTGCGGCTGCTCCATGAACTCCACCAACAACACTGAATTGGTTCTTGCTATGTCCCATAATAATCTGTCCTCCAATAAATGTTTATATCCTCTGCCGCTGCAGTTCTTCTTGAAGCTCTGCAAATATCAGAGGACCGTACATCCTTGTGTTTGCAATGCTCATGATAAGAGTGTAGAGCGTTGTGGGCTTCATACTTCAGAGATGGCAGACAGTAAGAAATACCATGCAGTTTTGTAAGATTTTTTAAAAAGGCACCAAAATGAAGGGATATGAATGACATTATGGGATAGAGAAAGTTGCATGATGAGAACTTGACCCCTTGTTCCCAGTCATCCCTGCACAACTTATTCCTGCCCCACCAGGTATTGCTAGAATTTCTGAAAAGACAGTGTGCTGGATGATAGTGAGTCGCACACTGGAATACCTATGCACAGTGCACCACTGTGCATCAACACAAGCACTCCTGGTGAATATGCAGAGCACTGATGCAAGGAGCCAAAATGCTAACCATGGCAGCTTTATAATTGCGTTGACCAAAGTTTGTAGTGTAGACATGGTCAAAGAGTCAAGATGGTTCATAGTCCCAGATCGTAATGCTTGTCCTGTATGCTCAAAAAGGAGTAGCCTGCAATGCATTTTTTCCATCCAGAAATGGCTAAGTGGTTGAACTATTCCCCTCTGTTATGGCCTCATTGCAGAGATTCATGCATGTGAATTCTCCAGACTGCATTATTGCAACACACACTCTTACCTGGTGTAAACACTAAAGATCGCTCTAGGCTTGTCTGTATGGAGAGTTGGAGCGAGGGAAATAGTGTAAGTCTACAGTGCTCTAGCCTGCTATGTACTAAATGGTCATATGGAAACTCCCACAGACACTAAAAGTCTATAGCTTGCTTTGACTTACTTCTGCCTCTCAATTTCGTAGGGGCCCCAGATTTTATATGATGGGCATGTTAGAAATGCATAAAACTGTCTACTAAAATGCTTTTTTTTTCAAGCTGTCGTGTCAACTCGTCTAAGTCTCCATAAACAGTATTTGCAAGCCTGCCAAGAGTCGAGCCAGACAGAAAACCTTTTCATTGCCCACATGCTTGAAGAAGCTGAGAAAGGAGATATAACGTAAGGAAATAATAAATAGCATATTTTAAATACCTTCTGAAAGCTTTGGACAGCGTAACAGGACCAGGAATGGAATGATGAAAAAAAGTCTGTAGTTGCATATTCCTTCCAGACAGAAAACTCAAAATGTACAAAACATACAGGGCAGTAGTTTCCAAACTATGCAAGCTCTTGTCAACAGGTACGTGAGAAAAATCCTGTAATGGTGGACAACGCATTTTATTTAGTACAGAGGTTCTCAAACTGGAGCATGCCCTGGAGGAATGTTCGTGTGGGAGGAGGGGGAGGTGTGAGCGGCGATGCCAGGCAGCTCAGGCCAGCCCCAACTGGCAGGGCTCGGGGAGGGAGTGCCACTTCCACTGTCTAACTCACCTTGGACCAGCCCCAGGCAGTGGGGCTTGAGGGGTGGGGAGTGCCACCTCCACCCTGACCCACCTCAGCAGGCCACTTAAATTTGAGCTGAGCCCCACCTTTGAGTTACAATTTTTGGATGTGCCCCCCCCCCCCGTCCAGACAGGCCTGGCGTCGCCGCTCACCCCACAGTTTGAAAACCTTTAGACGCTGCCACAAGTACTCCTGTTCTTTATTCAAGGTAAAGTGGCCCGTTAACACATCTGCAGTGATAGGATAAAAAGAATGGGTTAGTGGGTTACAGATTGTTATAATAAGCCATAAATCCACTGTCTCTGGTCAGCCCATGATTTCTGGTATCTAGCAGAGTAATGAATTTAAGCTGCCAGGCTCATCTTTTGAAAGTAGGTTTCCTTTGAGGATGAGGACAGATATGTTAGATATAGCGTGATCACTTTGTGAAAAGTGTTCACCCACAGGTGATAGGGTGATTTTGTCCTTTATCATTTTTCTGTGTGAGTTCATTTGAGAGCATAGTGATTGCTTGGTTTCACACACACAATTGTTATTTGGGCATTTAGTGCGCTGGATGACACATACCACATATTGTGATAGGCATGTATAGGACCCATGGATCTTGAAAGGTATGTTGATCATTGTGGCAGTGGAGATACGTCTGCAGGTTTTGCATCTGTTGTTCTGGCAGGGTCTGATGCTGCTTTGAGCTGGTGTACTCTGGTCTGTGGAGATCTTGCTTCTGAAGATGAGCTTGGAGAGGTTGGGGGGTAGTTTGAAGGCCAGAAGTGGAGGTTCAGGAAAGATTTCTTTCAGGTTGGGGTGGGTCCTGATTGAGTCTGGGTTGTGGTGGTTTGATGGCACTGTATATGGGTTCCAGTGTAGGGTGCTGGCTATAGATGACAGATTTCTTTGTGTGTTTGGGGTGATCTGAGGAAAGATGATATAGAGAAAATGGAAAGAGAGCTGCTTTCTTCTGTGCTCAATTATTGAGGGTGGGGTGGAGTAAAACAAAGGAAAAAGGAGAGAATGAACCTTCCAGAATAATCTCCTGAGTCATTTTGTTGCTAAAATTCTAAGTGGGGTCTTGTGGCAGTACAGTGTATCAGGCTGCCAAAATGAACAATTATGAATTACAGGTGGTATAGCATTGTTCTCCATGGATTTTTTTTTTTAATCCAGATTTCACAATCCTGATAAATATACTAGAGTGGGGAAAGCACTATTACATCTCCATCCTATGATGCATATGGAACTACACCTCTACCCTGATATAACGCCACCCAATATAACACGAATTCTGATATAACGTGGTAAAGCAGCGCTCTGGGGGGGCTGGGCTGCACTCTCCAGCTGATCAAATCAAGTTTGATATAACATGGTTTCACCTATAACGTAGTAAGATTTTTGGGCTCCCGAGGACAGTGTTATATCGAGGTAGAGGTGTAATATTTTTGTATAGTGTTTCTTTCTCCTGCCATTCTTGTGTTTTAAAGTATTTCTACATTACAACAGATTGACAAAAGGGATCACATTAAAAATAGCTGGAAATAACCGCTTGGTGCCAGTACAGAAAGTTACAGATGAGGATTTTCGAATGCTTGCCTGCATCTTAAGCAATAACACATTTGTTACAGGTATGTCATCTTATTACTTCATATCTCTTTATAAATTGGAAACAAGAAACGGTTTTGAGTCTTGGTCCTTTCTTCTTACCTTTCATGTGGAGATCCATTAGTTATTAATAAGTGTTGTTAGTCTTTATTTATTTCTGTATTCTTTGCCTTTCAGGGCTGGACCTTAGATATAATGTATTGACTGATATTGGAGCAGAGCATGCTGCAAAATTCCTTCAGGTAGTTTTCTCTGGGCCAAAATATTTGATTTTTACCTCAAGTTTGTGGTTTCATTGGCCATGATAACATTTATGTGCAATATATTGGTGACAATATGTGCTGTTTTGGAAAAATTCCAGAAATCTTGGCTTTTCATATCCAGATCCATCAATTTAGAATATCAGATTGCATTCATCGTAAACTTTTTGCAGTTGTTCAATATATGTGTTTTTTACAGTACAGTCTGAAAAAGAGGCATTTGTGTAGCATTTTGGTAGTATATTGTGCATGACAGAATTAATGGAAATGGACAAAAACATAATGTATATCCTTAGTATGTATGGAAACTTAAAAACATAGGCTTCTAGTGCTAGCCGGAAGCAAGCTATGTACAGGAATCCCTGTAATCTGCAACTCCACTTCTATGGAGTTAGCTCATTGGTGCAGAATCATGCTCTGAACCTAAACTTTCATTTTAAAAAGAAAATTTATACTTCTAGCTCTAATAGTTGTGTAGAAAATCTTGAAAATGTGATCAGTGTAAACCAATGCAGTATCGCTGACAGCCTGAAACAGTACCTCAGAGGCGTATACTATTGCAGTCTTTTCCCGGGGCTTTGAACTAAAACCTAAGGATGTCAATTTAAATATCAACACTATTAACTTTTTATTGATGATCATTTTAGTAGCATTTTAGCACTGGTATCCCCCAGTCCCAAGCTGCCTCCCACACCTCCCCAGTTATCTGAACAAATACTTCCCTACCTGCCTAAACCTCCGATTTGCCCGTTGTCATCTTCTGTGATGAGGTTATTTGTTGTAGATACAAAAACCTTTGGCATGTTGAAAACTGAATATGCAAATATAGCAGTTTGAAGCTGGGCCATTGGTTATTAAGGATGTTTGTTAGTTTTTGGTTAATCACTGCTGTGTTCATGTTTGTGTTGTTTTTAAAGGTTAGTGCTCAATATATTAATTATGGAGAAAACAGTTTCTAAACAAAACGTCTTTCAAAACCGTGTGAGGCATCAGCTCTTTAAAATGAGAAAATGCTCTGTAAAATATACTTTTGAGTTTGGTGTTGGTTTCCTGTTTGTGTACTGTAGGAGAACTCAACCCTGTGCTACCTCAATCTGATGTTTAATGATATTGGCACCAATGGAGCAGAACAGATAGCTAAAGCATTGCATGTAAGTATTAATCAATATACTATAGTAATTTTGACAATAGCATCTGATTTGATATTGTGTCTTGTCATGGACATCAGCATCAAAGTTAATCAGAAAAACACCTTTTCTTTCCTTATATCCAGTATTTGTTGTAACAAAGAGATTGCTTTGTCTTCTCGAGACAGACTGTATCCCTGCTACTTTTATATCATCTTTCAGAAGAAGAGAAAACTGCCCTCTGCAGCCATTGATATTTATTGATTTCAGCTATAAAATAGCTGGATATCTCTTTATGAAAATTATTAAACTGAAAAATAAAACAAAATGTCAGGTATTTCATCAAAATTTGATGGGGCAAAATTTCACACAATTCCATACATAGCCAAGAATTTTTTTTATTTTTCCATTATGTTCTGAAACTTGCTATCAGATGCCTTTTATATGCCTATTTTTGTCTTTGTTTTTAAAATTTCCTTTTTTTTTTTTGTGGTGACATTATTTGCCTTGACATCAGTTTGTCTAGGATATGACTGTATAATCTCACATATCAGCATTATAAAATGTGTTTTTTGTAATTTCATATTTAAATTACTCATAATGGATTTTTCAGTGCAATTTCTGTTACAGTGGCACTGAGGAATTAAAAAATGAAAATTATTGTGTATACACTACAGCTAGGGCCTGATCCTTCAAATGCTTAAGGCCTGATCCAATGCCCACTGAAGTCAATGGGAATATTTTCCTTAACTTCAGTGGACTTTGGATCAAGCCATTAGTTTTTCAAAAAAGAGGCCAATCTTGCAAAGATCTGCACACAAGCTTAACTGTCTGCACATGAATAATTCCACTGAAGTCAGTTGACTTCAGTGGGCTTTGATTACTCATGTGAGAAAGGCAGATGAAAGACCTGCAAACTTCTAGTTTTCTAAATTAAAAAATTCAGCTATTAGCTAAATATGTGAAATGACAGGCATTATAATAAAATATAATGATGAATGGATTTAACTCTATTTTTAAGCAGTTTGGACACAAATATCAGTCTGGAATTCTTTAATAAGCATATGAAAATTGGTAGAGTATAGTGGAAGCACAGATACCCACAAATAATTCAGAACCCTCCCACCCTTACAAACCATTATTCTCTTGGTAGATTTTACTCAGGCAACTAGTCCCAGTGAAAAGATAGGCAGTTACTTAGTTACTGTTAGGAGTTGGCTGTATTCCTTACAGAAGGTGACATTTTGTCTTCATGCCAAAGGAAATCCTTTTAAATTTTCTTGCCTAGAGGAATGAAACGCTCCTGCACCTGAGAATGACAGGCAACAAAATTGAAAACAAAGGGGGAATGTACTTTGCTTCAATGCTGCAAATTAATTCGACCTTAGAGAAGTTAGATCTTGGAGACTGTGATCTGGTGAGTAAAGTAAAATTATCAACTTAAACTGCAAACTAATAGCCTTTTAAGTGTATTATAAATAGGGTGACTAGTTAGCAACTGTGAAAAAACGGGACAGGTGGTGGGGCGTAATAGGCGCCTATATAAGAAAAAGTCCCCAAAAACGGGACTGTCCCTTTAAAAACAACCCTAACCTTAGCCCAGAGAACACTCTCCTCCAGAACCCTCACCCTAGCTCAGTGAGGCCCACCCCCTACCTGAACCTTAACCTTAGCCCTACATTCCACAACCCTATTCCGAACCTGGGGAGCTCTGCTCTGTATACCCATGATATTACTAACAGTCTTACCCCATACATTACGAAAAATTTTTCTCGTTTATCAGATTCTGTTTATTTTCAGCGGATCTCATAGTAATTCATGCCAATTATTTCAGTTCCATTCTCTTAACATCCTTTGCCTGCTGGTATTTTCAGGAAATGTTTGTATGGATTGCAGTACTGCAGAGGCAGATGACCACTGAATATCTCCAACACACAGAGCTAAAAATAATAGTATTTCTGGGTCTGGGGTGCAGGTCCTGGGCTGGGGATTGGGGTGCAGGATGCAGGCTTTAGGATGGAGTTTGGGTGCTGGGTGCAGGCTCCGGGCTGGGGCAGGGGGTGGGTGTGCAGGAGGGGGTGAGGGGTGCAGACTTTGGGACGGAGTTTGGGTGCAGGCTCTGGGCTGGGGTGGGGGTGTAGGAAGGAGTGAGAGGTGCATGCTCTGGGGGGGAGTTTGGGGATAGGAGGGAGTGCAGGGGTGAGGGCTGTTGGGCTGAGGATGAGGGATTAATGATGCAGGACGTGGCTCAGGGCTAGGACAGGGGTGTGGGGTGAGGGCTGTGGGGCTGAGGCTGAGGGGTTCATGATGTGGGGGGGCTCAGGGCTGGGGCAGAGGATCAGGGTGCAGGGGGATGAGGGTTGGGGCTGAGGATGAGGGGTTCATGATGCAGAGGGGCTCAGGGCTGGGGAAGAGGATTAGGGTGCAGGGGGATGAGGGTTGGGGCTGAGGATGAGTGATTCATGATGTGGGGGGGCTCAGGGCTGAGGCAGAGGATTAGGGTGTGGGGGGATGAGGGGTTTGGGGTGTTGGAGAGGCTCAGGGCTACGGCCGAAGGGCAGGGTAAGGGCAGCCTGCCCTGCCAGTTTGGGATGGCAGGCACTAGGACCCTGGGGCAGCAGACAGCAGTTCTGCTGGGAGCCATTCTACTCCGGCAGCAGAAGCAGGCAGGGGAGAGGCGCTGTGCTGCTTTCTGTCAGGCAGGGACGTAGTGGGGTGGGGAGGGGAGACCCGCGGGGGCCGGGGGCTGATCCAGGCAGGGCCAGGGGAGAGACCCTGGTCCAAATATTGCTGGAGCAGCCCTGTATGTTCCTGGTGCTCGAGCACCGCAAACATATATAACCTGCCACCTATGTTCTAACTCATGTCAATTTGATATTTATGATATTCTAAAAATATATTCTGTAAGGAGCATGGTATCTTTGGTATGTTGCTTTATTTATATACAAGTTTTTCTAAAAAGTTTTATCTTTTTTTGTTTTCAGGGTACACAAAGTCTAATAGCAATAGCAACAGTTATGAGCCATAACAAAGTGATGAAAGCACTAAACCTAAACCGTCCTATACTGTACAGCCAAGAGGTATGTGTATATACTGTAGAGTCAGTTCAATTAAACAGATATACGCATACAGAGAAGCACTACTGATAGCTTTATGGAGGCCTATAATGGTCTTGGACAGTGTGACTTTCTCGGGCTTCTTTATATGCTTGTGTGAGAGCTGCCAGCGTTGTTTTTTAAGTCTTTCTGCCCATGGAAGAGAGACACCAAGAAAATTGCAGGCAGACTCAGGAGCCAAGATTTTCATACCTCCTTGCCTAGGGTTATGCTCCTGAATCATTGTCATGGTATAATTCCCCACTCTGAACCTCAGCATCCAACAGATGGGGTAACAGCATGAATTCCTCTAATCTCAATTACCAGCTTAGTACTTGTAGCATTGCCACCAACCAGGAATTCCAGTGCCTGGTACACTCTGGTCCCCACAAAACCTTGCCCAGGGACCCCCAAGACCCAGACCCTCTGGATCTTAACACAAGGAAAGTAAACCCTTTCCCTCACTGTTGCCTCTCCCAGGCTTCCCCTCCCTGGGTTACCCTGGAAGATCACTGTGATTCAAACTCCTTGAATGTTAAAACAGAGAGGAAAATCCAACTTCCCCCCTCCTTCTCTCTCCCCCTCCCAGACTCTCCCTGAGAGAGAAAGTAATCCTAACACACAGAGAAAATTAACCTTTCTTCTTCGAGTGCTGTCCCTGTGGGTGCTCCACTCTAGGTGAGGGTACGTCCCGGCGCTGTCGATTGTAGATTTTCGGTAGCAGTGCCTGGTTGGGGCGCATGCACCCAGATGGTATCTCCCGTCTAGTTGGAATCTTCCTGAGTGCGTGTGCCCCACACCCTCCTCAGTTCCTTCTCAACCGTCCTCGGCTGAAGACTGGACTCGGCCGGCGAGATCCCTACCCCCTGTGCTGACAGCCTGAAAGACAGCTGTTTCAGCCTCTCCTAATGCCTCAGGAACCGCACTGACAGAGCTTAGAGGCAGGGATCAGACCTCCCGCGCGGGGAAGGCACCTACTGACTCGGTCCGCTCAGCGCCGCAAACAACTGAGGCGCGGACAACTCACTCCTCTTCGGCACCGAGGAAGGCTACAGCACTGGCACCACGTTCCTCCTCGGCACTGGCAACGGCCGCGGTGCTGGCAGCGCGTTTGGCTCCGACACCCAGAACGGCCACGGCACTTACAGCCTGGTCAGTTTCAGCGCTAAAAGCTGCCGCGGTCCTGCCGGCGCGCTCTGCCTCAACAATGAAAATAGCTGCTGTGCCGACAGCGCGATCAGCCTCGGCACCGCGAAGAGGGTCGGCACCTAGCCACTCTTCTGCCCGCGCACCAGCAGCAGACGTCCTGCAGGGCACCTCTAGGCAAAACACAGTAGGACACTCTCACTGACTAAAGAGCTAGAGCAGAGAACAGGCTTAGCTCAGCCTAGGGAGCAGGAGCAACAGCTTCTCACTCAAAGTGACCTTTTGGTGCCACCTGAGCCACATTCTCCGCTCCTAGATACAGAGGACTCCTTTCTTGACCGGCCACTTTCTCCACCTGAACTGGCTTTCACCAATGGTGACCTTGAGCTACAGCAGCAAGCGGAGTTCTCCCCTCCTGCTTCTCCTCCACAGGCACCTTTACCTCCTCTGGTCAGGGCTCAAGCTCAGCAGCCTCAGTTTCCCTACTTTGCCCCCTTGTGGGCGGCACCTGGGTTCTCCTACCCTATGCCTTGGGCTCAGTGGTACCCGTGGGAGAATCCTCCTACCAATCATCTTCCATCGGTGCCTCAATCTCCTGCTCCATCCACTTCCAGGGTGCCTGAGCCCCCTCCTGAGACTGGGAGCTACGCACCATATCCTGACTCACCTAACCCTAACTCTCCATTAGCCTCAGATGAAGCCATCCTCCCTCCACCTCCACAGACCGTGGATGACTGCAAACAGTTTCAAGATCTTTTTAGGAGGGTTGCACTTAGTCAGGATATCCCCTTGGAAGAGGTTCAGGAGACTTAGCACAAACTCCTCAAAATCCTTCAACCGTCTGCACCCTCGAAAATCACGCTCCCTATAAACAAAGCACTCATGGAGCCTGCTGACACTCTGGCAAACCCCAGCTTCCCTAGTACCAACTTGTAAGATGGTCGAATGTAAATACTACGTTTCTGCAAAGGACACAGACTTCCTTTTTTCCCATCCACCACCGAACTCTCTTGTCATTGATGCAGTTGCACAGCGGACCAAACAGTCACAATATCGACCCACCCCGCAAGACAAGGACCTTAGACGCCTTGATGTCCTGGGCCGCAAGGTTTATACATCCTCTACACTACAATTCAGGACTGCAAACTATTCTGCTCCCCTCGCCAGCTATGATTTTGATAATTACAATAAGCTTTTCGAATTTGCCTCATACATCCCAGAGGACAGAAGAGCAGACTTCAAATCAATCCTGTCTGAGGGACAACTGATCTCCAGAACGGCCCTACAGGCGTCCTTAAGACACGGCGGACACAGCAGCCCGTACCACTGCAACTGCTGTGGTTATGCGCAGATCCTCCTGGCTCTCTGCGTCAGGCATTCCTAAAGAGCTCCAGACCAAAGTGGAGGATGTCCCCTTTGATAAGGAAAAACTCCTCTCGAAAAAAAAAACAACCTGATGAACTCCTCCACACCATGAAAGACTCGAGAGCGACACTCCGCACACTGGGCATTCACCCATCACTTCCCAGAAGACAACGATACCAACCCTACCAAAGACCACGCACACATCAGTACTATCGCCCTCAATCCAGACCATACGACTTAACTAGAAATCGTACTAGACCTCCCAAACGCAGACAAAATCAAAATCAAGCCACCACCTTCCAGCCACCAGGCAATAAACAACAGTTTTGAAGCTTTGGTTGAGGGTCTGCACGGCCACCCCTTGATTCCACCACTTATTGTCCATTTGGCCACCGCCTCCAGTATTTCCAACATGCTTGGCAGCGGATTACACAGGACCGCTGGGTCCTCAAAATAGTTCAGACCGGTTACTCCATTCCGTTCATATCCTACCCTCCTACCCTTTCCCCTTCCCCGTCCCTTCAGGGACCCCTCTCACGAGCAGTTACTTCGCACAGAAGTGGCACACCTTCTGCAACTAGGCGCAGTGGAACCTGTGCTGACGCAACACCAAGGGACAGGGTTCTACTCCCATTACTTTCTAACGCAGAAGAAAACCGGGGGATGGAAGCCTATACTAGACCTACGCCGACTGAACAAATTTGTGAGGACACAACGATTCAAAATGGTTGCATTGGGCACAATAATACCTGCATTGGATCAAGGGGACTGGTTCACAGCCCTCGACCTACAAGATGCTTACTTCCATATATCAATAAATCCAGCTCACAGACACTTCCTACGATTCACAATCGGTCAGGATCATTTCCAATACAGAGTTCTCCCTTTCGGACTCTCCACAGCGCCAAGAGTTTTTTCCAAGATCCTAGCTGTGGTTGTGGCTCACCTACGCAAACACAGGGTCACACTTTTCCCCTACCTGGACGATTGCCTCATCAGGGGCGACTCCTATGGCGAGACACTTCAAGCCACGCCATCTCCATTTTTCACAGCCTAGGCCTCCAAATAAACATCCAAAAATCTACCCTGATACCCACGCAACAGATTGAATTCATTGGAGCTTGTCTCGACTCAACCCAGAGCAGGGCCTCGCTCCAATACAACAGATTCCTCGCTATCACGCAGCTCATATGTACGCTCTCTATTCATCCTAGGACGGAAGCAAGAATCTGTCTACAGCTCCTTGGTCACATGGCAGCTACCACCTTCGTGGTCCAACACGCCCGGCTACATATGAGATGCCTCCAAGGTTGACTCAACTCCAGTTTCAAACCCAGCAGACATCCCTTAGGGATGCTGCTAACTCCTCCACCTCATGTTATAACTTCCCTAAAATGATGGATAAGTCCAGAAAACCTCTGCACAGGGGTTTCCTTCCAGCAACGATCCCCAACGCTCATGCTCACCATGGACGCTTCTCTGATTGGCTGGGGAGCGCATCTAGTGGAACACAGGGCGCAAGACCGGTGGTCTGCATCAGAGACACATCTACACATAAATCTCTTAGAGCTCAGAGCAGTGAGGAGAGCATGCCTTCACTTTCTTCCCCTCATAAAGAACAAATACCTGCGAGTCTTAACAGACAACGTAGCATGTATGTATTACATAAACAGACAACGGGGAGCACGATCACATTCCCTCTGCATGGAAGCCATTCGACTATGGAATTGGTGCATACGACAGATCATCGCTTCCTACCTACCAGGTTGTCACAACACTACTGCCGACGCACTCAGCAGACACTTCTCGACGGAACACGAATGGGAACTGCACCCCGCAGTACTCCAACAGCTTTTCTCCCACTGAGGCACGCCGTCAATAGACCTCTTTGCCACGACCTGAAACAGAAAATGCCCCCGGTTTTGCTCCAGGGCGGGACTCGGGAATGCATCCTTAGGGGATGCATTCCTCATCCCATGGGACAACTACCTCCTGTACACCTTCCCACCTATCCCTCTACTACACAGGGTTCTTTGGAAGATCGTGGACGACAAGGCCCAGGTCATCCTTATTGCCCCAGCTTGGCCAAGGCAGACGTGGTACCCCTACCTTCTCCGCATGTCCTCCCATCACCCATGGGCTCTCCCCAACAGGCCAGACCTCCTTTATCAGGACAATGGACGAGTCCTTCACCCCCAGCTCCAAAAGCTCCACCTCATAGCCTGGTTCCTTCATGGTTCCAAACCCATGAACTAGCCTGTTCCGAGCAGGTCCAATACGTCCTCCTGCACAGCCGGAGAGACTCCACTCATAAAACCTACCTTCAGAAGTGGAGACGTTTTGCTCTTTGGTGCTCGCATAACCATTTAGCACCCAATAATGTGACCCTCCCTAACATTCTAGACTACCTCCTGAAACTAAAACAGGACGGACTTTCGCTCAGCTCCATCAAAGTGCACCTGGTGGCGCTTACCACTTTCCATGACCTATTGGATGGGTACTCACTCTTTACACACCCCACCATTAAACGCTGTCTCTCTGGCCTGCAAAATCTTTACCCTGAAATTCATCCAACAGTGGCTACGTGGAATCTTAACCTCGTTCTTCATGCTCTCATGAAACCTCCATTTGAGCTGTTGGCTACCTCCTCTCACCTCCATATGTCCATGAAGGTGGCTTTCCTAGTTGCCATAACATCAGCGAGGAGAGCTGGTGAAATGAGTGCCCTCATTGCCCACCCTCCCTACACAATCTTCTCCAAAGATAGTCACTTTGAGACCACATCCTAAATTTCTTCCTAAGGTGGTGTCAACCTTCCACCTCAACCAACCTATATACTTACCTACTTTCTATCCCAAACCTCACAAAACTCTGCAGGATGCAACCCTGCATACTCTCGATGTGAGGAGAGGAATTGCCTTTTATTTAGAACAGACTAAACCATTTCACAAGTCTCCACGACTCTTCGTTTCCATTACCAAAAGATCAAAGGGCATGGCCATCTCTAAACAACGTCTATCCAAGTGGATCTCTGACTGCATCAGATCCTGTTACCGGGCGAAGAATCTTCAACCACCCAACAACATTAGAACTCATTCCACTAGAGCCATGTCGGCATCCATTGCCTTCTTACACAACGTTCCCATTCCTGATATCTGCAAGGCGGCTACATGGTCATCTGAACACACGTTTGCAAAACACTATGCTCTCACGCAAGACACCTCGGCAGACGCAATAGTAGGCCATACAGTACTATCTTCAGTACTCACTGCTGCATCTCCAAAGTCCCACCAGCCATAGTGGGTATTGCTACACATTCACCTAGAGTGGAGTACCCACAGGGACAGCACTCGAAGAAGAAGAGAAAGTTACTCACCTTGCAGTAACTGAGGTTCTTCGAGATGTGTGTCCCTGTGGGTGCTCCACTCCCCGCCCTCCTCCCATCTACTTTGGAGTACTAGTCGGATGCTCCACGGTAGAGAAGGAACTGAGGAGGGTGTGGGGCGCACGCACTAAGGAAGATTCCAACTAGACGGGAGATACCATCTGGGTGCATGTGCCCCAACCAGGCATTGCTACCGAAAATCTCTGATCGACAGCGCCGGGATGCACTGTCACCTAGAGTGGAGCACCCACAGGGACACACATCTCGAAGAACCTCAGTTACTGCAAGGTGAGTAACTTTCTCTTCTCTCCCCCTTCCCTCCTTTCTCCCCACCAGTTCCCTGGTGAATCCAGACCCCGTCCCCTGGGATCTCACACTAGAATAAAAAAAAACAATCAGGTTCTTAAACAAGAAAAGCTTTTAATTAAAGAAAGAAAAACAGTAACATTTATCTTTGTAAAATTAAGATGGAATATATTACAGGTCTTTCAGCTATAGACACTGGGAATACCCTCCCAGCCTAAGTATACAAGTACAAATTAAAATCCTTTCAGCAAAATACAAATTTGAACTCCTTCCAGCCAAATACACATTTGCAAATAAAGAAAACAAACATACGCCTAACTCGCCTTATCTACCTAGTACTTACTATTCTGGACATATAAGAGACTGTATCAGAGAGATTGGAGAGAAACCTGGTTGCACGTCTGGTCACTCTCAGAACCCAGAGAGAACAACCACCAAAAACTTCCCTTCCTCAAGATTTAAAAGTATCCTGTCCCCTGATTGGTCCTTTGGTCAGGTGACAGCCAGGCTCACTGATCTTGTTAACCCTTTACAGGCAAAAGAGATATGAAGTACTTCTGTTCTATTAATTCTTACTTATCTGTTTATGACAATCATAATTTAGGCACATGAAGAAACAGCCTTCTTTTCAAAGTGCTCAGTTCTTAATCTCAATAGAAGCAGTTGGATGATCAGCTCTTATTTAGGGGTTGTCTAACTGGGAATTGCAGAGTAAGAATGGCTTTTTTTGTTTAGCTTAAACTCTTTCCTAAGTGACATAAACAGAACCAAAGAAATGTCACTCTTAAAATGAGGTAAGTATCCATTTGAGGGGTTCTGACAGTATAACTACATCCGTTTAAATTCACATCTTGGCTTTTACTGAAGAAACTTCCCTGTCTAGACAAGCCCATAGGTGCCTAACCATGGATTTAGGAGTCTAATTTTAGTCTCCTGCTTTTGGAAAAAATCTGGACCAGAATAAACACCACGCTATACTAAGGGCCCAATCCAACACCCACTTAAGTTTATCGGAGTCTTCCCATTTATTACTCCTCTCTGGTCTGTAGGCTTCTCCATTGTGTCTACTTGACTGAAGCCCATTTAAATTATTGTCTTAACCAAAGGTGATAACTTTGAAACCAATTCTCTGCCTCTTATAGAGGCAGGATATATGTTTTTTCTATAGTTAATCCCTCTTTCAAAGACTTCTGCTCTTCATAAACTAATTGTTGATACCTATTTCTGTCACACCATTGACGTCAATAGAAATTGGATCAAGTCCTAAAACGTTGTGTCATGGAAACTTGGAGAAGAAATGATCAAGGTAGTTGAGAGAACTAGTAGTTAGAGTATTGACTTGCCTGAGATTTACACTGCAGAGGTATACAGTTCCTTAAATCTGCAGCCACATTTTGGTAACTTTCACTGTTTTCCCAGTGACCACAATAAGAAATTGTTTCCTGATTTTTTGTATATCAAGTTGTAATACATCAGAAGGAAGATGATTTAAGGCCAAATTCTGCTCATGGACATCTACCGTTGACTGCAGGGAAGGTTGAACTTCTTCTTGGAGCCAAACACCAAAGAGTGGTGTTTCACCCTAAAAACTGATCTGACGTTAAATTTATAGTTTAACTGCGATTTTATTTTTAGGAAGAGACCACAGTTCACACAGCTCTAATGATGAAAAATAACTCTTGTCTTATGGAACTGCATTTGTGCAAACATGAAATGAAGAACTTCGGTGTGGAGCGTCTGTGTGATGCATTGTATGAAAACTGTAGCCTGCGATATCTTGACCTCAGTTGGTAAAAGAGTCACCCTCTGTTTTTGTTTAAATTACACAAACATAGAGTATATTGTTGCTAGTGAAAATTGTGCACAATGCAATATCAGTATAGCAGGCATGAGAGGTATTATATGGTATTGATACCATTCCCTCCAGAAAAAATGTGATTTTTCTAGGTGAAATGGAGAGTTGAGGTGGAAGCCGTAGTTGGAGGGAGTGCAACATTATTAAGGGATAAACTAGTATTTAGCCACAGCCTTGGCTGTGAGGGTGGTGGAGATATGCCACCACAGAAGGAGCACCAGAAAACATTCTGCCTCAGGGAGGTGCAATGCTCCTTGTGTATATGGAGGAGCAATTAATAACACCCCTTTAAGGGGTGCAGCATCCTCTACCCTCCCCAGCCTGACTGGTCAACTCTGCTATGACTCTGGCTACAGAAAGAGCGGAAGAGAGGTCTCCCTCTCTCCCCTCCCCCACTGCTTAAGGGCTATGCCATAGTCTAATCCTAAATTTACAAGCTGCAATCTAAGTGGTCAGCTATATCTCATTAAATCATTTTCCTGCCTTGCAGGAGCCTGAGGCCTTAGTGCATTTCAGTCCCTCCTTTTTTTCTACCCATTGTCACGCAATAGTTTAGTCTCCTGAGGGCTTTAATACTTTGGTCTAATTCTTGTTGTTGGGCTTGGTGTGGGGATAGGGTAGCTAGGTGGTGTTGGTGGCCTGTGATATAGAGGATGTTAGACTAGATAATCTGATGGTCCCTTGTGGCCTTAAATTCTGTAGTACTGGACACCTGAGTGAAGAGAGAACACTTACTCTATAGTACATACTAGTCAGACAGTGTGTGAACTTATGCCACTCTACAGAAGATGTAAAAAATCAAAAATTGGAAAAATACAATATAAGATGTTTAGGACCTGATCCTGTTATCCAGCAACTATTGGAAGTGCCTGCACATGGATTGCTAGCAGGGGTTCTAAAAATCCTATTAATCTGTTAGCTTGTGTTAATAGTTGCCAGTTTGAGTAAAAATCTGGTTAGAGTACATGTATTGTACATTCCTTCAACAGCTGTAAATTTCAGAACAGTTTATTCAGCAGCCTATGAGGCATTTTCTGCCTAGGAAGTAATACTGCAGGTTTCTCAATAGTATCCCCCCTTTAAAAAATATATTTCTCTTTCAGTAATAAAATAACTCGTGATGGTGTGAAATTTGTGGGAGAACTGCTGAAACGGAACCAAACTCTGGAAATCCTAGATCTTAATTCAAACAGGATAGAAGATGATGGAGCCATCTATTTGAGTGAAGCCCTGGCTTTGTACAACAGGACTCTTCAAGTGTTAGTATAGATGAAACTCCCAAAAAGAGATTGCAGGTGTAACTAGTGGCAAACGTGACACAGCAGTATATGAGTTGGTACTGTAATACATCACTTTTTTACGCTAGTGCAAACTGCAAAGTCAAACAGTTTCCAAAATCACACATAGATCGGGACAGCTGGGGACATTGATGATGACAGTCCCATGGCTTCACCTGGGCTCTGGCAGAACCAGTGAAATGCCTGTCCAAGGAATGCTCCCTACTCAGCAAAGCAAACCTGAGTGTCTGGACTGGCTGGATTGAACTGCTGGGTTAATCTGTGGGAGGGAAGTCACATGGACTCTCTGCTCTTGGGAGGAGGAATGCTAGAAACAAGAAAGGTTAGGGGCAGAGGGAAGAGAGGCAAGAGATGGAGAAAACATGAAGATGCTCCCTTCCCACCAGTGACAAAGCGCTAGTAGTTTCCCTGTCCAGCTTCTGACCCCTCCATTTGATCATCCACGTGGCAAAAGGAGGCCAAACTCTTTACCACGTCAGTGACTAAACCCTGGAATACTACTGCTGCCAAACCCTTCCCTTCACGGCAAAAGTCCCAAACTCTTTCCTCCCTCCACCAGGCACACTTCCTAGCTGCTAAATATTCTGGTTTACCCTTCCTACGGTCAATTCTACTAAAATCCTTTTTTCCATTTTACTTGGTCCCCCCCCCCTTGGTTTAAGTTATTTGTTTTTAGAGAACAGTAGTTTCTGTTGGAAATGTTTTTACTGCTTGTTCTCATACTTTTGATATTTTAGCAAGTTCTTCTTTTCCCCTTATGGATGAATCTAAAATTAATTCGATAGTATTTTCCTCTGTATTATATTTGTTCACAGTACACATCTCAAGTCACTCTAATGAACATTTTGGTGGTCAGATCTGGTTCTCGCTTCCTTTTAGTATCTTGACTGTCTAGGCTTTGCAGAGGATTTGCAAACAAAAGTCCTAATTGCTGCACAGAGTGCCGTTTAAGTCAGTGTGACACACAGCAAGAATAAGGGTCTGCGTATTGTTTCAGGTCTTAAAAAGGATTTTCTTGAAGCCTTTTATTAGTTTATTTCAGGTTCACCAGGAGATTGTCTAATCTCTCGGGCAGGATATATTTTGTGTCTTGTAGAAAACCATACCTTTGGCTGGATGTAAGCACTGATCATAGCTGTTTGCCTGAAGCCATTAGTTTTGGGGAGTAAAGATCAAAGGGTCTGCTAGGTGCCTCTGAAAACCTTTCAGGTTCACCAATACAAAAATATCTCTCCCAGCTCCAGGATCAAAGTTTAACTTGGCTAGAAGCCCGGGCCATGCTTCAAAAAAGACTAAAAATGAGAGCTGGCCACCAAGCATAGGGTCACCTGCTTTGAAGAAATGAATTGTCAAAGTCTTTGCCACCCAAATCAAGGAAGTGCCTTGAGGAATATTAGAATTATATAGTACTTAATAACAGATTTGAGCTATACAAATAATTGTTGTTGCTGATTTGTTCCAAATACCTTACTGATGAGGTAGGAATCAAATGGCTTGGAATTTACTTATATAATTTGTTTTTGTTTTATTTCTTCTGTTTACTAGGTTAGCAGTAGTGAGCAACAATATGAGTGGAAAAGGACTTGTTGCTCTTTCGGATTCAATGAAAACAAACATGGTGCTTTCCTACATTTATATTTGGGGAAACAAATTTGATGAGGCCACCTGTGTCGTAAGTGTTTTCTTCATCATTGACCCTTTCCACAGCTTATCTTCTTTTTATACAACTAGTATGCTCACTAAAACTATTTGTAAAACTTTATATTTTATTTTATTGTAAAATTATGGTAGTTGTGGCATGGTCTTCTCCTACCAAGCAAGTATGGGACAGTAAAAATATACAAGTGATTAAAATGCCATTGAGTGCTGACCCAGTCTGCATCATCTTCTACTGTTCTGCTTTGGACTTTCTAAGCCTCTGGCAGGTAGAACATGTTAGAGGAATGTTAAATTTAAATCCTTTGCATTTGTTCATTTCAGGCATTTTCAGACTTAATTAAAACTGGCCGCTTGAAACCAAATTGTACAGACGTGGATCCGTATGAAGTGGATGGGCATGTATATCTTGCAGAACTCTCTCATGGCCTTAAAAGGCATTACTATTGGACACCAAGTTATGGGGAGGTTGATAACAAAGATGCTAATGCCAGTCTTGCAATAGGAGCAGTTGCAGAACATTTGTGAACAAGGTAACAACTTGATGCATTTATATCTATCAGCGTGTGGGTTCTTCTGTCTTATTTCTTTGTAAATCAAAATGATAGTATATAATTTCTTGAGGAAGTTATTTTGGAGTGCGGCAATATACATTTGAAAAGTACTAGAGATAAAACCAACTCAAGCTGAGTCCAACATGAGTTTTTTAACAAAGTAGTATATGTTGTTGCTGTAGGTAGTGGTTCCCAACCTATTTAGCATTGTGGGCCACATATGCAGCTCTCTCTGTATATTGTGTGGATGCGACCCACAACACATACTACCTATATAGCCCTGAGGATGTCATATGGGCCATAGCTGTGTGCTGACTGAGCTGCTGGTTGAGAACCACTGCTGTAGATAAACAAGTTTGGTAAATGATGCCCAGACTATGATTAAAGGACTCTTTTGATGAAAGTGCATGGGTTTAATTGCTGTCATTTTTTATATACGGAGACACAATGCTCTCTGTTACAGACTATTGTCTCAAGCGTCTGTCTTCTTTCTGTGCCTACTCATTTAGTCAATATGATCCACCCTCCCACAGAATAACAGGAAGAACAACCAACTATGACAGCAGTACTTTGCACTGATATCTTCCACAGGTACAGCACAAAGTTGTGGGTTTTAAGTGACAGATTATACTGTCCTTAAATAGAGAGTGTACATTGGCAAGAAAATCAGGCTTCTAAAATAAAGCAAAACTGTCAGGTAGGTACAGCAATGCATTTAAAAAGTAACTATGTAAGTATTATTGTTAGTTGGACTGGGAGGGCAGCCAGGCTCCCAGCAGGGAGCTGCCAACAGAGTTAAGAGACCAGGCTCCCCATGCTGCCCTTCTGGTTCGTGGAAGCACACCTACTGTGCCATCAGGGTACTGTGGACATGCACCACCACAGTAATTACCTTGATGGCTGTTAAGTAGACCTAATATAGGTCGACTTAAGTTTCTAGTGTAGACATACTCTTAGTGGTAGGTTTATTTTAGAAGTATGAGAGTATGTTTATATTCTTTGTCAAAATCTTAGATCATCCTCCCCTTTTGCTGCACATTTATGTTCAAAGTACTTCCACTGATTAAATTAACAACTTATGGATTGTTAATTAATGATTAATGCTAATGCTGGATAATTGTATTCATAAAAATAATGTAAGCTTAAAATGGGCTGTGATAAGTAACCATGACTCTGCCAAAAGCAGTGTTTTAATTTTAATTGGTTTGATGAGAGCAATAACATCAAACAAAATGTGAAAGGATAAATGGCATCCATTTTGAAAATAAGTGATGTGTATTTTCAAAGAACACTTTCACTGCACCTCATTTATTTTAGCAGTAAGAGCCTTGGCCTGTGACAGCATTCTGTTCTATTGACATTATCACCAAAAGTTGTCCACATCTCTAACACCACTAATTCCTTCACGTACTTTTTATGACAGAGTGCTATAAGATGACTACTTCTAAATCTATTATAGTACTTATTTCAGCAGGTTTCTTCAAAATAACAAATTCTGTCTGAGGACTAAGTTATCTTGTATACTTCTGAATTAAAAAATTACTATAGGCAAGAAACTACTACTTTATTCCTGTGAATAAACTGTAATAGCTGAAATGCTACATAGTTCTCATCTTTGGAACTCCAAGCACTTTGGAACTCTAAGCGGAAATTGAGGCACTGGGAAGGATATGATTTGCCCAAAGTCACCCAGCAAGTCAGTGGCAGTGCTTTAGCCAACAGACTCTACTGTCTCCATAGAACAAAATACAAGTGATATCTTAAAAAAAATTAAGATAACCTCTATAGAAGACATTCACTGCAAAGTAGTTTATCTCTGCTTTAAAACATGGGGATAAATTTACATTGTTTTGCACACTGCTTTGAATCTTTCACTGTTCAAAACTAACTATAGTAAGTAGTACACCTCTACCCCGCTATAATGCGACCTGATATAAAACACAGGTTCACATATAGCGCGGTAGCAGCAGGCTCCGGCGGTGCTTCAAAGGATCCAGGACTCCGGCTGCTGCGGGGAGCCTGGGCCCTTTAAATCACCGCCGGAGCCCTGCCACCACTAACCCGGGGCTGCAGCAGCAAGGCTAGGGCAGCGATTTAAAGGGCCCAGGCTCCTCACAGTGACCAGAGCCCTGCCACTGCTACCCTGGGGCTGTGGCAGCGGGTCTCTGCTGGCAATTTAAAGGGCCCGGGGTGCCTTGCAGCTGAAGCCCCAGGCTCTTTAAATCACTGCTGCAGCCCTGCCACTGCTACCCCATATAACTGTTTCACCTGTAACACGGTAGGGATTTTTGGCTCCCCATGACCCCATTATATCGGCACAGAGGTGTATTTAGAATGTTTTTGTTCCTTTACACCCAAAATATTACCTTGTAGCAAGGGACCTGGGTGTTTTCCTCTGTTTGGAAGGAAAATGTAATGAATGATGCTATTCTCAAGTAACCCTTATACAGCTGTATACGGTGCTAAGGGCTGTCTCTGAGGCCTCTATGACGCTAGTGTACTGTGTTGTGATGGTGGTTATGTTAGACTGTCTCCCCTCCTCCTTTAATTACTACCCTTCGTAATTACAAACACCAGACAGAAGCTGAGGGAAAATTACAAAACAAGTTTATTAAAGCCTAACAAACACTGCAACCTATGTATGTACAAAACCCCCACAGGGGATTATAAAAAAAGAATTGAACTATATATACACAACAGAAGGAAAAAACACTTTGTATATACAGGAAAAATACTTCAAAAATAACTTAACCCAAATCGATTACTAGTTCTTATCTAGACCTATTTCTGTAAGTCTTACCAACAACCTCTCACAAAGTCCAATCTTGTAATCCTTACTCAAGGCTTTTCTACGCTTGGAACTTACCAAATAATTATTGCAGAGTAGTTATTCTGGTATAACTCCCCATTCTGGAATAGCTAGCTATTTTGGTAAATTTCCAAGAGTAGTCATGCCCTCAGGCAAAACTTCCATTGACGTTAGTGGACTTGCTGAGATTTGGATCACACTGGAAATATTCTTTAGATATCTTTTTCAAAATTTTAAAGAAATGTTAATGCTCTCGCTTTCATTTTTCAGAAAGGAGAAATTTGGTTAACTATTAACGGCATTTAAATATTTAAGATGTCCACGTTTTCCCCCTATTCACTCTTTACATGGACCATCAATCCTCTTGATAACTTCCAGCTCCAAATTGAACTTGAGAGCAGTACGCTTTCACATAAGAGATGCATGGAAAGTACTCCAGGCATTGTCACAGATATGCAGTTGAGCTCTCTCTCAAAGCTTGACAGCACCCAGCTGGAACACTCTACACATTTTTTACATTATACGTTTATTAAATTAATATATTTAAGGAAATTAACTCAGAAGCTGAGTCATTTTCATCAAAGTTGAGGATAAGAATTGGTACTCAAGAGTACAGATCATTAAATTATTGCTGCAAGAGAACAACTTTATCAGAACCTGTGTATTCTGTGAAGAGAGGTTTAAAACCGTTGTCTTGTAAAAATGATGATCTTCCTGTGTATAAAGAAAACTAAATGAGTAATATAAAGCAAATGTCACCTCTATAAATATCTAAACTGGATCCAGTATAAATCTAAGTACTGATTTTTTTTAAAAAAAGTCTGAAATGTAAGAATACTGTAGTAATCTAAAATTTTAGAAATATAAAAACAGTTGAAACAAACATTCTTATGGAATGCATATTCTACATAGGAATGTGTTTTTCAGAGAGTTAGTTTGCTCTTCTGGTAATATATGCATTACTCAGTAATTCTGAACAAGTTAAACTTTAAAAAAAAAATAGTAATAGCACATCAGAAGAGATGTACTTTAATACATTTAAAAATGAACTTGCCAAATAGCAGTGTAACCATATGAGTTGGCGGAGCGCTTAAGATGGCTTTTCTTTTGTGCAATACTACTAATTACTAAAACTGCATTCATCCTTATACCTTTGCTGTATTTTTGGTCAGAAAATGCAGCCTTAGATCTGGTCACATGGAGTGGACCTTTGTCACTTATATTCAAGGCCCTGCTTTTTGGTGCGATTCTTCAGTCACAGAATTACCAGTTGGCCACGGAATCCTTGAGAGATTACGAGGGGAAAAAAACAAAGATTTCAAAAGAATGAAAAAAGCCACACTGCGCACCACTGACAACTCAAAATGATTCATCCAGTGTCCTACACTCGTGCTGAAGGACAGTAGATGCTGGCAAATGCTGGAATGGAGCTAAGTGCAAAGCAAATACAGTGAAGGTCAGGAAGCAAGGGCAAGGATTGGCTTCAGTGCAGTAAGAAGACTCTTGGGAGACTTGGTTGTACTTCATAATGTCCAGTAAGCCTCAACAGCAAATCGACCATATGTAATTAAGCATTAAACAATCAAAAACAGTATTACACGTCACATTTAAAATTATAAACAACAAAAGATGAAAGGTCTATTTCATTTAAAAGGTACAGACAAAGAGGAAAACAGACACATGGATAAAGAAAGCAACAAATAAAAGACAGAGCCATGCCCAGGTTTCAGGAATCCATTTGCAGAGGATAAATCCACTACAAAATTTTTCACAAGGCCCTTTCAATTAAGGTGAAGATGAGTTGTTATATGGAGTAGAGTAGGAATTATATTAAGTGGCATCTTCTATGCTCTTCTGTGTACCAGGGCCTAGACCCAAGGCACCAATGCAGATAAAATGGTATCAACAAATAACCAGCCAACAAAGAATGCACTTAAAAATATCACAGGTGCTGTTTGTCTGACTGGAGAAAACATGCCTCTGTGGCTCTTTATTTGATGATTCTTGACAGTTCTAAGATTGACTTGGTGAGGCATAAAAACACTCCCACTAATCACAATGGACCTTAAGCGGTGACGCTGTCAGACACTAGAAACACTGCTTGTAAAAGAAAAAGCTAATGTAAATTCCTTGGGCCAGGCTTACAGACAATATAGTTCAAGCTGCAGTAGCCACAGTTGGATATCAATAGAGGCAGAAGAAGATATGGATAACTCAAGAGATATGACATCTCACTGAGGAAGGAAGGAGTTTGAGTTAGTCTGTATCCACAAAAAGAACAGGAGTACTTGTGGCACTTGAGGAAGAAAAGATACTGAAAGGAAAAATCCTGAATGCTAAAACCAACTAAGTACTGGAAAAAGCAGAGGAGTGCATGAAAGCAGATAGAGTGGTGAAAAGCAATGCAAGGGCAGAAGAATGAAGATACAATGAAGATCTAGCAGCTGAAGCTGCTGCTATTAAGCAATTATCAGGGCTATTTACCAAGTGATTAAAATCCTGTGTGTCAATTTCAGAATAGGACATGGGCCAATAAAAAGCAAAGATGGAAAAATGCTTACAACTGAGGTAGAACAGAAAACAAAATGGACAGAGCATTCACAGAAATCCTCAACAGACCAAGGTCGACTTCAGCACCAGACTTCCTTTAAACATGCAAACCTGACCAACTTGATGTTAACATCAGTCCAAGAGAGATGATAGAAGTACAGGCCACAATCAGGAAGCTGAAAAAAATAAAGCAGCAGCAGATGATCAAATCACTGCAGAAATGCTAAAAACATTTGATACCATCACCTTAATGAAACTTTCAGAGCTGTTCAATAAAGTTTGGGAAAAAGAGAAGCCTCCTGACCAATGGAAACATGGAATCATCAGAATGTCCAAAAGGGGTGATCTTATTGACTGTAACAACTGAAGAGGAGTTACACTACTCTGTTGCAGGGAAAGCCTTCTTTAGTGTGATTCTAAACAGGATGAAAGAGGCAGTGGATGCAAAGCGTAGAAAACAGGCTGGATTCAGGCCCAAAAGATTCTGTGTAGACCAGATATTCAGTTACAGACTACCGCAGAAGAAACTATAGAATGGCAAGCTCTCAACAATTTCACTGATTTTTTTTTTTTCAAAAATACAATCATTATGGACTATTCATTCTTCACTCCTATAGAATCCCAGCTAAAGTCATAATCATCATCAAGGCCACGTACAGAGATGTGAAGTGCTCTGCAAGGGTGGACACCCAGACAACTGAATGGTTCAGTGTGGACACTAATGTGAAACAGGGCTGCATTTTATCACTGCTGTTGTTTGGCATTGCCATAGACTGAATATTGAAGTGTATTAGCAACACTAAGACTGGTATAGCATGGGGGAGTTGGCAACCCAGACTTTGCTGATGACATGCTCACTGACACCCATGAAAAGTAACTAATAAAGACAGACAACCTTGCCGCCGCCAATGACAGGCCAAGCAGGGCTCAAAATTAGTCATGCTAAAACAAACATCTTTGAAACCTAGATTTCAAGCAGTAATATTAATATTACTGGCAAAAGTATCAAGAAAGTAAACCCATTCATCTACCTTTGCAGCACTATATTGACCAATGGACAACACAATAAGGAAGTGACATCAAGAATAGGAAAGGCACCCACAGCATTTACTAACCTTAATATAGAAAATCAGACCAAAACTGAGAATTTTCAATTCTAATGTAATCTCAGTGCTAACATATGGCGGTGACAGATGTAGATCTACCAAATGGTTAGACAGAAAACTAGACACCATTGAAAATAAGTGCCTATATAAGATTCTGAAGAGTGAGAGACTTCATTACCAATGAAGAGATCCATGAAATCATCAATCAGCAACTCATTTCCACCACACTCAGAAGGAAGCCCTGAACATATCTGGGGCATGTACTCTGGATGTCAACAGACTCCACATGAAGCTGTTCAGTGGAAACCAACTGGTGTGAGGAAATAAGGAGTCCAAGAGAATCCTTAGGAAGAACCGTTAGCAGAGAGAGAGAGCAGAATAGTTTGTCTCGGCACCATAGAGCAGACGAAGCAGCAGCAAAAGACAGAGGAATTGAAAAGCCTAATATCTGCCCTGTGTGCCAACTCTGGCACAAGAATGTTTGTTTAAAAAAAACAAAAAAACCAACCTTTTTCACATGGGTCTTGCTACAAACCACAGGAACTGCCTAAAACTGCACTACTGGCATGGGAAATTAAGCAGCAGATAAAACACTGAATTAATTTTTTTAAGGAAATGTTTTTCTGTTATGCCCTCCTGAATTCTGGCATGGAATAGTAAGAGCCTATCGTGGGTAACCCAAAAGTTTAGGGCCTCTGGTCAATCTTCTTTACTAAAACACCCCCATCTTTAGCTTTCACTTAATTTTTTTTAAGAGTAAATGTATTGCTCATTTATTGTAAGCTCATCAGGGCAGGAACTGTCTCCTCTGATGTGTCTGTACAGTGCTTAACCCAAAAGGGCTCTGATCCTGACTGGGAGCTCTAGGTGCTACTGTAATGTTAATAACTATGATGATAAAAGTCAAACATGTGCTACCCGTCTCCTCACAGCTAACTCAACACACCTTCGTACTTACAATAATCTTAATCCAATCTGACCTACAGCATTCATCATATTCCATCTTTTGACCTCTCCTGAGCAGAAGACTGTCACATCTGTCAAACTAAGAGATGTTTGGGGGATGTGGAGAGATGACAGCTAGGGGCAAACTCATTTTTGTCACTTCTGAATGTGAATCCAGGCCGTGGAAAGGGAAAGGCATTGTGCTATCTAGCCTCTAAATCACTGTTCAAGGAAAAAGCCTCCCTCACCTGTCAGTGGCATTTGCCCAAAGCTTTCCATCTTGTCTCAGACTGGCAAAAGCTACTTCTGATCAACACCAACAATGCTTCAAAAACATTTCACCAGAGAACTGGCCCAGTTGCCATCATATACTTCTCTGACATTGGCCTGGAGTTTGGGAGCCTGTGTTTAATAAATTTTTCCATGCAATATTTTTTTTTTAAAACAAGGCTGTGTACAAGGACCACACCTGTGAGTCAAGGTATTTAAAGTAAACCAACTAACAAAAATATGGCTTGAAAGTCTGCTCACAAATGACACTAAAATGTTAGCTCTGCATGAGCATTGGAGGAGATCTCCAGAGTACAGTTACTTATCTATTTAACAGATGATTCTTAAGGCAGGTGCTCTGGAAAGATATTTCCTCCTAGGAAATGTCAGTGGTCAATTACAATGGTAAATATGATTTCAGATTAGCAAAATTTAACAAGAAGTGAGAAACAGCACTGCACAGTGTAGATACGTTACCAAATGTCTTCACTCAAAAGAATGAGTAAGAGAAAGTCCAACAGCTTGAATGATGATGTTCACCTTACCAGTATTGTGTGTGTTCACTATCAGGATTGTCTAGTTGATTCCCATATCGCACAGTCAGTACAACTGCTGCAAGAAAATAAACTGAGGTTCTGAATATCCAGTAACAGCAGATCTCAGCAATGTGTCTGAAGAAGGAGACTGATTACCAGTTATAGGCAACAGCATCTGATGGTCTTCTGTCCCAATGGGAAGAGGAAGTGGTAAAGACATCTCAGAAGGCTTCACATCTGCAGACTCTGACAAAGGGCTTTTCTGATTCTGAATGGATTCTTGTTCATTGTAGGAATTATCAACTGTGTCAGAATCAAGGGTGGTTTCGGATCCTCGAAACAAAAACAAACAAAATTTGTAACGCATTTATTCACAAGGAAAAAGTAAAATGCCTGCAATTAACGTAAGGAAAAGTACACTAGTGACAGGAAAAACAACTGAGTGGGTGAGGTAAATTAAGATATGAACCTTTTTTATCGTCAAAAACCCTCAACACTCCCCCACCATCAAATGATAGAATCATAGAAATGCAGAAGTGGAAGGAAACTCGAGAAGTCATCTAGTCCAGTCTATCTCTCTCCCCCCACCCAAGCAGGAACAAGTACACCTACTTCAGTCCCCTTACAACACTTCATTACAACTATTTTCTTCTAGGGAACAAAGACTGGGTAGAGAACTGCTCAAAATTCAGCAAGGGTGCTCTGCAGCACGGCAAAGCTATCCCTTTCATCTGGCTGGCCGGTAGGCTTAAAAAAGAGTTCTCCAAGTGTAAGCGCTTGAGGTGTCTGAAACTCAGTCCTTGTAATTCAGTTAGACTTTAAAAAAAACAAAAAACACCTTCAGTGACTGAACAAGGCAGATAATGTTGCTGCTCCTGCATCACTTGGCGACAAGGTTACTTTTTGTTTTGTTTTGAGTTACATAACCTGTCATACCAGTTCTGTCAGACAGATTCTCTGAAAGCTGTAACTTGGGAATTTTGAACATGGATGAAAACCAGCAAATCCATCCCTTATTAAAAACAAAACTAACTCCCTTCTTTCCCCCTGCCTCTCAAAAAACCTCTATAGTTTTACCACTGTTTCTTCAGAAAGCTGCCCTTTCATTTTATTTCATGGTGTAACAACACTAGTATTTTACACTTACCATAATACCTTTCAAAGCACTTGGAGAAACTAAGGGCTTGTCTACGTGAGAGAGTAAAGGTTGCCAACTGACTTAAGTTATTCTGGGAGATTCCTCCCCACCACCCCAAACAGGACACAGTGTCATTTTCTCAAACTATCCTATTAAAATATCCTGGATTGCTTTCAGTAGTCACCAGGAGATCAATGCTGATTTCGGGAGACTCCAGGCCAATTGTAGGATTGGCAACCCTATGAGACAGGTTAATTAAACTGGTGCACTTCCCGCTATAGGTATTTTTATTTAAGCGACTGCTAAACCAAAATAAGTGTCTATGAACCAGTTTAATTATACGGGTTTGACACCTGTATTAGGTTAAACTGTTGCAACTTTCCCATGTAGACAAGGCCTTAGGAGTTGATTTAATCTAAACAGCTATAAACCACTCTTACATCAAAATGAGTGTCCACACAGACTTTTCACTTAACGAGTGTTAAATCACGTCTCTAGTTAAACTCCTGCATGCCTACGGTTAATTAAGCTTTGCTCTGTTCTTGTCAGTTCAATATGTTTATTATCTCTATTTGAAAGATGAATAAATTAGGGTGGAAAGAAGTTGTGACCTTATTCTGATTCACTGCAATATCTTGATAAAGTTCCATTCCTCAGCTGGAATCTGTAGATTACACTGGTCTCTCTGTATAAAAAAGTTCCTCTGACTTTTTATTGCCCAATTTGTGTAGCTGAAGTTGACACCCTTCACTCTGGCCAGATCAAGTAGCTTTGCAGCCTGTCTGTTCCTTCTAGAATACTGCACATCTCAGTGACTGAGGTCCCCTTTGTTTGCATGCAATGTTATAAATGTGATATTTCAGGTAGCATATGCAGTTATAAAATGTCCCTCCTGTACAGTCTGTGTCCCTGTTTTACCATCCTGGAGTGTCTGTGTTTTACTGCTGCTAAGCATGGTATTGATGAGGAACAGCAGCCATTGTAACCCCACTTCTTCAATGTTTATGTGGCTGCTCCTCCTCCTCAATTGTATTGTCTGTAGCTTCATTTATTAGAGAAGGGCCTGACTCAAAACTCTGGGTTTCCTTGAATTGTGAGGAAGTTCAGATCTGGGTCAGAGCCTTGCTTCTCAGACCCATCTCTACTCATTCCCTTTCATACAGTACGTTGATGTCAATAAGCCCCAATACTCCAAATGCATTGTTCCTCTTTCTTCATACTGGCTGGCCCACCCAGGTTCATATCAGCAGCAAGTTCCATTGCCTTGCTGCACATTGCATCGCTCCCTGCTCCTCCACGGTTGGTAGATCAAGTGAATGAAGTGGGTCCTTTGCCACAAGCTGGGGCTGTGCCTTCCCAGGGTTCTGCTCTTTCCACCTAAAGGAGTTCACAGGCTACTCCACCCTGGGGGTACACAGTGTCCCAAAGGGATAAGAGAACCTGGGGGCTTGGCTGCATTGCCCTCGCCCCCCCTCCCAAGCCTGCCAGGGGAATATGCTGTATCCAAGAAAGGGGTGTGCCAGCAGGGAGCTCAAAGAGGCCTGAAAGAGGCCTCCTCTTGGGCTGTCTCTAAATGGTGGCCTTGAATCCTGAATGCTGAGCACTCTTGCAGTACGTCTATATGGCACCACACTGTGGAGTAAGTAGGGGTGTGTTAACTGCAGGCTTGACAAAGCCCTGGCTGGGATGATTTAGTTGGGGACTGGTCCTGCTTTGAGCAGGGGGTTGGACTAGATGACCTCCTGAGATCCCTTCCAACCCAGTCTGAGCTTTAAGTATCAAGTCCGTGGTGCCTGTGTCCAGGTCATGACAGCTCGAGAAATGATACATCACAACAGAGCCTCCATTATCTGGGCCACAGTAGAGTAACAAATCCTTAATGTCACAGTTAATGGGGAATTATGAGGAAAATCAGCAGGGATTCCCTGAAATATTCTAGCAGTGGGCTGTAGAACCTTGGGCATGTCAGGCATCATCTCTTCAATTAACACAGTGCTAGGAGGAACAGAACTTTTGCAGGAGAAGATTGTTTTTACACAGTCACTGTCTAGAGTACAAGTACACTTGAAAAATCAGTTTTGTTCAGGTCTCAGCTGAAATGGGTGACAATGCACCTTTCATTAAACTTTGACATATGTCTCCCCTGCCCCTGAATCCTTATAAGGCTTTGAGTCAGGCCCTGCTGAGGTTAGATAAGGATATTAATTAATCGTGCCATGCTAATACAATATTATGGTAACATGCAAGGGCCACGCACTAAGCAAACTTTCAGAGTAGCAAAGGTTTGCCATTCTCCTGTTGATGCTACTTTAACTCCCTTCTCTCCCTGCCACCACTTTTGCTTATTTCTCACCTCATCTTCCATGTGTCCACATACTCAGCCTGCACCACACTCCAGCTCCCTCAGCCTGGCCCTCCTTTGCTTGGCAGCCTCTACATCCGTCTCCCAACCCGTCTCTTCACTATTCTTCCAGCTCCACTTCCACCAAATCCTCCCCAGCAGCTTACAGCTCGTCTCTCCCTGACGCTCCCTTCCTTTATCTACTAGATCTTCCCCACCCATCTTCTACATGCAGCTTCACCAGTCCGTGATCCTCAAAGCTGCCACTGCACATTACTTCTCCTCTCGTTCTGCTAGTCTCTCCCCTGTACTGTCTGGGCCAGCCCCTGTGATTTCTTTTTTTATACAACTAGAGGCAAGGAGGTTGTGATATTAATGCACTTAAGTATGGACAGATGTGATCCAGTCTAAGAAGGCATGTGGAGCCAATCTGGAGGGAGGCTGTTTACATTATCATCTGAACTGCCCACATACAGTACTGAGCATGGAGGAGTTGTAAGATATCTGTATACCAGAGTTACTGCCATTCAAACACTTGCATATAAATCTAGGAAGAATAGGACTAGGTATAACTGAGAAATCTTTTTTAGGATAGAATTCCTAACTGTAAGCATTGCACCAGCTGTCTATCTGAGCTTGTGTGCCTGTTAATCCAGCTCAGATATGGATTAACTTTGACTATATAAAAAAAACCCCAAACCAAACAAACCCACCATCTTTAACCATTGCATAAAGGAACGGGCCTACAAAGAATCAGGAAGAGTAATTCCTGGAACTGGTGTGTCTCATGTACCTCAAATCTATACCTGCAAGAGCTATCAGAATGTGGGGTAGAGCCATATTGAATAAGATCCACAAAAGTCTTGTGTGACCCAGATGACTTTCACAGCTGTCTTGGAGCAGAAATCTTTCAGTTTTATTAGATGAGACCAGATGTTTAAAACATGAATAGTCTTGTCAGCAGCCCCCCACTCTCTATTGACAATAGTGGCTTAACACTGTAGTCACTGCATTTTCTTTTTTAAGATCTCGCCAGGATTTCCATTTTAAATCCTGCTTTTTCCAATCCTTATCTGAAAGATTTTGGTGCCATTAAAGCACATATTCTAGGCATTAAACAGAGCTACTAGCCAGACCTCTTTTCTTATCTAATTTTGTGTTACATTTAAAAACAAACATTTATTCAGCACTAAAGCAGAATTGTTATTCTGGTGACCTCAAAAATTCATTTTTGTAAGACTAACACTTACCTGTGTGAACTTTTGTTTTGTGCTTTTTTAAATTTTTTATATCTGTGTAAGAATTTCCACACAGTTCACAGATAAATGGTCTTTCACCTGAAAAACGGGTTTGACAGTTAGAATTGCAGAACATAATTGCAAAATGGCAACAGAGAAAAACTATTTCTTAAGCTGTCTATGGGACAAAAGGCAAAATAACTGCAATGAAAATTACTTTAACAGCTTTATGAACTAAACCCATCTAAAAACAGTATCCAGAATGAAAACATTCAAAGAAAGACGAGATGAAAATGGTGAATACAGGACTGATTGCTTCATCCGAAGCAGATCATACAACCAACTTGTCTTTGTACAAATGTTTATCTGAAAACTAATACTGCACCGTGAATATTTTCTTTAATATTTAAATAATTCCCATGTTACTCCATATTACAGTGCTTTACAAAAAGACCGCACTTTATAATCCAAGGAATGGATAAAAAAGTATAATCTCTATTTTACAGTTGAGGAAACAGACTCCAAGAGGTTAAGTGGCATGCTGACTCACACAGACATTTTAACATCAGAGTTCTTGATTCTCTGCTTTGCTGAAGTCTTGTTATTTTAGATTTACAACAGTTTAGATTTATTTAAAGAAAAACTATCAATTTTTAAATGAGTTAACATAGATTCACAGTGTGTCCTCTTAATTTAAGTCTCAATTATAGCACAGTACATCGTATTTTAAATGCAAAAGAGCATCCTGAAAAAAAATCTGGAAACTGACCTGTATGAGACCGAAAATGTTTATTGAGCTCTCCTGAGGAAATAAAACTTTTGCCACAAATGCCACATATATATGGTTTCTCTCCTAAAGGGTACACAAGGTGGTTAGTTTTTCCAATATACAGACATGTGTATGTAAAATACACATTAAACAGAGTCAGTGTACAATGCTGTGAACAGCTCCCCAAACCGCAATGAACATTCAGATTTGCAACACTAAGCAACCCTCAAGGAAAAACCCCAAGAAAGTACTAGAGTCATGTCAGCTCTTTCTCCTATACAGATTCCATACCCACTAATGCAGACTCCATTACTCTACTCCTCCCCAAATCCAGCTCTTTAGACTCCCATATCACTAATTGCTCCCTTTACCTCTTCCGCTGCAGCCAACCCTCTCCAAGACGGATCCCCAATTTATGCCAGCTCACTCAGCAGCCCATTTATCCTCACCTGTATGTTTTCGAGAATGAGTGATCAGAGAACTGGACACTGCAAATGCTTTCCCACAGGTGTCACACACATACGGCTTCTCTCCTGTATGGCGACGAACATGGTACGTCAGCGTACTGGCCTGAGCAAATCTCTGCCCACACCTATCACACACGTAGGGCTTCTCACCACTGTGCTTCCTAGTAAGAAACACATGCCTTAGAGGATCCCGCACAAGATGAAAGGAACTTTGTATTACACCAGTTAATATCTTGTATCTGGCTTCACTGTGGTGATATTTTGTGGCCTAACAGGAGTAAGATTAGAGTCTAGTTTTCAGATGGAAGTTTCTCACCCTCAGGGACAGCTCCAATTCCCAAAGTCAACGGAAAGAGTCCCACTGACTTCAGTGGCTGCTGGATCAGGCTAAGGGCATTGCACAGGCAATAGGTCAACCCTGAGAAGTAAGCAAGACTTGTGTCTCTCTACTATGAAAGCTGACTACCAACGCTGACAGCCACTGCAGAGAGATATGTTGTACTCTCCCCCCTGCCAGAGAATATGAATGGATTCATCCCTTCACCAAAACAATAATGGCAGAGAAGTTCTCTTCTCTCAGTATGGTTAGAAAGGGAAGAAATTACCAAATGCAATAGGGACGCTAGGATGAATGATCCCACATGGACTGCTGTTCCAAATCACTACCTTGGGTGGAAGAAGCATGCTGAGTATATACACTAGTCTGCAATGAAGACCGGGAACTGAAAGTAGGGAAGGGACTGGGAATGACAAAAACAAGTACAACATTTCTTTAGGCCTGATCCTGCAAGTGCGCGCGCGCACACACACACTGAACTTCCTGCACAAGTAGTAGTTTAAGTCAGCTATTCACATGCATGCAACTAAGCTTGTGCATAAGTGTTTGCAGGATCAAGGCTTTAGTTAGTACTTTCACTCGCCTGGCATGGATCTTCAGATTGCTTGAAGTTGCAAACTGCAGACTGCACACATCACATTTATATGGTTTCTCTTCTCCATGATGCATGCGACTGTGGAAAACAAGCTGGCACTTCTGGGCAAAGCCTTTGTCGCACAATTCACATTTGTATGGCTTCTCCCCTGGGAAAGAGAAACTGTTACGCTTCCACTGTCTTGGTGTCTATGTAAGAAAGCCTTCAGATAAGTTAGTTAACCCAAACTCAAGAGGTTGACCCTAATACTTTTTGTTTAGTGATGCCACATAGCACCCAACAATCAAGCAGCTGAGCCTGCACATTATGAGAACTGCAGCAGAATTTTTTTAAAGCATCACCATGTGAAAATTCTCTCGTAATTAACTCTTAGTTTTAATAAAATATATTCTTCACAATTTATACTAGCACCGCACTGTCAGTAGGCAGAGAATCAGTTTAACTTATGCAAAATCCTGGATATTTGAGATGGAGAAGACCTGTTAAGTCATCTGGTCTGTCCAACTAGTATGTTCTTCAGTTCTTGCTAATATCTCGTTAGTGTCAACTGCAGCACGCTAACAGCAGTTCCATGATCATTCACTATTTTTGAATTGCTATTAGGGCATTCTCTAATAAATATGTGCTAAGTACTATTCCTA
The DNA here is from genome assembly GCF_025201925.1 of Gopherus flavomarginatus. Taxonomy (NCBI): domain Eukaryota; kingdom Metazoa; phylum Chordata; order Testudines; family Testudinidae; genus Gopherus; species Gopherus flavomarginatus. The sequence continues at coordinate 97,957,268 of NC_066624.1, read as the reverse complement.
GGTCTCATGGGACTATAGTAGGAGAACATTAATTTATATTACTATGGTAGAGCAGAATCTGTTAGTCGGCAGAGCTTTCAGAGATCCTTAAATGTAATACATAATGCCATAGATCAAGGCTCGACAAAAAAAAAAAATGACCAGACGCCTGCTCTCCAGAGGACTAAACCTGCCATCCAGTGGCTGATACAAATGATAAGGTTTCCCAACCATCCATGCAAAGTCCAGGTGCAAGAATCAGGAAGGGGAAATGCACTGCTGATGTTTCTACCAAAAACACTGTCCTTGAACCCTGCTCAGGGGCTCCAACTTTCATATTAGACTCTGACTAGTCAGCATCTGGTAGATAAGAATCCCTCTCCCTTGACTACTGAAAGGGAAAGGAGTTCTTCCCTCGGCCCACCCTTACAGCCTCTTATTTCCCCCTACTCTACTCCTTCCTGAGATTCCTGGAAATAGGTCTATTGCCTGAATCTGCCCAATGAGAAGCATAATGAAACAAATCATTTTTGGAAGTTTCACTACTCCCCTAGAGTTCTGAATAACAGCAGTAAAAGGCACTCGTGTAGACAGTTTTACTCTGTCACCTACTGAGAAGGCTATGAGCAGCAGCAGCAAAAGCACCGGGGCTGTCTGCAAACAGCACGGCATCAGTTCATATTTGGAAAGTTATTCTCATAACCATGTGCTATAAACTTTATGTAATTAAATGAAAGCTCAAATTCCATAACAATTTATGGCTTAGCAATGCACTATAAAGAAGATATCACTGTCGAAGTTTCCTACTTGGAGATTGGATTTTTCAACCCCTGATGTTATCAAACTCACTCTGGTACATCAAGACTTGACAGACATAAATAGCTGCACAGATTACTATATTGTGTACATCATGGAAATCTGAAAGCCAGTGAACTAATAAATTATAAATGCCATTAATGTGACATAGCAAGAAAGGAGAGTCTGATCTTTTGTATATCAGTCAGACATTTTCTGCATTGCACTCCACTTATTTATCTTACAAGGATAAAGGACTGAATCAAATCTGCTGGGACTTCAGGAAGTCAGGGTATTCCCTACAGAGTGCTTTGACTGCAGTGCTATCCTTTCTAGCTATATGATTTTTCTAGACACATTCATAGTTTCTATTTTTAAATATTATAGACTGGCGGAATGCAATGAGCACTGACCAGAAGTTACCATCCAAATATACAGAATGTTAGCATGAAGTTTCGAAGCTTCTGAAACAACATATTGGAAGAAAACAGGGCTCCTTTTTAGTTATGCTTCCCTATGCTATCATTAAAAATGGAAGAAGTCCTTATAAACCAAGAACACAGCTTACCTGTGTGCGTTCTGACATGTGTTTTCAGCTGATTACACTGTGTAAATGCTTTTCCACAGAGCTGACACACATAAGGCTTTACTCCTTTGTGTATTCTCATGTGTCGTCGTAGACTACTGGCTTCTGAAAATATTTTCCCACAAGTGTTGCACACTGGCTTGGCCTTGGAGTATTTCTGATCGAGTTCTTCTCCAGAGCTCTCCAGTTGGTAAGAGTTCTTTTCACTAGCTATATTAGACATACTGCGTTCTTTCAATGCACAGTTCTGCTGTGGCTTCCCCCGTTTTTGTTTCACTGTAATAGTCTGAACCAAAACATCTTGTGCTGCAAAAGTTTCACTTTCCACCACAGACACTAGCTGTAGCTCTGCGTTATCGCTGCCTTGGGCAGCTTGTTCCGTTATCTGTATGGCCAGTTTATTTGCATCTAAAAACATATCGACTGATGAGTTCTCAATTATGTCATTCTGATATTGCACTGGTTTATTCTTCGTGTTTTTCTGAGAGTTAAAAGTCTTTTTTCGCTTTCTGGTCTGAGTAGATTTCTTTTCTAAACCCACTTTTTTTTGCTTGTGGCTGAACTGAGTCTGCAGAAGGGGCATCTGATTTCTCTTGATTATTGTAATCTTGAAGAGTAAGGAGGCAAGTCTGTTGGTTCAGTTCAATGTTTCCCGTAATACTAGAAATCTCTGTAGAGGAGGGATTAGCAATAAAAGCAAAGTCTTCCATCTTTATTTTACACTTAGTGACCACCTCCTCCACTTTGAGATAGTCAGCAGCCTGATGAATTTCTTTAACATTCCAACTGCAAGGAAACAAGGCTAAATGACAATATTTTGGACAAAGAAAACCTGTGTCTCTAAGAATCAATATAAATAAATACACCTCTACCTCGATATAATGCTGCCCTCGGGAGCCAAAAAATGTTACCACATTAGAGGTGAAACCGCATTATATCGAACTTGATTTGATCCCCTGGAGCGCGCAGCCCAGCCCCCCTCTGAACACTGCTTTACCATGTTATATCCGAATTCGTGTTATATCGGGTGGCATTATATCGGGTTAGAGGTGTACTAAGATTTTTACAGGGCTGTTCTCTTATTTAAAAATAGTTTCATGGTTAAAAAAATACAACAAATATCTAACTTTATATCTTTAATATTTTGAGATTAATTAACACTGATATATGATAGGAGACGTACAAGCTGACAAAAATAATAATTCTATTGTGGTTTCATTCAAGGATCTCAAAGCACTTCACAGACAATGAATAAAACCTCAACACCTCCGTGAAGTAGGTGTTATCCCCATTTTACAGACAAAATTGTTTTCAAATGGTCATTACTGTGGATCAGTGGCAAAGACAGGAGTAAAACCCAGGACTATAGCTTTAGGCCACTATACTTTTGCTATACCTGAACAGAGGTCAACTTATGGTGATTTAAAAAAAGAGAGTCTAAAAAATGGGTTATACACTATTCTAAAAAAAAAAAAAAAAAAAAAAAACCACACAAAAAAAAAAAAAAAAAAAAAAAAACAAACCAAAAAAAAAAAAAACCTCTCTGGAGCTTACAATGCTTGAATACAAAATCAATGGTAAACAAAGTGATTTTATTATGGTAATAAGTTACCCACAGGACAGGTTTTAAATAAAGCTATTCTCCATCAACACAATAGACAAAGCAATTTCAGAACAATAAAATGACTAAGAATTACACAAATCACGTTGGTCTAAGCTTACATGGATTCAGTATAAATGGAAAAGGGAAAAAATGATTAAAAAAAAGAAAAAGCAGTGAAGTTCAGAAGGTCAGCCCAAATTCTGATATTCTGAATATTCCTTCATGTGAAATAATATGCAATACTAAAGTGAGTAAAACAGAATTTACCACAGGTGTTCTTTCAACCCCTTTTTTCTTATCTCCTTCCCATTCTCCTTTCTTGTCTTATCTGTCTTTCATTCCTGTCTTTCTTCTTGTCCATCTATTTTCTCCTCCTCTTCCTCTCTTTAGCTCTCTTCATTAAGGACAAGGCCAGCAGTTACAGAAGCATTCTAAGGATGCTAGAGTGGTTTGTAAAAGCACTTTCCTAAAGAAAAACTGCTGTAACTGATTTGAATAGCTTAGAAAGATAAATATTAACTGCAGAATAATATCTTGAACACAAACCCCTAAGTTAATTCAGCATTAGGGTTGCACAGTTCAAATCACAATAGGCCAGGAAATACAAAACTAAGGTTCCACCTATTGCTTTAACTTGTCTGCACCACTGATGGAATATTAAATTTTATTATACGTAAGATACATGATTTTACCACAAAAATATATATTAAAGATACACAAAGAATAGAAAATACCGTGGAAACTATTAAAAACTAGACATTTATCATGGTACACGAGATATATCTGGTCTAATAGGGACTACCAAAAATACAATGGTATAAAAAGTAAATACAGTGGGGCTGTAAAAAAATCCATATTTTTAAAAACACCCACTGTACTAAATATGTGCAGTGTGGCAGAACTAATGATGCTCTCACATTGCCTGACTTTTTGTCATTTTATTTGTGCAACCAAGATGCTGTATTAACAGTTTTACATTCAATTTCTGCCAGAGTGGATCCAATTGCAGATCAGAGCCTAAGTAACTAAAAACTGCTATTTTTGGTACTCGGGAGGTAGTAATTAGAATACTTTGTATTACACAAGTTTTCCTCTCAAGCACTGATTGCAAAGTGAAATTGTCTATGGCTCCAATCCTTTAACTATTTTTGCATGGAAGCAGTTGTTTTCTTTCCCCAGATGAACAACAGGAAAAACTGACTTACACACAAAGTGATGTAAAGTGCACAAAGTTAATAACTAAAATGCGGGAAAATATTTGTTCTCTAATCACTTAGAAGTAACACCTCTTATTACTGTACCTGAAACAGTAACAGGTAAAACAAATTCATACAGAAGTGCAATTTTGAATTGATGGTGTCCCTAAACTATCTATTACAGGGTGAATGGCCCCTTTAAGAGGAAATGGATCCAGTTCACCTGTGATTAGTTACCTGCCTCCCAACAGAGCCTGACAGAAGGTACCTTGCCTCTATAAAGACCATGGCAGCAGTTGAGAAAAGGGAGCCTGTCAGAGTTATTTGGAGAGTTCTACATAAGACAGTGATAGTTGGGAGTATATTGTGAAGAGAAAAATGTAGAAAACTGTTGGGAGAGTCAAGTAGATGGGAGCTGTTGGAAAGAACTGGCCAAATGAGAAAACCCTGAGAGACAGAAGACTCATATAGAAGCCTCAAGGTAAAGGGGAAGAACTAACTCAGAGTAGGCCAAGCCCATGAACTAGAGAACTGATTCTAGAGGGAAGTTCCCATAAAAAGGGCAGGACTTGCAAACAAAGGAGGCTGGGGAATGAAACACTGGAGAGTATGTGGCAGAGATGCGGCAGCCTGGGCATAGGAATTGGAGAAGAGGGAATGTTTACTCTTGTGTGGGCAGCCAGGAGTGTGGACCAGGATTGCTGCATTTCAACCTGCCTTATTTGGGGGTTTTTGAGAACTGTATTACTCAGAGAGACTTGCTGGAGGTTGACATTCTATTTATAAGTTAGACCTTTTAAGAAGAGCTTCACTTAGACCTAGAAGGATGACAGTCCTTTCCTGGGTGGGGAAAGGTGACCTTCAGGGTGATCTATAGAGGAAAAGATGGGCAACTTACTCAACCCTGGAGATTGTAGGAGAAATTGAGGGAGGACTAGCCCTGACCCATCATGGCTGATTACAGGAGGATGCTCTGGTGGTGGTGAGCCCTGTTACATCTTCTCTCAAATGCTGGTGTTTGCCTTTCTTATGCAGCTAGGTCTGTCTATGTATGAGGAAAAATGAGCTCCTGTACAATCAACATTACTGTGGGGGTTATCCTCCTTCTCCCAGAAATTAAGTACAATGGATCTTTTTAATCTCAATCCAGAGAGTCAGAGTCACAAATATGAAAACTCCTACCAGCAAGTCATTTGACCAAATATAGTTTGGAGAAGATTTATACAGACACTATGAAAAGTTGATTCTAGTTACTACCCTGACAAGGTAGTTAGATGTGAATTGTCTGAAAACCACAGACATTCTAAATGGCTTCTGGATGGCTTACGCAAACTAAGTTTTTAATTGCTCTATTATAAATATAAAAACAATCAGGGTCACCATGGTAAGTCTGGCATGCACATAAAGGCTTTGGTATAGAAACTGAGTAGATGAATGGGGAGAGGTGGGGGAAAAACTACAGCAACTCAATCTGAAAAATGATTAGGTGATAGCAATTGTAAGGGCTAATAATGAGTTTAGATACCTTAGCACGAGAGAAAATAGGAAACCAATTTCAGTTTTAACAAGCTAGACACTATCACACACTTTATTTTCTATTCAAACGAACCCTAGTTGGTTCATATGCATGGCAGTATTTTAAAAGCCAAGTGGAGAGCTTTATTCTTTAGTATGTATTGTATCTAAAATTAAATGTGTTCTGCCATAAATTATGGCAAAGAAATCAGTGCTTTAAACAAACAAAACAAAACAAAAAGGTTACCTGTCAAGGTTTAAGTTTCCTGTGTATATAAACTCCAGGAGTTTCTGAAATCCATCAGCCTTCACTTGAGTCTGATCCAAAACCACATTACTGTCAGAGGCATCCCTGTAAAATGCACCAAAGTACTCACTGAAGGAGGCAAGCACATTTCTGTGAGCTTTGAACTGGAATTCACCAATAACTACCGTGCAATCACAAAGGAAGCCTGCCTCTCGCTGCTTGTTCAGTCTCTCTAGAAGGTGCTCACAGTGATGGGAATACTGCATTTTGGTAGAGCGATGGAGCGTCTTGGCCTAAAGAAGCGAAGGAACTTGTTTACAACTGTAATTTCATGTCTTTCAACACAGTAAGTTAAGTGGGACAGTGTCCAATACTATTCCCATGATCATTGCAGTGCAATCACTTTAATACTACGTCCTTTGTACAAAATATTAAAAAACAGAAACAGAGCATTGGATCCCTCTCAATGTGGGACCGGTTAATCTTAACGCATACAAAGACAAGGTGTGGGAGAGAAAAGGATGTGTGTGTGCGCGTGTGTAAATTTTCCCCTGCCCCCAAAATTTGAACGCTAAATGAATCATTCATTGCTCCAAGTCTATCGATCTGATGCTTCTACAGAAATGGTCCTGTAAAATGAATGTTAAAGTTTCTCACTGGTGGAGCATCTCCCTACAGAAACAGATTCCTGTCCAAGGGGTGGGAGGATCATGGGAGGGGTTACTAGGAACTACTGAGTTTTGCCAGATCTGCAAGTGCGTGGCTCTTAGGAAGACTCAACCTCTCTCTGCATAACTTTCTCTGGGTATACCGGGGGATACTGTTTACTTACAGCTATGTCACAGGAGTGCTGTGAAGATCAGGGATCCTATCAACTTTTTTTTAAAAAAACACTTTATCTGGCTCTAGGTGAGTGCCCTGGCTAGACCCTCTTCTTACTTTGCTACAGTAAGTAGCAGCTGTCAGTGCGGGGCGTTAACACAGCAACGAGAGACAAAGGAGAAGATATCTGCATAAGGCCAGCACAAGTGCCAGGGGTCTGCACCTCACTGTTTTAGTTACTCCTTGCAAGCAGCCTCAGTCTCAAGCAGACAGTGCCCCCTCCGCTGGGGGGCTGGGCAGCACTAGGCCGGCCTGCCCCGACCCAGCGGTGGGGAAGGAGAGTAAAGTGCCCGGCGTAGACAAGGCTTCGCCAAGTAGCAGGGGCCCATGGCAGCAGGGAGGAGTAAGGGGGCACCTGCCCCGTGCCACCTTCGCTCCCAGGCGACTCCATTCTCCCCCCGCTCCTCCGCTGCCTGGGGCGGTTCCCTTGCCCAGTGCGTGCCCCCCCGTTACTTGGTTCGGTCCGGTCACCGCCCCCTCCATCAGCGCTCGGCCCAGTCGGTCACCTCCAAGGAGTGGCTGACGCGGCTCTGTCTACACCCACATATACCCCGGGGTGGTTGGTTCCGTCTCCTCTGCCGCTGCCACCACCCCTCCGGAGCGCGGCGATTTAGTCCCGTCCGCTCCCACAGCCCCCAAGATGGGTCGATTCGGTCCCGCCTGCCCATCCCCCAAGCGGCGGAGCCAGCTGACAGGCCCTGCTGGGGTGGGGGATACTGTACACACACCTGAGGGAGGAGAGACCCGGTCCGTTCACCTCAGGCCGCCATTTTACGATGACAGCACACGCACCGCTTCTTCGCTTCCGAAAATCACTTCCGGTCTCAACCTCGGAGGTCTCCGCCCCCATCCACATTGGAGCCAACCAGGCTCCACGTTACGTAGCCAACAGGACCTGCTTCCCACAGGGGCACAGCGTCATCCTCTAGTCTCGGTCTTATGGGGCTGCTGGGGGGGTGGAATAGAGGTGGTGTGCAGGGCGTGGACAACAATTCCCATCGTGCACCACAGCACCGCAAACGGGAACCCCGAGTCAGCGTGGAGCAGTGCACGCTGGGAAATGTAGTCCCGGCAAGGCTGCCCTTCGAGTCAGTGGAGGTGACGGGTCTTGTGGCTGCCAGAAATGGGCCTCCAATGCCGAGATCGGGCAGCTCGTGTTACAAAGTCTAGGTAGCTTGTTCCCACGTGTAATTTACAAAGGAGCAGGGGCCCAAGCTGCAGATGACCTTGACTAAGTACGATAGTTTACCAGTTACACAATGCAGCCATACTAGTATAACCCCCACAAGAGTACTCTTAGGCCATGTCTACATCTAAAATTTTGCAGCGCTGGTTGTTACAGCTGTATTAGTACAGCTGTATAGGGCCAGCGCTGCAGAGTGGCCACACTTACAGCAACCAGCGCTGCAAGTGGTGTTAGATGTGGCCACACTGCAGCGCTGTTGGGCGGCTTCAAGGGGGGTTCGGGGAACGCGAGAGCAAACCGGGAAAGGAGACCAGCTTCGCCGCGGTTTGCTCTCGCGTTCCCCGAACCACCCTGCAAACCGCAGGGAAGGAGACCTGCTTGTTCGGGGAACGCGAGAGCAAACCGCGGCAAAGCTGGTCTCCTTTCCCGGTTTGCTCTCGCGTTCCCCGAACCACCCAGCAAACCTCAGGGAAGGAGACCTGCTTGCTCGGGGTTCGGGGAACGCAAGAGCAAGCCGGGGAAGGAGACCAGCTTGATTACCAGAGGCTTCCTCAGGTATGCTGGGATACCTGCTTATTCCACGGAGGTCAAGAAAAGCGCTGGTAAGTGTCTATACTTGATTACCAGCGCTGGATCACCAGCGCTGGATCCTCTACACCCGAGACAAAACGGGAGTACGGCCAGCGCTGCAAACAGGGAGTTGCAGCGCTGGTGGTGCCCTGCAGCTGTGTACACCTCCTAAGTTGCAGCGCTGTAACTCCCTCACCAGCGCTGCAACTTTCTGATGTAGACAAGCCCTTATTCTGCTGTCCGAGTGGCTTTTCAGGTTAGCTTAAACTTCTTCCCAAGAAACACTGAAAAATTCACACCTTGCCTTAAACTGGTGCAGGAGCAGGAGCCTTCCTGTGTAGACATGACCTCTTAAAGCAAGGAGCCAACCTTGAATTTCAGATCCAGATCTCAAGCCATGATTCAGCGAGTCTGGTTCCAGATGTTTGGCTTAACCCTTTCTCTAGCAAAAACATATAGAACTTTTAAAACATAGTTTCAGGATGTAGATTCCAGTGTGGAATATGTCTTCTGAGACACACAGTCACATGCATACATATATTCAAATAAGAACGCACAGGCACACAGACATGCACAAAGAAACATGCACATAGAACCACGTGCACACACACAGATAACTGTTACAGTTTGATAGTAAAATCTGATAGTTAGGTCTTCTCAGATGATTGTGCAGCCTTCTTGGTCTCCTTTGCCTCATCTAGAAAGGGAAATTGTAGGTCTTTATTTCTGACTTTTTGCTACCTCTCAGCTATCTTATCTGTAAACGATGGAAATGCATTTGCTTCTCTCCATACTGGGGATTTGAGGCCATGGTCAATAATTAAAGTTGTGAAGTGCACAGAAATATTAAATGCAGTTTGAATAAATGAGTTCCTGGGTGTCAACCTGGTGCCCGTTCCCCTAAAGAATACTTTATCAGAGAGATGTGCACTTGTTCTCTTATATCTCTACCTCTTTCATCTGTACCTGAGAGAGGTGACTAGGAATATAGATCAGTCTGTACAGTTGTGAATAACTTCCTATTGACTAGGAGCTTGATCTTGGTGCAGACACTGCATTTAATTGGGGGTATTCAAGTGATATGTTTCATGTGGATTCTTAACTCCTCCCCCCCTTCCCCACTCATGTTTCCATATGTTTGCACAAAAATCATTATAGTTATGACTTATTAAAAAAAGAAGGCCATGGGAGAGAGGGGAAACCTCTTGATCAAATGAGTTTAAATTCGCACTATAAACTAGACTGGTTGCTTAATTAGCTGGCACTACCATTTTCAAACGGATATGATGATGTATATGGATTTTAGGGAGGCTGCAAAGTCCTGCTTCAAACAAACACTACATTGCAACTGTCACAGTTACTGTACTAAACGCACATCTGACTCCTCTCAGACTCATTGAGTGCAGACACACACCCCCTTAGGTCTTGTGCCTCATGTCATCACCTTTCTTGGGATGGAATCATGGGATTTTTCCACTCTACCGCCAGGCCCTGGCTGCAGTTCCTGGTTATTGTGGTTACCTCAGAAAGTCTGACTTATGTTCAGCACCTGCAGTTTTCTTCCCTCTAGGAGCAATGACCATGGTAACCAGTGACAAGACAGCCTTCTTAAAGCAAAGTATTATTTAAGGATAAAGCATTTCAGAGAAAACATTTATTAAAACTATAGACTGTATGCATGTCTAGCTTAACGGGCATCTAACGATCTCCTCTATGGGGAACCTAGTAAGTCTAACTTCCTACAGACTTTTTCAAACCCTCTCTCTGTGTCACTTTTTTTCCCCAGGCAGCTGCTGGAACTGTCCCCTTTCCTCTCTCCTTTTAACTGTTTAGACCTGGTCTACATAGCAAGTTAGGGCAGCTCAACTACATCAGTCAGGTGTATGAAAAATCCTATGTAAGTTCCCATGTAGACAGGGAAAGAATTCTTCCATTGACCTATCCACTGCCTCTCAGGGAGGTGGATTACCTATACCAACAAGAGAACCATTCCCATCCGCATAGATAGTGTCTACACTAAAATGCTCTGTGGCACCACTGTAGCTTTTTAAGTGTAGATAAGCCCTTTGTGTTCTTTTGATCTCTAGGCTCCCAACATGGAAAAACAACTGTGTCATGTCAAACTGGAGTCTGGAATTACACCATTCTGTTGTAACTGCCCTTCCCTCCCACCCATGTTTGCTGGGAAATTATTTATCTGGATCCATTGTATTTCTTTCTGCTTGTTTTTCCCACAGCCCCTTATTAAGTTAGAACAATACATTCAAACAGGAAATTTGAATAACCCACCATAATTCTACAGTAACTTTATCTCACTGACTAGGTCACATACAGTGTTTATAAAATTATTACATCTCAGTATCTTTAGTTTATTACATAGTATTTTCAAGGCTGTCACAGCAACTATAACTAAAATGCATCTGTGGCTGACCCATAAATAGGAAAAGACTTTCACAGATCCATTAAGGGAATCTTAATTGGGACGGTATAGAGTTAATGCAGATAATTAAATATTTAATTAAGCCAGTAGAATACTCTATTTTAAAGGTTCCATTTTACTAGGTGAACTAAATTAAATTCAGTTTTATTTGCTGTTAAAAAATTTGAGTTGCCTGGCATGTCTCTTCAGTTCTGTTGCTTTTGTTACCAATGTCCCTACATTTCATATATCAATAATATGAATGAAAGTGACAATATTACAATAGTTATTTAACAGAAATAATATTGCTTGTCGAAGGTTCAGACAGTGCATTTCAGGCTAATTGTCTGACAAAGATAACAAGATATGTAAGCCCCCTACCTACCCTCTAAATATATGCACACAATTACAATTTCTTGTTGAAAATCTAACGGCCAAGTGTATTATCACAATATAATATTTTAACAATTGTTTCCATTATTATCATTGCAAAGTAACCTATTTGTTACATTAGTTTTATTATTGCTTACTCTGTTATTATTTGTTGTTTACTGAGGACCATCAGAGTTGTGAGTTCAATCCTTGAGGGGGCCATTTAGGGATCTGGGGCAAGGTTAGGCAACCTATGGCACATGTGCTGAAGGCAGCAAGTGAGCTGATTTTCAGTGGCACTCACATTGCCCAGGTCCTGGCTACTGGTCCGGGGGGCTCTGCATTTTAATTTTATATGAAGCTTAAACTTTTTAAAACCTTATTTACTTTACACACAACAATAGTTTAGTTATATATTATAGACTTATAGAAAGAGACCTTCTAAAAACGTTTAAAATGTATTACTGGCACGCAAAACCTTAAATTAGAGTGAATAAATGAAGACTCGGCACACCACTTCTGAAAGGTTGCTGACCCCTGGTCTGTGGGTTGGACTAGATGACCTCCTGAGGTCCCTTCCAACCCTGATATTCTATAATACCCTCAAATCTCAATGTTTTGCACCATTTCCTTTACACATAGGAAAATATGGTCCCTGCCCAAAAGAGCATATAAGCTAAGGCTCCAATGATGCAAGCGTCTATGCACATGAGCAATTTTACTTGAACATAATGGGACTAATCTGAGGAATAAAGCTCTGTGTGTGTGTGTGTGTGTGTGTGTGTGTGTGTGTGTGTGTGTAAATGTTTGCATGGTCAGAGCATGCATTAGACAAATACAGGGGAGTCGCATCATAGGCACATTTAACTTACGCAGTTTTACTATACACGCTTGGCAAAACAAAAACAAAATACAAGAAAAATAACAATTTAAATACTGTACCTGTAGTGCGGGTGATTCCGCCTGCCATTCCACTCAATGAGCATTTGACTATATGCGATTTTCACCTTACGCGTCGACTTCAGAACCTAATCCCTGCGTAAGATGCAACTCCCCTGTAATACATTGAAACAAAGAATGTACCAGCCTTTTCTTTCTTTCTTTAATGTTAGACAAATTTCATTTGGGAGGCAGGCCAGTCTTTGCCCACAGACAACCCGTCAACCTTAAGCATATTCTCACCAGCAACCACACACCACACCATAGTAACTCTAACTCAGGAACCAATCCATGCAACAAACCTCAGTGCCAACTCTGCCCACATATTTACACCAGTGACACCATCACGGGACCTAACCAGATCAGCCACACCATCACCGGTTCATTCCCATGTCCACCAATGTAATATAAGCCATCATGTGCCAGCAATGCCCCTCTGCTATGTACATCGGCCAAACTGGACAGTCCCTATGTAAAAGGATAAATTGACAGAAGTCAGATATTAAGAATGGCAATATACAAAAACCTGTAGGAGAACACTTTATCCTCCCTGGACACACAATAGCAGATTTAAAGGTAGCCATCTTGCAGCAAAAAAACTTCAGGACCAGACTTCAAAGAGAAACTGCTGAGCTGCAGTTCATTTGCAAATTTGACACCATCAGCTCAGGATAAACAAAGACTGTGAATGGCTTGCCAACTACAAAAGCAGTTTCTCTTCCCTTGGTGTTCACACCTCAACTACTAGAAGAGGGCCTCATCCTCCCTGATTAAACTAAACTCGTTATCTCTAGACTGAGGGCTTGTCTACATCAGAAAGTTGCAGCGCTGGTGAGGGAGTTACAGCGCTGCAACTTAGGAGGTGTACACATCTGCAGGGCACCACCAGCGCTGCAACTCCCTGTTTGCAGCGCTGGCCGTACTCCCGTTTTGTCTCGGGTGTAGAGGATCCAGCGCTGGTGATCCAGCGCTGGTAATCAAGTATAGACACTTACCAGCGCTTTTCTTGACCTCCGTGGAATAAGCAGGTATCCCAGCATACCTGAGGAAGCCTCTGGTAATCAAGCTGGTCTCCTTCCCCGGCTTGCTCTCGCGTTCCCCGAACCCCGAGCAAGCAGGTCTCCTTCCCTGCGGTTTGCAGGGTGGTTCCGGGAACGCGAGAGCAAACCGGGGAAGGAGACCAGCTTCGCCGCGGTTTGCTCTCGCGTTCCGCGAACCACCCTGCAAACCGCAGGGAAGGAGACCTGCTTGCTCGGCGGTTCGGGGAACGCGAGAGCAAACCGGGGAAGGAGACCAGCTTCGCCGCGGTTTGCTCTCGCGTTCCCCGAACAAGCAGGTCTCCTTCCCTGCGGTTTGCAGGGTGGTTCGCGGAACGCGAGAGCAAACCGCGGCGAAGTTGGTCTCCTTTCCCGGTTTGCTCTCGCGTTCCCCGAACCCGAGCAAGCAGGTCTCCTTCCCTGCGGTTTGCAGGGTGGTTCGCGGAACGCGAGAGCAAACCGCGGCGAAGCTGGTCTCCTTTCCCGGTTTGCTCTCGCGTTCCCCGAAACCCCTTGAAGCCGCCCAACAGCGCTGCAGTGTGGCCACATCTAACACCACTTGCAGCGCTGGTTGCTGTAAGTGTGGCCACTCTGCAGCGCTGGCCCTATACAGCTGTACTAATACAGCTGTAACAACCAGCGCTGCAAAATTTTAGATGTAGACATGGCCTCAGTTATGAACTGAAACCTAAAATGGTGCTTAAAACTTTAATCAACTGCAAATTGTGTATTTTTGCACTCATTTAAAAATAATCTAAAAAAACTATTAATTTGAAACAGATTCACTAGTGTACATTCAAGTATTAATTATTAAAACAACAATAACAACAAACCAGACAGCTGCCTGGTCAATGCTATCAAGCATTTAACTTACTTTTTCGAAGATCTCATCCTGGCAAAATGAAAGGATTAAAATGGTACCAGTCAAAGAGATTTTAAACTGCCTCTTTTGGAAATGTACACCTTTTTTTCCCCTAATGCAACAGTATCCAATGTAGCTAATGTATTTAAAAGAAGTTTTAAAACACAAATTTACAAAACTGTTTCCGCCCGGTTTCGAACCGGGGACCTTTCGCGTGTTAGGCGAACGTGATAACCACTACACTACGGAAACTCAGCTGGTATAGATGTGTGAAACTGTCTCTTTTAGTAACGTGCTGGAGAACCCTGCATGCTCTAGTAAAAGTTGTTATATGTGGGATCTTTATTTACAACGTTAGTGCCTGAAACCGGCACATTTACTGGGGAAGCAACCCCTGCCTAGATTCACGTGGAGGACGTGTGCATCTGACCAGGTTTCCAAGCCCTCAGTGGAGCTCCTAACACAAATATGGGTCAGACTGATGCAAAAGTTGCCCGAAGCACCACAGTGAAAACACTTTGTGTGCGTGTTGGGGGCGGGTCACCGCAACAGGGCTCCACTCGACTGCGCTTTCGGAGCACGCACGGCCCCCGCGGTGACCATGGATTGGCCCCTCTGGTCCACGCACTGTACCGCGCACCCATCAGGCATGGCATCCTAGCGCCCAGCAGGGGCAGCCCCCAGCCTCACGAGGATTGCAACGCAGGGCTGCACGTGTACTGTATGGATTCCACCCCCCGCGAGTACATTACCCCGGTTCCCTCCCTAAACGGGCCTCCAGCGTGCGCCCATCCGCAGCACGCCCCACACCCCCTTTGGGGCCTGCACAGCACGCAGAAGTGCATGCGAACCGGCTGCAGCGTTCACATCTCCACGGGGGACCTGTAGCTACGCAGAGGTCTCCTCCTTTTGACACCTACCCAGCTGCAAGCGTCAATCTGCTCTCTCCAGTGCTTGGTGCAAAGACCAGGGGCAGGGCTCAACAAGGGCATAATGTCCCTTCCTTGGCATTTTCAAAGGCTGCCTGATTAATTTAAACAGATTCATAGTGCGGGTGGGAGGAGCTTTAATTTCCTGATCAACATGGTGTTCTTTAGTAGTTAAGCATGATACACAGAGTTTGACTTTGTTTTGAGTCACACACATGCTTTCCCCCCCCTCCCGCATACCACCATTCATATTTAATTTTTCATTTTAAAGATTGGATGGTTGGTGGAAGATATTCCTTCAACAACCAGAGTATATTAAAATTACTATCTGAATTCTAATAAAATACTATTCCTGTAGATTAAGTGACTCAATATTCTTTCAGTACTGCAGTATTAAAGGGAGCTCAGTTTTGGACTAAAAGGTAAATGTTGTTAAAATAACTTTTTACAAAACCAAAAATCAGTCAAACATTGCTGTTAATTTAAAAAACAAGAACAGTAAAAGCAGGGGAGGGGTGTTAAATCAGAAAGCAAACAGTCCCCCCCTCCGCCCCTACCCCCAATGTTTGTATTTAAACAATGCAGCATTGTGTTAGTAAATAGTGAAAGTTATGGTTCTGATCCTGCAATTAGATGCACGTGGCTGGGCGGGCCCCAATAGCCACCTACATAGACCCAGTTACAAAATCCTGGCCTTAATTTGTAGGTCCAAGAAAAAAAACATTATAGCAATATTATAGCAACAAGAGGGCAACATTTCTCAAATAAAAAGCTGAAAAGAGCTATAAGAAGAAAAATAAATAGGTTGTATTTATATTAACAATAACATATACCTACAGTGTCTTTAATCCCAAAGAATAACAAATCCCATTACAAATTTAACAAATTGATATGCAAACTATGTATAGGAATCACTTCATTCACCTCAGAAATGCAACCATCTTTGCGATGAAATTCATCCACTGTTTAACAACACCACTCAGTTTAGAGGAAGTAAAGAAGACTGCCCAGTTAAAACTATATTGGGAACCTAGACTGCAAAATGCAATTGCCTGGGTTGGAATTTGTCTTGGACACAATGGTTAACATCTTGACTCTTACAAAAACTGTCTTGGACTCTTTAATTACCTCAAATCATCAAGACCTCATATCCCATATATTAAATTAAGCTGCTAGGAGCTGCCTTAGGCAAAAGCAAAATAGGAATCTACTGAGACTTGTGTACTGGGAACCCAGAGAACTAATTCAGTACTCTGTGGATTTGTCCAGCCACCCTTTCAAGCAACAGAACAAGGAGAGATTCCCTGCCACTGTCCAGAGCAAAGTTTGGGTCTGCCCACATGATGATGGCAGGCTTGCCAATTTGAAGGTGCTGCCTGCCCTAGAGGTATGTTAGAAGATTTCATTACTGACTCAGAGGGAAAAGTCTCACTACCAGAATCAACACCATCAATTCCCAGGGGCAACTTTCAGATCCTGGACCTCCCTAGCAGATTATTCTAATTATTTTTTAAGTATATTAATAAAATTTAAAAATAAAAACCCTACCCCATTCAAATATTGTACCTTAAAAAGGAGGGACCCCCAGGCATGTTGTTATTGCTCTTAGTTTTCATGTGGAATGCAATGAGGCACTCAGCTACGACAGTGACAGATAGCAAGTTAAATCCTGGGGCTCTAAGCCAGCTCCTTCAACAGTTAGGGAGTTTCCTATGCAAGTAGTGAACAGGCTGGACTTTTCTTAGCTTGATAAGGGCTGAGGGGGTGTCTTAGCAACAAGGGCACTACTCCTGTATGTGCCTTTGTCACAATAGGAGGGGATTATCACATGAAGGGGAAGTTGCTGGCCCCCACCACTCCCCAGTGGCCTGAGTGGGAAGTGGCAGGTGGAAAGCCACCTCCTGAGATGGGGGATATGTTACCGGCTGTGGTTATGGACAATGGCTCAGGCCTGATCAAGGCAGGCATAGCTGGGGACAAGGAACCACGTTTCATCTACAGCAACATAACAGGCCGGCCTAAAGCCAAGTCCGTGATGCTGGGGGCAGGCCAGAAGGACCTTTACATTGGGGATGAGGCACAGGCCAAGCGGGGGATCCTCTCCATCAGGTATCAGAGAGTGGTGGGAGCTAGGCCTGGGGAAATGAGGAGAGCAGGCCAAGGAGCGGGTCCTCTCCACCTGGTCTAAAGAGGGGGACACGGAAAGTGGATAGGGAGCAGGTTAAGTGTGGGGGGGTTCTATTCATTGGGAGGGGGAAGGATAGCTCAATGGTTTGCACTTTCACCTACTAAACCTAGGGTTGCAAGCTCAATCCCTTGAGGGAGCCACTTAGGGATCAGGGGCAAAACCAGTACTTGGTCCTGCTGGTGAAGGCAGGGAGCTGGACTTAATAACCTTTCAGAGTCAGTTCTATGAGATAGGTATATCTTTATATATTATTTAGGTAGGAAAGAAGATGATGGGGGTCCTTCCCAAGGTGGGTTGGTTTAGTGAAGAATGTGTCCATCAGGTACTGAGGAGGGAGGAGGAGCCATCCCTGCTCACACAGGAGAAGCATGTCAAGCAGGGTTGGGGAGGCCCTGCCATCAGGTACCATTAGCCTTGTGGGAGGGAAGGTTGTGAAGCAGCAGTTAAGTGGATGCAGGGTGAGCTGGGACAGGAAAGCTGGCATCTGAACAAGGAGGGAGCATTGCCTCAGACAGTAGTCTCCTTTGCAGGCCTCTCCTCATGGTGAGAGTTTGGTACAGGACAGAGGAAAAGTTTTCCTCTGTGCCAGTCACTTAAATGTTTGATCATGGAAAGTGCTGCAAAACGAAATTGTCAAGGAACCTGCAGGGTCTTTTCCAAATGAAAGGCTGTTGCTATTGGCTTTTGCTTTGCACAGACTAATACAGGTATCCCAAAGGTAAACATGAGTCAAGGCCAAACAAGGTCAAAAAGTGGGAGGGAGAACAAAACAAGGGAGAAAGAATAGAGACTAACAGAGGAGGCTGGAAGTGCAGAAAAGAAGGGAAGAGGGCCACAGAAACAAAGAGAGAGAGGGTAGAGACAGAGAAAGATACATCTCAAATTCTGTGCAGTTCGACTGCAGCAGCTTTATGCACTTTTGCACCCAGTGTGAAGGTTTCCAAAGGGCATGGGGAAGTGTGCAAAACAAGCTCTTCTGACATGTAGCTACATTAGTGCATTTGGGTATGAAAGCAACATTGCAAACACCTATTATGCTTGAAACACACCTCATGTCCACACACAAAAGCAGTGGCAGGAGTGCGCTGCTGCGCAGTTGTACTTCCCGAGCACCATTGTATCCTGCATCCCCCTTCCCTATTGCACTGCTAATGTAGACAGAAAATGCTGTAATTGCAGCTGCATCTTTTTATAGGCCTAGGCTGCAGCTACACACAATAATACACTACTGCTCTTGTAATCTCTTTAGCAGTTGCAATGTACAGTGTTTCTTGTATTTCAAACTATATTCCTGTGATAAATTACTGATGCGTCTATTATTTTTACACATGAGAGTTTTCTGTTTAATAAGGTGTGATGCATGCAGTGTTCATGGTTTTCTTGTTTAAAAAAAATAGAGAAGCTTCCATGAAGCATGTGCTACTTTGTATATTGAAATACACTGCCTTATACAGTTCCAGTTTTCTTTTAAATGGTATAGCACTTCTCCAGTTATGGATAACTCCTACAACATTGATTTAGGGGCCTGTGCTGGAAACATTGCACCCAATTTACAGTAGAAGTACAATGATGGGAAGGAGTGGTGTGACATGCTGAATAGGTTTATATTAGCCAAGATGGCTAGTTTGTGGACACACTGCATCATTACAATTTACAGCAGTTCTGCAGTTCTCTCTGATGTAGATAAAGATATTGATTGACAGTGCACCTACAAATAGGTGGGAAGGTTGTGTAGGGAGCAGTAGCAGGGAGAGGAGTGAAAGGAGGGATAGGAAAAGCTCTGGGTTAGGAGAAGAAAAATTCAAGGGATCTGGTGGAGAAAAGGAAGCACTAAAAGAAGAACAAGAAAAATTGGGGAGAATGAAAAGAAAGAACAGACTGGAAAATTGGACACAACGAAGAGTAAAAAAGGAGACCGAAAAAGGAAAGATAAATACATTGATCTCTCAGGGCTTGTCTAGACTAGTTTACCAATTAGTTCAAATTAGCAAATGTGAGTGTAAAGTGTTAAACTAAATACTCCGCAGACATTTCTTTTCTGGATACAAATGGTTACACTTTACTTTAGGACTTAGCCCAGGGTAAACCACAAACAACCAATTCCCTCAAATGAAAACAGTACTACAAACTCTAGTCTAGACAAACCCACAACCTTGGCAGGACTGGAATTTAAAGACAAAGGTTACTAGCACTTTATGACTGCAAGGAAAATCTGAATGTGAAAGCTGGGCTCTCTTGGGTGTGACCCATGCAGAAACTTGCGCTGATATAATGAAACTAGTTTTAATGAATACCTTTCGTTGTTTCCATGCAATTCACATACACACACACACACGCACACACATGCACACACACTTTACATGGAATAACAAAAGATGTGAATTAAAACCTTACATTGATGGAGGCTGAGTCTACACTACATGGTTATGCTGCAATAATCTCAGTAATGTAGACACGGTCTGTTTGTTCTCTCACACAACCACATGCAATACACATAATACCCTGTTGAACCCTTTGCCTACATGGTGCTAGTTTCTGGGCAGACTATTAGGCTTTGCTTTAGGTGCGGCCTCTGAAATGACTCTTACCATTATCTTAAGTTAAGGGAGTGTTCACACACATCAATCTCAATGAGTTTTTAATTCAACCCATAACAAGGCTTCCCCCAGAGCATAACATTAGTATGAGGCAAATTTCTGAGTAGACCAGCCCTTCTTGTGTCTCCAGCCAGTCAGCCTGAAACAACTTTAGAGAGCTACAAACTGCTTCTTTTCAGTGTTAACACCGAGGACTGTACAGGGCCAGATTCTCCATGCACTGCAACTTGTGCCAGTTCAAAAAGTGTGCATAATAGGTGTAAAATTCTACTAAATCAGAAAAGTAGCATGTTGCACCCACGTTGTAGTCACTAAGCTCTGGTGTAGATGACTGCACAAGATGCAGGCCAATAGAGAATCTGGTCTTCAGTTTCTACCTACCACTGCTAATGCTAGTTCAGTTCCACTGGTATTAGCAATGTTGGAGGAACTACCGTAGACCACTGCCACCAGCAGTGTTTTAAATATCTAGTTATCTAGCCCTCTCCAGATCATAATTGATCAACATGGTTCTTAAAACACTGCCAGCACCCAGTGTATGCTAAGGCTCCCAACGTTGATGGTGAATTTTTGCAAAATTTCTCTAGTGTAGACAAAGCTAATGTCTGGGACTTCCAAGAATCTTTAATCATCTTTCTCTACCCTTTACGCTCTCTATACTTGTTGAGTTCTATCAGAGAGTAAGGTAAATCTTCTAGCTACTAATCTACTGGATGAATTTTTGAGGGCTGGCAGAAGAAATACTCCCACAATAATGTTTAATAAACATACATTATCAATAGTGAAATTAATAAATTGTAAAGATTCATATTGAACTTTTCAGTAATATTTTTAAAATAATGTTTAGATACTTTTTAAAATGTAGGTCCTAATCCTGCAACGTGCTACATCCCTTCTTAGATGTGCTGAGAGTCAGCAGCTCTAGGAGGCAATCACCAACATTCTTTAGCCCAGGCCATTATTAATTTTAGTTTTCAGGGAAACACTTGTGACTTAGAGTTTGATATGCAGTACGCTTCATGAAATGATATACTTGAGAAACACCTGACAAGTTGAACCTAGTAAATGGTGAAGGCTGCCTTTGTTTTTGTCTGATTGAATCCCATGTAGGTATCCAGTGGAGCATGGGATTGTCACATCTTGGGCGGACATGGAGGCTGTGTGGAAGAATGTTTATGACCATGACCTGAAGATGAAGGCAAGTGAGCGACCAGCACTGTTCACCGAGGCACCGCTCAATCCACTGGTCAATCGAGAACATATGACAAAGATTCTCTTTGAGCGCTTTGAGGTACCAGCCCTTTATGTGGCCATCCAGGCTGTACTGGCACTCTATGCGTCAGGCCTTACCACGGGCTGTGTGATGGACTCTGGTGATGGCGTTACCCACACTGTACCTATCTTTGAGGGCTACTGCTTGTCCCATGCCGTTCTCCGACTTGACCTGGCTGGCCGTGATCTTACAGACTACCTGATGAGGATTCTTAAAGAGAGCGGTGTCTCCCTGGTCAGTACAGCTGAAAGGGAGATTGTACGAGACATGAAGGAGAACTTGTGTTATGTGTGTCTGTATCCAGAGGAGGAGTTGGCTAAGAAACCAAGTGAAGTAGAGAAATCCTACAGGCTGCCTGATGGGCAGGTTATTAAAGTCCAGAATCAAAGGTTCCGCTGCCCTGAGACCCTTTTTTGCCCATCTAATATTGGCATGGAGGCCCCAGGGATTGACAAGCTCTGTTTCAACACCATCATGAAGTGTGACATTGACCTGAGGACCAACTTTTTCTCCAACATAATCCTGTCTGGCGGTTCCAGCCTCTTCCCTGGCATGGCTGAGCGCATCACCAAAGAAATAATCCGCATGGTCCCCAGTGACACTGAGGTGAAGGTCATGGCTCCCCCTGACAGGAAGCTCTCTGTTTGGATGGGGGGCTCCATCCTCTCCTCCCTCTCTGCCTTCCAGCAAATGTGGATTACCATGGCAGAGTACAGGGAAATTGGGCCTAACATAGTGCATAGAAAATGCTTCTGAAATCCAGCTGTTTTAAAAAGGATCTTACTGAAAGTGTTGTGGGAAAGAAAAGAACCTCAAATTATAGTAATCCCAAAACTCTAGGAGGCCTATGCCAGCAGTATTTATTTGGCGAAAGACTAATAAAAATCATAACTCTGGGTGTGCTTGTTCTAGAATATATCTTTATGAATATGTGTAAAATGTTTTGGATTTCTAGTGAGAGTTTTTTACACAAGGACAAAACAGTGCGGAAAACAAGTGAAGTAAATGAAATTGACAGTTTTACAACATGGCTTTTGCAATCTTATTCCATTATTGCTGAATGTATGTATAAGTGTAATATCCCCACACTTTCTAACAGACATTTCTGTTACTAAAATGTAATGTTGAGCAGGAAATAACTGAGGGACACAGGCCATTGCAATGTTATGCACATATTTGGTAGATTATTTTTCTAGTGACCTAGTCGGGAGATATTCACAGAACAGAAACTCCTTTCTTTTGAGTTACGAACACAAAATAAAGAGATCCACTTTGTTTTCCTTTGGCTGGAACTAAGGTCAGATTAAGGGCCTGCCTCACTACGAAAAATTCTCCCTAGAATAGAGTGAGAATTCTGGCCATGTGGACTTGATGCCCATGTTAAAGAGAACAATAGTTTCTCTGGCTATAGGGATGCGGTGCCATTGGAGTGTATGGGAGAACAGAATAGGTTTCCTGGCCATGTGATTTTTGTGTGAGGAAACAACATTACAACCTGGCCACTCTACATACTGCTGCTAGAACTGGGGTAGAATAGAAAAAAAAAGAGGTTCTTAGGCCCCGTGGTTTGTTTGTGGGCGGAGTCAGGCATCTCCAATCTCCCGCTAGTGATTCCATTCCCCCTCCATGCCCCGCAGAGCCAATGGGAACAGACGGGACTCCCGCTAGCCAATCCATGCGCGGGGGCGGGACGGTGGAAGGTATATAAGGCGCGCGGCAAGGCGGGCTCGGTCGCTGCGGCGGCCGGGGGGGCTCGGTCTTTCTAACCCTAAGCGGAACGTGGCCCCTCCCCGCCGCAGCCGTCCGCTGTTTTACTCGCTGACTTTCAGCGGGCGGGGGGAGCGGGCGGAGACACCAACCAAAAAACGTCAGCGAGGGGCCCTCCCCTCCCACGCCGACCTGGGCCGGTGTGGGGCCCGCCAGAGAAGTCCCCGCCGCCCCGCCCTGGTGAGGCCGCGGTCAGCCGGTTCGCGCCACTGCTGCCGCGAAGAGTTCGTCTCTGTCAGCCTCGGGGGCGGCCGGGGTGGAAGGGCGGGTCCCGGGCGGGTCGGCCGGGAGAGCAAACGTGAGTGGCGGCCCTTGCGCAACCGCCCTCCCCGAGCTGTGGGGCCCGCGGTCGGGGCTGCTCTCAGACACGCCGAGCCGGGGGCGGAGGAGGCGGGGCTGGCCAGTGCCGAGAATGGTCCGTCCCTAGCAGCCGCCGCCGTTTGGCTGCGCTCCCGAGGGGCCGCGCGAATCTGCGTCGGGCTCCCTCCGCCGTGAGGCGGCTGCCCCGCGGTGCTGCTGGGGGCTCTCGGCCAACGGCGGGCGGGTCCTGGAGCCCCCGGGGTCCCGCTCCGTGTCCCCCAAACGCTCGCGGCTGGAGCGCCGCTCCGTGACCCCCACCCTCGCCCCAAACACTCGAATGTGAAGCCCTGCCCCGTGTTGCTGCTCCGCAAAATGCGCCTGGGCCCATGCCCTGACCCCGTCCCACCAAATACACGAGCCGGCCCCCCCCCACCCTGTGCATCTCCCCCAGACATGCTGGGGGCCTTGCTATGTAACCCCCCAAACCTGCCCCTGGGGCCCTGTTCCATGACCCGTGGCCACCCAGGAGCCTGCTCCATGACCCCTCCACCCTGCCCCCAAACGCTCAGGCCTGGAGCCTTGCTCCATGACCCTCACCCTTCCCACAAACACTCCTGTCTGGAGCCCTGCTCCGTGTCCCTATCCCCCAGCATGCGCCTGGGGCCCCACTCTGTGAGCCTGTCCCACCAAATATATGTGCCGGGGACCCCCTGCCCTGTGCGTCTCTCCCAAACGTGCTGGGGGCCCTGCTCTCTAACCCCCTTCCAAAACCTGCCCCTGGGGCCCTGCTCCATGACCAGTGGCCACCCAGGGGCCTGCACTGTGACCCCCATCTCTCCCAGGGTGCTGCTCTGGGACCCCAACACAAGCACAGGGTCCTGCTCTGCCCTCCCCCAAACCCATGATCTGTTACTCTGCCCCCTCCACCCAGGCACACAGGGCTATACTCTGTGACTCTCCATGCTTGGTAGTGTGTGAGTATGGCAAGAAGGGTCACAGGTTGGCTGTGTGTTCGTAGTTGGGTGAGTAGCAGGGTCAAAGCATAGTAAAGGTTGTTGGGAGAAGGGAGGCTCACAGAGACCCAATTTTATTATCTGTGGACTTGCTGCATCCAAGAGGAGGTCTGCAGGTAGAAACAGAAGTAGAGATTCTGGGGCCTTGAATGTTCAGTGTTTCTAGAGAAGCTTCTTTTTGTCTGGAAACAGTCAGTTGATTTTTGCTGTTGCTCTAGTAAATCCATCCCCTTGAGAGGGGGTAGCTGTGTCAAAGGAAGAATTTTTATCAGCCTCATGTCTGCACTGGGGCTTAGTTAGGTTGGCTTAACTATATCTCACAGGGCTGTGAATTTTTCACAACCAGGTGAGTGATGTAGCCAGGTCAACTTAAGTTTTAGGATCATATTTTGGATGAATATGTATTTTAGGCCATGTTAACTCTATGGGACAATACTGTGCTGGCATAATCCCGAAGTGTAGATGCAGCCTATGCTGACTTCCCTAAGTGAATAGCTATCTCAACCCTATATTTTAAGTGAAGACCAGGCCTAAAACTCAGTGCAGGCCTAACTGCATTGTATAGCTGCAATTTAGTAACTGAATAGATGTTTGACCAGCACCACCTAGTGTCTGTCTTCTTTCTTTACATGTAAAATGGGAGTAGACTAAGGCAAGGTGGAGTGAGTGAGGAAATACATGCTCCATTGCCAAAAGAAAAGTAAGAAAGCTATGTGTGTGTCCTGTTCATTGATTAAAAAAAATGTTCCCATTTTGATAGAGGTTATGTATAACACGTCTAGTGAATTTTTTCTTACTAAAAATATAAAGCTCTACAACCCTTTACCATTGTCCTGTAGTCCAATTTCTCAGTTCAAAGTAACTGCATTACTAATTTTTATTTGATAAGTTCAGAATATCATCTCTTTTGTTTTCTCATCTAAACTTTAGCTTAACATCTATCAAATATTGCTTTTGGGACTTGTAGGTAATCAAAGAGAAGGCAAGATTTCCTCACACTCAACAAAACATCCTAAAGTAAAATATTTTCAAGTGAGGGTTCCTACCTTTCTGTCCTTCAAGGCTCTCCCTCCCTCACCCTTCCTTTGACAACAATAAATAGAATTGTATGGGGTTCGTACCTGAAACTACACAAGTGTCAGTTCTTGCTTGACAATGTTAATTGCTGTAAGATGCTTACTTTTCTGGAAAGTAAACATGTCTTTGCCATGTTGCTGAATAGTTGGAATCCCCTCTGCAAAAAACCTCACTCTTTTTTCTCCTTTTAGGATTTCCTGCCAGTTAAAAGTAAGCAGGGAACAGCTCAAGGTACATCTGTTTAGTCTTATTTAACATGCCTTTTTGTCAAACAAATCTGGCACTAGATGAAATAATTACCTCTAGACATGCCATTGGTCAAGCTAGGTGAAAGGGAGATGGCAAGTGTAAAAATGCAAACCTGGATGGAAAGAAGGGTCCAGCTGAAACAAGGGGATCCTGCCAGATGCCCTAGGGCAGTGGTTCTCAATTGTACTGGTGACCCCTTTCAAATAGCAAGCCTCTGAGTATGACCTCCCCCATATAAATTAAAAACACTTTTTTATATATGGAACACTATTATAAATGCTGGATGCAAAGAAAGGTTTGGGGTGGAGGCTGACAGCTTGTGACCCCCTATGTAATAACCTTCTGACTCCCAGTTTGAGAACCCCTGCCCTAGGACCACCTAAGGTGAAATTGGAGAAAAAAGTTCACAATTAAATATGCTTTACTGGAAAAGTCCCAGTCTGGCCAGGACCTAATGCCTAAGAAACAACCCTTGGATTGATTTACTAGTTGGGTTGAATGTTTTATAAATGAAAATGATTAGGGCAAGATGTGATTGTTCAAGTACTTGGGTCCTAGGTGATGGTAGGCTTTATGTTGGTAGTTGTAGCTTGCAGAGATAGATGTAATTCCTATGCAAAGGAGTGATATCAGCCATGTGTGGCAATGATCGCAGCCTCTAGATCAGTTGCATGGAAAGTTCAGTGATGTGGGCATTACTGTTGGCTAGCCTGAGGATGGCAGTGGCAGTGAGTGTGGTGAGATCTTTGTATAAGAGCAATGAGTGAGCCTCAAGCACGTACTGGAGTTGACTACTTTAGCAACATCTCTAGAGAGCAGTCAAGAGACCAACCCTTGAGTGTTCCTTCTCTCTCTTTCTTCAGGTTCTACATCTCTCTGGCCAGTAGGGGTATGCTCCCTGAATAATTGAGTACTCTCAAAATCACTGAATCCCTGAAAATACTCTTACTTTGCTCTGAAAGTCACCTGTTGTACTTGGTTTGAGTTTGTCAGCTGTCTCATCAACATAAAAATGTTGGCTAGATGGTTTAATAGCAAAGGTATGGTCCATATGGAGCAGTAAAAAGATCTAGGATTGTGTGTCTGCATATCGATACCACAGTCCATCACCACATGATCTTCTGTAGCATTCTGGTCAGCAAGGGAAAGAGAATGGAGCCTTGAAGACCACAGAAGGGAAGAAGATAACATTGTTTTCAACAATTTTAAATAAATTTGGAAATTCATTACATAGTTCATTATCCATGATTTTTTTTTAATTCTTAGGCTCCTAGTACACTATTATTATAGTATTACTATAGTATTACTATATTTAATTTGGTTTCCCAGATCTTCAGTCCAGCATGTGATAATAGCACTGGGCCAAATCTATTCCTCATGTACCTCATTTTAGTGGAGTTTACAAATTATTTACAAATGTTAGGGAACTGAGGTCTTTAGGGAACTGGGAAGCGTATTACTCCAAATTTACTTCTATTGGTTTGTACGACAGCAAGCAAAGTTTTGTGCGAGATGGCTGTCTTGGGGTGTTACGACTCTGATGATTCTACAAAAAAATCGGGGAAGATTCAGCTACTGCGGTTGTGCTGCCTTCCCATCTGCACTAGTGCTTTACCACAGAAATGGTTCAAAAAAGCACTGTTGTGGCTTTTCTGGAACCAAAATAACTGAAGCTCTCAGCAGGTTTTCCCCTTAAGAGCTTAAAACTATTTGTTAGTGGCCGCCACCACAGAAAGTGAAGAAAATCACACTTGATAGTTCTCCCCTTGAAATTCAATTGTTACCAAGCAGCAACCCCTGTGAGAGAGAGCAGCTTGGGGAAGCAGAGCTGCAGTCGTGTTGTCCCTTGCTTCATTTCATGTTTCAAGTTTTAAATTCTTTTTTTAAAGCATAACTTACTGTATGACTTATTTAACACTTGTGTACAGTGCCATATGTACACTTGCTGTGTGTAAAAAGAATAAAGACATGATCACTGCTTCGAGGACCTCATAATCAAGGATAGATATGACATGATGTGATACAAGGAGAGAGAACATCACTCAAGGAGGGAAAGGAAGGATTTACATACAATAAGTTTATGAAGTTGCTTTCATAAGGTTTTCATCATGTTAGGATTTAATTTTAAAACATGGCCCCATTGTGCCTTGGTGATTTATGCATGGACGTTCCACTTAAGGCAGATGAGTAACTGCCTTTGGTATTGTGCCTCTTTTTACCTTGGCATGTTCTCCGTAGTAGCAGGGAGATGCTGTGGCTAGAGGCAGGCTATGGGAAATATTCCCCATTGCTCCACCAGCTCTGTGGAGTATCTGTAAAAAAGTACAGCCTGGGGCTATTGTTAAATTTCCTTCAGAGACCTTCTATGTGGTGGGATACCTCTTTCAGGATAGTGGAAATGGCAGTGCTGCTGCCAAGGAGCTGGAGAAGGAAAGGGACCAGAAAGTTAGTTTGCAAGTGCAGAGTGCTACACAGATGGCTCTCTCCTCCCGTGTATCCCCCAAGAGCTGTGTGGTTCTTGAATGGGCCGCAGGTTGAGGCATTGAGGAATCAGTTCCCTGTAAAAGAATTTGGAGAGAAAACTGTGATAGGCACCCTGTAGCGTATCTTTCCCTCTGTAGGTTTCTGTCACATGTAGGCACAAACTGGGCCTTTGTTGTTTTAAATTTAAAAAAAAAACGAATTTACTATTTAAATACGTTAGTATGGAAGGAATGGTAGAAAGAGGGGAATTTGGAGGACATACTGCCCAGAGGCCTTGTTGGGCCTGGTAAAAACATGAATCCAGTTAATTTCTTAGAGGTAGCTGCTCAGCCCGGCTGCATAAGAATGGTACATTTGTTGAAGTGCATCAGGTAGGAGAAATAACAATATAATACAGAAAGAACAGTAAAAGTAGCAGGAAGGTCTCATACTGTAGAAGACCTGAAAGTGCTATAACAAAATGAATCTTCATAGCCCTGAAGAATGTGTGTGCTGTTTGTTCAGTTTGAGACATAAAAGAGTGCACATTCCCCCCTCTATTTTTAATATGCTCTTTTGGCTGCATGTTTTGCCATGTGTACTTCGGTTTTTGTCAGTGGTTCAGTGGATAGAACACTGGGCTGGAGACGGGACTTATGTTCTATGCCTGGGTCTGCCACTGACTATGTGACTTCTGTCAAGTCACAGAATCTTACTTCTCCATCAGTAAAATAATAATAATAATATGTAACCACCTAAGGGCTAAGCCCTAAGGGCTTATCTATATGCAGAAGCTGCACAGGTTTAGCTAAAATTCAGTTAAGCTGCTGCAACTTGTGTGTGTGCATGTGTGAACTCTCCTATTGGTTTAAAATTAACTATCTTGGTTTAGTTTGTCCTGTAAATTTACTGATGCGAGCTAAACCAATATAAGCCAGGTTTAACTCATATAAAAGTGGTGTCCACACATAAAGTTGTACCAATTAAAGTAAATCATATAAAATCACACCATTAGTAGGTAAACTGTTACAACTCTTTGTGTAGACCATGCCTAACAGTGAGATCTATGCTTTAAAAACACTATATAAGGGATACTTATTCATATTATTAATTATTATAGTTAAAGAAAATTCCAATAAAATACTTTCTTTTTAAAAACTAATATTCATATGGTTGTCTAAGAAAATGAAGGTAGAGTTTAAACTGAACTACAGTATAAAGTCTAACAAAACAGCTTGACCTTACTTGTGATACAAACAAAAAAGTGTCCTGGCGAGGAATAATAGTTATCAAAGACTGAAGAACTGTTTTATTTGAAGATTGATTAACTACAGACTAATCTGGCTAAACATTAATAGAATTTAACATAGTCCTGTTCCTAGACTAATCTAAGGGTATATGGAAATTTTTAAAATGTAGGTATGATGTCATATATACAGATATGAATTGGCAAAAAGGCAATGGGAGAGATGAAGCTTTTTTAACCATTGTATTGATTTTTAGAAATAATCTTTATATGTAAAATGTTATTCAATCAAATCTGCATAACTAATAAAAATAGGAACTGAAACACATGCTGGCTTTTCATATTTATATATCCCTTTTTGCTTTGCAAAGATCTGCATTTTCAAGTTGACATGCTTGATTCAGAAAATTGAAGCCAGAGTGCTAGATGTTTCTGGTAGGTCCATTATACTATCAGCTGTGCAGGTTGTTCTCACAGTTCAAATTAATCTTCTTTCTGTGGATTGCTGGGTTTTTTGTTTGTTTTGTTTTGGTCCTTGAATTACCTAATTACACTGGCTTTCGTTAATCCTGTATTTACTGTCTATATGTTGTTTGTATAAATATGAATTTGTAACAAAAAGTAATGAAATGACTTAAATGCATTTACTCTAGCCAATTGAAATTAAGTAAAATAAAGATACAATAGTATTTTTAACACCTAGCAACTTTTGTCTTCAAAGTGCACTACAAACATAAGTATTGTCCTTGCTCTACTGAGGGGAAAACTGAAACTCAGTGAGACCCTGGCTCCTTCGAGTTTAACACAAACCTCCTATTGAATTTAGTGGGGCCAGGATGTTGTCCCCAGAGTTCATAGACTTGCCTAATCCCACATAAGTCAGTCCCAGACCCAGTATTAGAAATCAGGAGTTCCTATTGCCCAGGCCAGTAGACCAAGTTGCCTCTCTGTGGGTGAAATCCATCTTTGTACAGAGTACTAACAAAGTTGTGAGGTTGTGAAACTTCAGTAGTGTGTAAACTTTGCACAGATAGCACAGGGATGAATTGTTTCCTGTGTAATTATTGCTTGCTGCTAACAAAAACATAATAAAAATAAAAGTTCAGGATCAGGACTCATGTTATCTTAAAATTAATTATCTGCTTCAGTGGGGTTTCAGCTTTTGAAGTCAATGGTAATTAAGAGTACCCAGTTTTATGGGCACAAAAAAAGCAACCGTGGACATTCAGCTCCTAGTTGTATCAGTCCCTAATATTATAATGGTTTGGGAGCAGAACTACCTTTTGTCCAGGAGAATGGTACAGTTATGCAGATTTATGTTTAATGAATTTCTTTCCTATAACTTTATAAGTCTTTGTTTTTGCTTTTTAAATCAGTGCTCCGAAGCAAGTTTGTCCTAGATGTATATATCTTGGCTGATCCATCATATATTTTTTGAACAGTAGATGGCAACATCCATTCACCTGTAGCAAAAATCCAACACAAATATTCAACACATTACACAACCCAATGTACAAGTCTGAAAATATCCACAGTGTGAAATAGAATCATTCTTAAAATGATCATTTACAGTTGTAGGTTCAAAGTGAAACAATTGATATGAGCCCTGATATGCTATGATTCTGATTATTTGTTTTCCAACCAAGGGTGGGGTTACAGTGAAATTGGAAACTGCAGTTGCAGTTGTTGCAGATTCCTAGTTCTTATATTGATTTGATGGATGTTTGTTAAGCTTTGCAGGAGGACACCACTGTGAAACCTCATTCCTAATCAGTGGAAGTATGGAATAAGCATATATTTTAATATATATTTACATTAAACTTTGTAAAAGACTAAGGAATCTTGATTGAGCACCTACACCTGATTGCAAGCAAAATGGTTAATAGTTTTTTTTCAGATATCAGTTACACTTTATAGTTTGCTTTGTGCTTAGAAAATGTGCAAAATGGAGAATGTTTTCTATACCTTTAACTTTAGGCATTACCTTGTGAAGTAAGAGTTTCAAATCCTGGCTCCCTTGAAATTAATGGCAAAACTCTCATTGACTTCAGGATTATTTTATTTTATTTTAATTTTTCAGGATTTCACTTATGTGATTAATAATTTGTTTGGATACCATGTACCTAAATAGATAATGGCCAAAATTTTTGATTCTGTGTACCTAAAGTTAAGCTCCTAAATCTCTGTTTAGGTACCTAAATATGAATAGCCTGATTTTTAAAAAGTGCTGAGTACTTGCAGCTCTCATTGACTTCAGTTATTTTTTTATTGCTCAACACTTCTGAAAATCAGGTCACTTTATTTAGTACTTAAATATGAAAAAAATTGAAAAATTAAGCCAATGCAGATATATAATATGTTTCAATTTCTTTTACTGTGTAAATAATTTCACTCTTTGATTCTGTGGAATATCTGCTTTGCTCTGCAAGTGTGAATGTCAGTCATGCAGGGGTGAGAGTGAGTGGTCTAGTTTCCCAAAATTACAACCACTTCACAGCACTGGTTTTCAGTTATAATATTTTCAAAAGTTCTCATGAGTTATTGTAATAATTAATGTTCTGAGCAGACAACAGGTCTCAGAATTGCAGTTTTATTAAGAAGATGACCAGACTCTTGTGTGGTGATAATATAGTGAATTATGGATCATTCACAGAAATGATGATGATGTATTGGTGACATATTTTTTCTTTAAGATTTTGGTTTTTTTTTGATGCATTTCTGGGTCAAGTGAATTGTACAGTTGAATGGTTTGCTGTGGCCTGTGAGGGGGAAAGTATGGTACAGAGGATAGGGGATTAGACAGGGAAGTAGGAGATGTAGGGTTTAGTCCCAGCTATTCTGTTGAGTCCTGTTGTGCCCTCTGGTACTTAACTTCTTGGTATCTCCATCCATAGAATGGGGATAATGATTCTTACCTTCTTT
Organism: Gopherus flavomarginatus; assembly: GCF_025201925.1. NCBI lineage: Eukaryota > Metazoa > Chordata > Testudines > Testudinidae > Gopherus > Gopherus flavomarginatus. Next base: position 97,925,056 of record NC_066624.1, on the reverse strand, counting down.
TGAGATCTACAGATGAAAAGTGCTAATTATATTATTCTCTTAATCCCCCTGATTCAGGGTAAAAACTGAACACACCCCTATTTTTTGAGAGGCCATGCCTTTCATAATGTGAACATACCTTCTAACAGCAAATTCACAGGACCAGTACAAACCCATCAGGCTACCATATTTGCTCTAAATTCTGTTTCCTTCAGCCTTAAGAGCCTTCTAAAGAGCAGAATTATATCACTCTTTTCATTGCACTAATATTATTTTATTTTATTTTATTTTAAACAACTATCACGGGATCTACTATATTTAACTAAGTATGTCCACCATACAGTACATGTTTTTCATCACAGGAAGCAGCTTGAACTGCTTACAACACATAGAGTATACATTTGTCTTGTTTTAGAATAGCTTTATGCTGTTCAGCTGCCTTTATGTCCTCTTCTGTGTCTAAAGATAAGTATGTTCAAGTATAATTCTGAAGTTTTTATCTTCTGCACCATCAACTTACGTTCGAGTTACAGTTTCATATTATGCTTCTCTAGGAAGCTTTGTGCAAGCTTAGTATGACAATTAAGGGAGTGAACTGGCAAAAGTCTGTTGATTTCCCTCCCTTTTCTTTCACTCTTATCTCAAATTCTCTAAGGTACACCTCTTTATCTACATGTTTCCAAGAAGGTGTTCAATTAATAACTCAGACGAATTGTGGCTGATAAGATCTTTTCATTATTAATTTAACTCTTCCTTTTAAACAGAGTGCCAGAAAATTGCTGTTTTTGTGTTTTCTCCATTTATTCTGGCTGGATTTTATATAGCGTTGAAGTCATGTACTACAGTCCTTTGGTTCTGCTCCCAAGAAATGATCAGAGATTACAGTAGAGGTGTTACAGGCAAACAGGGATGCTCACTGCTGTATTGAATAGCAATTTTGTTGTGTACTTATGTTAATTTTACTGTGTTTTTATTTATATCTAAAAGGTAAACCTGCAGACTAGGACATGTCTGATCTTGATCTGATTAAGCAGAAAAGTTTGTAGTTTTTTTGCTGCTGAGTTTCTTGTGGCTGTTGCAATTTGTAGAGGACAGTGATGCAACACAGCTGACAAGCATAACAAAACTCATTTTTTCACTGGAGACAGTCATAAGACTCATTAAAGGGCAGAGGTTTATTGGCTTCTAGTGCTAAAATGTTGTTTAGTATTTAAACAGAGCATTGTTTAAACACACTCTGCTCTTTCATTGGATGTGACCAAGAATATGTTTAGTTTCCATCTTGTGACAGATAGTGCAACCACAAGAATGCCTTTGGGGACCATATTGTATTAAATTGATGTATCACTGTGGGTCAGGGATTGTGTGTAGTGCCCCCAGGAACCAAAAACAGTGGGGCGTGATTAAGGTGAATCACTTAGGTTATAAACACCTTCAGAGAGGAACCGCTTCATGGGTAAGCTTGCATATGCTGGTTCAAACTAGGTTTTCAAGAGATCAGCAGAGAAATAAAGGGCTTTTGATATAAAAAAGGCTGAGTTTAAACTGGCTCAGGGCCTCCTTTCATATCTAGCAAATGGACAGGACTTTCTGTTCTAGGGAGTGCTTCAGTCCTACATTCTAGTGGTCCCATAAAACTGAAGGGTGACCTCTGGCAGCTTTTAGCATGCATATAGGAACATTTGGGGTTTTTTGTGTTTTCTATGTAATGCTTTTACCTTAAGAGTAAATGTGCTTCTTAGAAAGAGTTGTGTGGCAACTGTAACTGGTGGCAACACACTGTTCGTAGTACTTGGAGAGAAAGCATCACAGGCGCCGGCTGTCAGGAGACTAGCTTGCTGCAGATATCACAGTGTACATCAGAGGGCTGTGAAATTTTAAAATCCACAATCAGAAGGGACAAGGATCTCTGCCCGGAGTCAAGTGATAGCAGAAGACCTGACTGGGAACTCCTGGAATGGTACCTGGAGGGTTACAGAAGCAAGTTTGACACATCTGTGTTGGTATAGTAGCAAGTTTAAGCTTAAGATGAGAGCTAAGACGAATTGATTGTTGTTATAATAAATTCTTTTGGCTCTCGTCTAAAATTTAAACGTAGCTGTCCCCCTGAAGAACGTATACCTCTGTCAGTGTGGATTAAGAGGTGCATAAAAATGTACTCAGAGTTATCTAGGATTGGAGCTGAAAGGATTCATGCTCTCACTAGGCTGGGCCATTCATTTAATAAATATGAAATGAATATAAGCTTAGCATCAATGTTTGGATAATGTTGCAGTGAACCTAGTTAATTGGAAATTTGTGAATAAAGGAAGAAGCTCCCATATAATCAATTTTTTTAAAATTCAAGAATATTCAGCTGAAATGAGACTAGTTGTAGGGGTCTGTGTTCTTATAAGTATGTTTAATAATAGTTGGTGAAAGTTAAATCGGCCTGATTCTGCCAATTTCATCTTATTATAACTGAGTCCCTGACCATTACCATCAAACAGTCTCCAGCTCTAGATTACAACCAGTTTAGTATTAACTAATTGGGTGGAACATCAAGCATTTGGCAGTGTCAAATATTTGGGCAGTGTCATAGACAGTACTGGAAGATGATTGAAAGATGTGGATGCTTGTGTGTTAGCAGCTGCTGCCATGTTTCAGGCCCTTCAACTTCTTTTGTGGGGATGTCGTTGGTGTCAAGCTTGCTATGAAGCCACAGATCTATAGAACCATGGTTATGCCAACTCTGTTGTATGGAACCGAAATCTGGGTGCTTAGAGAGGCTGAAGAATGCTGGATTGATGTTTTTGATTCTTGTTGTCTTTGTCAGCTGCTCCATGCCAAGTTGCAGGACAAGATCAGAAATGAGGATATTTGAAGCCAAACCCAGGAACTGCCTCCATCAACACTAGCTCTGTTTCGGTGGCTTTCTTAGTATGGACATATTAGACTGGAAGACCAATGAATTCTGAAGTGTGTGTACCATGGAATGCAACTACCTTGCTGCTGATCACATGGGCATCAAAAGCTTCAGTGGTGCGACAAGGATGTGATTGATGGGCATAAATGCACTGAATACACAACCAGACCACCTTAGGCACCTTGCCAGAGATCGATCTGGGTGCAAGGCAGCCATGTCCCTTTGGGATTTGCCATGATGATGATGGTAAAAGTTAAAAACTTTTGAAAAGTTGCATTTACATGACTTACCTTCCTTTATCTTAAATTATGGAGTTAAATATACAGTTTGAGGTCAGTGGCAGAATTCTAATTGAATTCAATGGGAGCAGAATGAAGCCCATAATACAATCAATCCCTGTACATTTGGAGCCATCAGAATGAATGATAAATATCGGGAAATGCAAACTCAGATCCTGCTCATGCATTCTTTATTCATTCAAATGCCTATGGACTTCAGTGAAAAATTAGCCTGAAACAGGCTTACTGAATTAGGATCTCTGTTTTATAGAAAGAAACTTAACCAGGAGGGCTAATAGTTAAAAACATTTAACTCCTCTAAAAATGACATGAACATGTTTTCAGATCTTTGATATGTGTATTGAGGATGGTAACACTGGTGATCTGAAAGTGAATGTATGAGAGAGGTTGTTAGTGCATTGGGGTGATTGAGTGTCATGATGGTAGTGGGCTAATGCCTGAAGACTGGTGCTGTGTTGGGTGTGAGTGCTGCCTTAACTTATGATTACCTTCCTTTTCAGAGCTTATGTTGTAAGGAAAAATGCATGGGAAACCTCAACTCCAAGTTAATTATGTTTTTGTATGGTGGAATTTCCTAGTGTTTAAAGTAATACATATGTAGGCTGGGGACCCAGAAGTGGAAACTTGCTGAACGGCTAGTGAGAGTATCTAGATGGGTGTGGGGGTGCTGCAGAGTTTGTCAAATTATCATCTCCCTTTAAAACGTTGCATGCTTGGTGGAAAGAGCTTTAGTGATGCTACAGGTTCCTCAGTCTGGCACTTTCATATGAAGCTGCAGGAGCCTGGGAGGCTGAAAGATTTGAGTGCTGAGCAGAGAAAAAAGTAATTTAAAACTGTCTCCACAGGGAGAGTAGAGTTTTAAACAGAGCAGATATTACTGCTTCCCTGGTCCCCTGTTTTCCCTAATGCTGCTTTCTAGCCAGTTCTGCTTCCAAGACCCTCAGCCAGTTTCCATCTCATGCTTTAAGTCCTAGGCAGATGCTTTCTCCTCCCCATTTACTGACTTGCCCAGTGTTCCCCGGTAGACTCTAAATGCTTAACTTTTATATATATATAGGCTAAGATATTCAAAACCACTTAGGGGATTTAGATGTACAACTCATTTTAATTTCAGTGGGAATTGTACATCCTAAAATCTCTAGCTGGTTTTGAAAATTTCAGCCATAAGTACTGCTTGCAAAGATTAGACATATAAAATCATAATAGAAAATACATAACTGTATAAAATGTACATATCAAAAACACATGTGCTTATAATTTACAAGTAGAAAACTTTACACGGTAGTAGAGAGGGTCCAGTAACAGGGATGTGGAAGCAGCAGTAGGGGAGCATTGGACTTGAGGGTCACTGGTTAGAATGTAATGGGTAGAGACAATTTGGTCATGGAGGTCACGGATTCCTTGACTTTAGCAGATCTCTGTGACTGCTTTGGCTTTAGCCCCAAGTGCCGGGGCTGTCAGCTGCAGGCGGGTGGGTGGGGAAGGAACTGGGGCCGGGGCAGTCAGCTGTGGGCAGTGGGGTCAGCTGTGGGTGTCAAGGCTCGGGCTTGGACTGTCAGCCCTGGGTGGTGGGTTTCAGGCTGTCAGTTCCGAGCAGTGGGACTCAGGGTTGGGCTTTCAGCCCTGGGCATTGAGGTTTGGGCTCAGACTGTCAACTCTAGGCAGCGGGGCTCGGGCTCTGGCATAAGCCACCTGTGGTCGGGCTTGAGTGTCAGCCCTGCCGTGACTCTACCCTGATTTTGGACATTTTTACCTTGACAGTTCCGTGAATTTTGCTTAATTTTACCATGACAAAATTGTATCCAGAGTAATGGGCAAGGGGCCTTTCCCAGGGGCTGTCTGGAGAGAAGATTCTGTTTTGCTCACATTAGGAGATGCATTTTGTGCACCTAGAAAGTCTGGAGGAGAACAACTCCCCTTGTGCAGACTTTGACATTCAGGGGGCATGTTCTGAGAGAGGATCCTTTTTTATAGCTCAGCCACTAAAGCACTGCATGCATAATTGGCTGGGATGTAAGGACAGTCGTTTTGATGAAAATGCTTTTTCTGTTGGCCTTTCTATGAGTGATTCATTGTGCAAAAACACATTGTAGAAACCATTTTTCATTGGAAGTAATTGATGAAAAATTAATTATATGCCTTGCAATTAATCATAAATTACATTTTATGACAAATTAATTTGATGAAGAAATATGGTTAACATCTCTGCTTAAATAGAAATTGTTATTCCTAACAAAATGAAATAAATAAAATTAAAATAAATGCACATTAATAAGCTTTTAAAAATAGCCAATTTCTTTGCCCTCGGGAAAGGCTATTCCTCACTGTAGCATAACTGCATCTTATGGACAAAAGTCTCATATGACCTCTATAAAGCCAATGAGCATCATACCCTCTTCAAGAATAGATACATGAATTAGTGGTCAAATTATTGATTCTATGGTAAATTCTTATTGGGAAATATTTATTTCATGCATCATGATTGTACATAACACTGAAAATATCAAAGCACACACAGTTCTGGGTATTCCAGGCTCTTAAAAGGACTTCACAACATACTGCAGGACTGACATATTTTGAAGTGTTTTTCTACCACACTCAAGTTTCTCAGTCAGTGGTACCAACATTGTATATGTGATATAATGCCATAGAGTTGTCTGTTGAATTGATGATCACCCCTGCATGATGAAACTCTATCTTGTAGGACTTGGTTACAAAACTGTAATGTCTAACATGTTTGAAATATGGTTTAGTCTTGCAGCACAGATGGGTTCAAACCATGTTTTAATCATATTCCTGAATTATACTACAGCCTTGCCCAGAGTGTTACCTGGTTCAGGAACACGTTAAAGCAGGATAACTACAAGACTGAATGATTTTATAACAATGTCAAGCTCTACCTTGTAACCAGTTCTTGCAACACAGCACATTTTTCAAAATGTAGAGAGGGCCTAAAGTTTTTTCCATCTTGATGCTGAGGCAAACGGAAAGACAGGTGCTTAGGAAAAAAAACAAACCACTCTGCCAGTGCTGTCCACATAATCTTTTTCTTTTGCAACTGCTTAGCTTGACTAAACTCATGTTGGTGCATCAGATCAGTATCAAAATGTGGGACAGACATTGGAGATGGTTGTGCCATTGAGAAATTATTCTTGAATGACATGTTTGACCGTGAAGAGTAAACACTACTCATTGGAAGCTGGTAGTCAGCTCAGTGATTTACCAATGGGGTGGCTGTTTTTTTCCCTTTGGACATCATTGTTGGAGATGTATCTTTAAACCAGCTATTTCTAGTTAGTAACAGGTATATATGCTGCTTGACTGAAGGCTTGGGAACCAAATTTGAAATCCAGAGGAGATGTATTACCGCTGGCAGAAAGGCATAGTTCTTAAGCAGTTTACAGGTTCCTAACTAAATACCGTGTAATACTTGACAGGGAAGAATACATGTTGGCAGCATTTCTTAAGACATGCTTCAAGGACAAAATTAAAATACTTCCATAGGGTGTAGACATCAATCACCAGAAGGATGTTCTTGTACACCAAGTACCATAGAGTATAGCTTTCCAATGACCTTAACACACTGGCCAACACAGAAGCTGCTATAGTAATTACAGATTACATTAAGTATCAATCAAAAGCCATCATCCAACTAGAAGACAAACCTTTTATGCATTATTAAAATAAGATCCTTCCCAGAAGAGTCAGGCTAATAAAATTGAATTTAATAATGCAGTGAGCGAAACTCAAGTTTAAAAAAAATCAGTTTCTCTTTTGTTGATAATATCCTACGAAATCCTATGTTTTATATAATGTATAAAATAAATAAATCTTTGAATAATCCCTCACATGGAATCACAGTTTAGTCACATTCAGAGGCTCCCTTTATTTTTATTGTAATTATATTTTATTGGGAAATAATTGCTATTATATATCAGGTATGCATCATACTTATTGCTACAGATTAAAGACTTGAGGTGAGCTCTACATAATATTCCAGCTAGTTATGATATGGAGCATTTTTCTAACAATAGCATGCAATGTTCTACAAATACAAGCAATGTTCCAGACTTGCTAAAAATTAGGCCCTTTGAAGGAATCTCAAAATCACTAATCATTTATTAAAATCTTGGTCAGTGCATAATAGTATGTTCATATATTACTGATGTTGCAATTGTTAGTGGACTGTAGTATAGGAAAGGGGCCTCTTTCATAAGAGTTCATAATATTCAATATATGATTTCCTATCAATCTAATCTTTAAAACAATCTACTTATATAGCATTCACATAAGTTATAGATATTTTGGAGAAGACAATTGTAGGATATTTTCTGCATTTAGTTTTCTGTCTTTACTGTCCTAAAAGGTTTGAGATTGGGCTATGGGGCCTTCCTGAATGTATCGCTCAGTTAACTCAACACAGATTATTTAGAGCATAGTTTAAAGCAGAATATTGTATTGATTCACTGAGTAAGTAGTATAACAATACTTTTTTATAAGCAAGGACAGATGACAGATCAGTTTCACAAAGTTGTCTTAGGAATAGATAAGCAAGTTTGCACAATCTTGCTCTTAATTATTAGCATACTGAACAGATAGGAAAGTCACATGCAGTGCCCATGTTGAGGGCATGCATAAATGAGGATATACATGGCTGTCTTTGATTTCAAAATGGCAGGAAAGGTTATAATTTATTTATTAGAACACAAATATTTAAGCCGATATCTGTTGCCCCAGTCCAGCTCCTATTGAAGTGAATGGAAAGTTCTCTAACACCAATGGGAGTTCCAGATTTGTCATTTTATAAATTTAGGTGCATAAAATGTGTACAGTGCTGGTGAACAAGCGTGATTCTAGTTCTGTTATGGGTCAACAAGGAAAAAGGTGCTTCTCTATAAGACACCATAGCCTCGGCTCTTTTGTTCAAACACTTTGAGAGAAGATAAGCTGCTGGATATCCTCCATACCTTGGCACTGGCCAGAATGGCACTGCCAGTTAACAACACGATCCTGGAGCCTGCCAGAACAAGTATGGCACACTCCTCCCACATACACAGCTACCCTCAAAAGGGCCCAAAATGTTACGATATCCCACCCAGGGGTTCCTGGTTTTACACTCTCTTTCAAGTTCCTTGGTTGTCCAGGTAGCAACTGAAGAAGCCAAATACCAGCACCCTTGGTCGACACCAGCCTATAAAGAGGGCTAATACTTGGACCTTTTGGGACGCAAGGTATTTTCCTGATCTAGCTTTCAATACAGAAACACAAACTACCGGTTTTATTAGCCAAATACGATTTCCTGAATTACAGTAAGTTTGAGGACTTTACCAGTAGCCTGCCTCAACAAGATCAGGCTTGTTTTCAGGCACTTAAAGTTGATAGCAAGGATAGCCCTCTAATTGATCATGGATGCAGCAGCTACCTCTTCCAGGGCCATGGCGATAACCATAGTTATACATAGGGAGTCTTGGCTCCATTCTGGTTTCCTGAGGGAGGTGCAGAATACCATTGAAGATTAATTTTTTATTAATCTAATCTTTTAAACCAAAAGACAGATGAATTGCATACCCTCATGGACTCTAGAGCCACCCTTGGTTTACTGGGCATCTACACTACTGCTGTTGAGAGCAAATTCCAACACCTGCTATTCACCCAACACTACAGGTTGCCCCATTTCTACTGTCAGAGACCATCTGAACCCCTGAGGAAATGCCAAAAGACTCACAGACCTTGCCTTCTGGGGTTGCTTTCGCAGGCTTTGATGTAGCAGACGCAACCTCCACCTAAGGGGTATTTCTGAGGCAAACCTGAGAGCCACCAACCACTATGCCTACCACCTCATGACCACCCTATCCCTTTTTGGGGTCATTTAGCACTCTTTCCCCACCCTTGGAGTGCGATAACAATAGACAAATGGATGTTGAACATTATCCACCATGGCTTACAATTGAGTTTGCCATGCTACCTCCTCCAAAACCCCTCTTCCTGTCCTTCAGGGACCACTCTTATGACAGCATCCTCACCCAAGAAACAAGCTCCTTATTATGAGGATCAGTAGAATGTGTTCCCCCAGAATACCAAGGAATAGGGTTTTACTCAACTTACTTCCTGATACCCAGGAAGAAAGGCAGATGGAGACAAATCCTCGATCTTTGACATGTCAGTCCTTCCCTCCTTTCAGGGCAAGATGATCATCACCAATGTATCCCTGGTGGGCCCACATGGATGATCATATGATATGTGGTTTCCCTGAGAATCCAGGATACCCATAAATATCCTGGAATTCTAAGCCATAAGGAAGGCATGCCTATCCTTTCTTCTGTACATTCATTCCCATCACGTTCTTATCATGTCAGACAACACCACCACTGTTTTCTGTATCAACAAACAGGGGAACGAGATTAACTGCTCTATGCACAGAAGCAGCCAATCTCTGGAATTGGTGCATCAATCATCACATCTTCTTGTCCGCAGCCTGTCTTCCAGGGACACATAATGTACTCGTGGACTCAGCAGACATTTTGCGATTGACCATGAGTGGGAACTTCACAATTCAGTTACATGACATCTTCACCCGATGGGGGACCCAACCAGTTATCTATTTGCTTCACAAACAAACAGCAAATGAATCACATACTGCTCCAGGGGAGGCCTCACCCACCACACTCAGGGCAATGCTCTCCTACTCTCCTGGTCAAACTCACTCATTTACGCCTTCCCTCCTCTGCTGCTCCTGCAGGTACTGTATGAGATCTGACGAGGCAAAGCGACAGTCATTCTGATCACCTGCTGCTGGCCCAGGCAATTCTGGGTTCCTAGTCTTCTCCACATGTCAGACTGCCCACTGATTTACCTCCATGATTTCCCAGACCTGCTGACCCAGTATGATGGCGAGATCAAGCATCCCAACCCACATGCGTTCCACTTCAGAGCGTGGTATTTGGATGGACATTTGCTTTAGAATGCACATGCTCTCCAGCTGTACAAGACATCCTTTCTAGCAGTGGGAAGGACTCCACTAGGCAATGTTACCAAGCCAAATGGAAATGTTTCTCATATTGGGTCCAACAAAAAGGAGTTTTACTTGAGTCAGCGGGAATCCCCTTCATCCTGGATTATGTTCGGTCCTTGAAATCATCAGCTCTTGCCCTCAACTCATCTGGTGGTGATTAGTGCATTCCACTCTCCAGTGGAAGATTGGTTCCTATTTACACACCCATTAACCGCTAGCTTTTGGAACGTCCACCAAAACCTTCTCACCTGTCAAAACAATCATGCCCCAATGGAACCTGAATCTAGTTCTTTCCATGCTAATGAAAGCACCCTTTGAGCTGTAGCATTGTATTCCATGTTCCTCCTTTCCATGAAAGTTGTCTTCGTTGTTATCAGTTCCATCAGTTGGGTTGGCAAGCTTGGCGCTCTGATGGCAGATCCACCTTTCACATTTTTTTTAGAAGGTCAGAATCTTCCTGCATCTACACCTCAATTTTTTTTATCAAAGGTCGTCTTCCAGTTTCACATCAGTCAATGCAGTGACATACATACTTCCCAAAGCCTCATGCATCCTCTGAGGAACATTGACTCAATTCCCTAGATGTCCAGCAAGCCCTCACCTTCTTCTTGTAGAAAAATAAAACCTATCAGGAAGTCCCCTAGATGGTTTGTTTTGGTAGCAGAAAGACTCAGAGGACAAGCTATCTCGACCCAAAGAATTGCCAAGTGGATTTTGGGTTGCATTAAACTCTGCTACCAACTATCAGGCTTACCCCTTACCCCCACACACACAGAGGGGAGAGCTCAAGCCTTGACCACACGATGTGCCACTTATGGACATATGTAGGGCAGACACATGGAGTTCTGTGGACACCCTTGCAGTGCACTATGCTGAGTGCAGGATTCAGCAGTGGATGCCTCCTTCAGTATGGCAGTTCTCTGCATGACCATTCCATCCTCATCCTCACACCCTCCTCCTCCGACACTTTGATTCTGTTTCTGCTTCTGTTGTGCTTTTTGACTTGGGTAAATTACTTAGCCTCCATGTGCCTTAGTTTCTGTCTGTGGGATGAGATAATAGTACTCACATTTGTGAAATGTTTGGAGAGCATGAGATGAAATGTGTTATGTAATCCAATAATAGTAGCAAATGTTAATTTAATGACACATGACCGACTAGGGGATTGCAGTCTGTTTTGATGAACTGTTGTGTTATAGTCACTTTTCTTTTTCTTTCCTCAGATCTTGGAACCTGCAATGTGTCATTTAAATAATTTTGTCCTCAGCATTCACAGATGAGTGTAGATTCATGCCTGCAAATGTTTAACAAATGCCTAGACTCTATTACCGGGATATACCCTTAGCTACATTCTTGGGATCATGATTCTCAAAAAAATTGGAGCTTAAAGCCAAGTCAGTGGTCTGGTTTTCAAATATCTGAGCATTTAGCAGTTCAGTTTGATTTTAATAGAAGCTGTTGGGTGCTCAGCACTCTTTAAAAATTAGGTTACTTATTTAGGAACCTAACTTTAGGCTCATATTATTAAAAATCTTGACCTGAGTCTTTTCTTCTCTCTCCCTCTCTCTCTCTCTGAAAGGGTGCCCAACGCAGAAAGCTGAGCTACCCTATGCCAAATTCAGCCCATATGCAACTCTGGTGCAATCAGTGGAGTTGTGCTTGCTTACACCAGAGGTGAATTTGGCCCTCTCTCTTTGTTGTGTGAGCAGAAATTCTATTTTAATACATTACAGGCTCCCAAGAAAACCTTTTAATTGACATTTTCCACATATTTTGTTCTCTGTTTGTTCTGTCTTTTGGTCGAGTCGCATTTCCCCACTCTCTGCCATACACTAGAATTCTGGAAAATCTTGCTCTCATGCATAGTGGAGGAGGAAAAGTTACAAAGGAGGAATTTATTGGCTTCAGTCTCTACTTCTGGTCTCTATCTTGCTCTACAAGCTCATACAGTATTGTGTGGTAAAGCCAAGAATAGAATTTTCTCCTGATGCCAAGCCTATGGCCTTAACCCCTTCCTCCCATGAGAAACCTAGCCTTCTTACTCTATTCAATTTCCTAGATGTCGCCAAAAATAAAAAAAAAATCTTGTGTTATTTTGGCCTATAAATTGATCCCAGTGGGGAAGGAACAATGGTGGGTAGGAAGCAGTGAATGAAGAACAATATAAATATTGATATGAAAATAAGCACGTACAAAGCACTACGTCTTCTCAAACTGCCGTGCATGTAGAACTGTTTAAACCTGATACTAGATATTTCAGCTTACTCAAGTTGATCCTGAGTGAACTGTCCATTTTAAAATCACTAAAAAAAAAAAAATCTAAGGGCCCAATTCTGTACCCACTGAAGTCAGTGAGTGTTTCTGTTCTCTCCAGTGATTTCAGGAACAGACTTTAAATCAGTAAAACAATTTAGTGTGGCCACAATGATTTACAACTCAGAAATCAGATGTCATGTCCTGGCCTCTCTTCCCACCATTGCTTTTTCTGAGCTTCAAACAGACAACTATATTTTCCAGACTCTGGCTGTTCGGTCCAAGCCACCCCAGAGAGATGAGCCCGTCCTCTAAAACATTCTGTTTGGTGAGACCAGCCAGTGGAGATCTTCTCTTCTGCCCTTATTACAAGGATCCTGTTTTCATCTCTCCTGGTAACACCTGCTGTTTTAGTGATCATATTTTGTGAGTAGTGTCTGTCTCGGGAAACAAAAGGCATTCAAAGGATGATGAAGGTACAGTGGATTGGCTCGTGTGTGTTCAAGTGCAAATCACTGCTCAGTCGTGGTCCGAGTCTAGTAATGAGAAGAGTATATCTGAAGCCTAGTATGAAGATAACACCAGCCAAGTTCCCAATGCTCCCCACTTTTCCTGCACTCAGTATTGCAGCAGAAAATTAAAGAGCAACTATGGTCTTTAATAGTGTTTCCTGAATCGGCGCCCACATCTTCAAAAACAGACACTGCCTCAAAGTGTGAAAAGCAAACCCACTGCAGAAGATCTAGCTGCACAGATTTAAAAGGAGCAGAGGATCGGGCTGATATGGGGACTCATTTTGCCTTTTGCTGTGCTTTTCAGCAAATCTTTCATCAGATTCACAGCTGCAGCTGGCCTATATTAGCAGGCTCCTTTTTAGGATTTCTTCTCCAGAAAAGCACATTCACAGCTTCAAGAAACTGCAGAGGAGGGGGAAATGGATGATCTCCTAAAAGTTGAAGGATGCCAAGTTGCCCTCACCCGAAGGAATTTGGATAAGTAGCAGACTCTCATGTCTGTTACCACACATTGGGCAAAAATCTGACTTCTCAGTTTTAGCCAGTTCCATAATATGAACAAGCAGCAGCTGCTAAACTTCACATAAGAAGGTTCAGTACCTTGTTAAAAGGAAATCCCTGCTTTCTTTGCTCTCACAGACAACGAGCAGCATGGTTATACATGATGGGCCCAGACTTGTCGTTTTAATGCAAGCAAAACTTCCACTGAAGACAACAGAGGATTTTGCCTATCTAATTGAAATTTTGCCTGTGAGAGCACTGCATGGTCAGGCCTTGTATGTGTTATTGTTAAGTATGAAAATGCAGCCCCACAGGAAGATAGAACACACAAGATCCTTTATTAACCAATATAGTGTGAAATGATCATTGTTGACCTTAATTATATTTTGTTCCAGGCATATGTATATATTATTTAGCATGATTTTTAATTACAGTGCAACATAGGAACCCCAATCATGGATCAGGCCCCATTGTATTAGGCACTGTACAAATGTAAAAACATAGTCCTTGCCCCAGGCAGCTTACAATTTAAGTAACAGAACACAATAGGAGGTCAAAACAGATAAACAGGATTGGAATATGAGGGAAGAAAATGAACTGAGTTGAACAGAAAGGCACAATTTGTAGATCATCAGTTGCATAATTCTGGTTATTTCCACCGTCTGTCATTGCTTTACTGGCAGATATCAACTTGGCACCAAAAGTGCATGCACATCTGCAACTCTACAAGAAATTCTCAAAGGAGAATACAGGAAGTGATTATTGGGAAGATGCCCCAGATATCTATATTATCTTTTAGGAGATTATACAGTTAATAAACATCTTTGGCAGACAAGATTTAGCTCCAGTGTCTTCTCACACATCAGTGATATATATAATGAAATTGTCATAATAGTAGGGAGGCCTTAAGTTTTCTCTCTGGATCGTTCTTTAGCTCCAGGAATTATTTGTGTATCAGCATTTACAGTAAAACCCACCTAAAAGCCATTTGTGCTTTGAAGATCTCCCCACCTTGCTTTAAGCACATAAATTTGAAATTTTGGATTGTATCATTGTAATCCATCTGTGGCAGTGATGTCCTAGACTCATACTGATATACCTCATTACTCCATCATGTAGTTTTTGTGCGTGTGGTTTTGCTTTTGATGAAAGAGCTCTCAGTGATAAAGGTTGCAGTGAAATAGGCTTTTCTGAAGAATTAAAACTGAAAGATTAAACCTGAGCTATCTCTGGAAGTGCAAGAGAGAAAAACAACGATCTTTGTTCTCCAGCCCATCCACTGGAATCTTAGGGCCGGTTTGGTTATCCTTTATCCTTCTGAAATGCTGATTCAGGAAGTCACTGATACTGATGATAGCTTGATCCAGGTGCTTTCCATTGATGGAGATCTGCACTTGCTCAAAACTGAAATAAAAATGGAACATTGCTGTGGTAACACTGTCTAAGGAACTTATTGAGTTTCTAAATTGGCTCCAAACTGCAGAGTCAGCAAAATGTCTGAAAGAGAAGAATGTTTGTTTGATCCACTGACAATGGACAACACTGAAAACTGATCAGTCTAAGGGAAGCCACACATGTACTTGGATCATCAGCCAGGAATACATAAGGTATATTTAAAAATAACTATTTAACATTCTGATTATTTACATTTTTTTAATGAAAATAATGTTGCCATCTGCTGTTCTCCCTGCAACCTAGCATTTGTTATGTCATTTACTCACTTTCTGCTTTTGATGCAGCCATAACTTTTTATAACTCTTAATAACAGATTTATTCAAAGCTTAATCAAATCTTAAAGCTTTTTTAATCTGTCTGGATTTTGAAATAGAAGATCTGATTCTAATCTCACACTGGTGTGAATAAACTGACATCTACTGTCCATTTCTTTAGAGAGACCAGTTTCAAGGAGCCTGTCCCCAGAGCTGTATTCCGCTATAAGTTTGGTTCCGCTGTCTTTACGCAAAGGGACCAGACTGTGATACCCTTACTCACATCAAATGGTACATTCACTGGGTCACATCAAAATCAAAGTAAACAAACAAAAATCCTACCAAACCAAAATGCTATTCTGTCCACACAGTTCTCCACCTGGGAAGAGGATGAGAAAGAGAACCAATCACACATGACAGCTGTTAGTCATGATGCTTAATGCATTACTGGAAGTCATTCATGCTGTGGTGATGAGTGCAATATGAGAAGCTATAAAGAATAGAATAGATGTTAGTGGGGTTCCTGGTGGAGAAGACACCACTCAGTATAAGGGTATCATAATACGACCCTTGAATTGTACCATACTTCATGAGGAGTCCCACTGAAAACAGTGGGCCTTGTGGAATAGGTTGGTGGTCAGTGTGATTAAGGGTGGCAGAATTTAGTCTTATCTTTTGGGATTCCACAATTCCAGGATTGTGCTTGTTTCTTCTTGATCACCTACGTCTGATGATGTAGATCTGGTTCAACACTGATGGCAGTATTTGGCTCTACTGCTGAATATAACTAGCAGAATATCAGGTCAAAGAAAGTGATTCTCATACTGGTGAATGACACACTTAACTTCCATTAGCATTAATGGAGAGTTACCCATGTATATTTTCCATGCATCAGTGGAAGAACAGACTTCAGAATGTGTCTCCATATTAGCCTCAATAGATCTGAAAGTAGAAATAGTGACAATACTCTAAAGAAGATACAATTAATTATTCCCTTTTATTTTATTTTAAAAAATAATCATTTTGCTAAATCAACCATGGGTTCAATTGCTGTGTAAAGATTATTTAATGTCTGTGTGTTTTAACAGTAATGAATGTTATATGAGTTTGTGGTGTAACTTTTCAAGCAGAAAATAAAAGATGATGGAAAATGTCTGAAATATTGGTATAGAAATGAGTCCTAAACAAAGCTCTTTTGTTTAAAGCCTACAAAGTGATAAAAAATTTCCCATGTACTGTAGGGCCTAATCCTGCCCTAGAATGCATGCCTGGAGGTGTGAGCTTTTCTGAATAATTTATGCAAGTGAATACCTTAAATTTGCCTCTAACATATACTCTAGCTTGTTTTATTCATTTAATTTTAGTAGATTTATTACTTTATTATGTTGTGCCTAATCTTGCAATTCTTACTCAGGAAAAACTTCCACCAAAATAGTTGGAAATTTTGATTCAGCAAGGATTGGACCATTTGTAATGTTATCACAAAAATGCTGTAACTGGCCACCATTTTCTACTCTCTGTGCTCATAGGCTTTTGTGTTTTATGTAGCATTGTTCTCATGTTAGGTACTGCTGGCACTGATGAAAAAGTTTAATTAAAAATACTATAAAGAGTCCAATTTAAAGATCAAAGATTACATTTTATTAAAAATCCAGTACTTTGATACCATGGTAGTAAGTGCATTAGAAATACCATAGATGGATTATATAGTAAATTATTCTTACTTCTCTTGTTTCTCTCTTCTTTTGTACTTTAGAGATCATAACGCATGAAGTTTTAAAGGAGAATAAATAGTAATTTTTAAAAATTAAAAACAAGTGGTTTTCCAGTTCAAACTGAATTGATCAAAAATGATGGAAATGATGAAGTGAGACCTCAAGAATAAATATGAACAAAAACATAATAAAAATTGACTGGGAACATAATCCTGAATGCTAACATAAATCCATTTCCATTGTAACAAATGTGGTCTAATTTAATCTCCAGAATGTATTACTGCCAGAAAGAATAGAATTGACAAGCTCTAATGCACGGGTTACTCTTAAAATTCCACTTTAACTATTGACCTGCTGAGGGTGTCCACTACTGAAAAGACTATCTTAATTATCAATGTCATCCATCTCAATAAAGTCTGTGTATGTGTATTATTTACAGATTCTTCCTGAAACTACTAAATGACTCTCATACAGGCAAGGGATCAAGAGTTCAAATTATGCTATGTTATCATCAGACTATAACAGTGGATCTTGGGTCATGAATTTGACCTCTTATGAATTAAGTGTGAGCTGGTACTAAAAGAAAGGAAAAGCTATACTAGTATGGTTATGCTGCCTACCTAATGGCCAGATCCTGCAAGGTGCTGATTGCCTCCTGAGTGGTGCTGAGTGCTCTCAATTTCCACTGAAGTCAATGAAAGTTAGTGATGCTCAGTGCTATGTTTTTACGTACACAAAGAGCAAACACAGTATTTTCAACGGAATGACTTTTGAGTATATCAAAACCAAGAAAGGACAAAAGTAAAGTCTTCTGGAGAGCAAAATGTGTGTGTGTCTTTGTTACAAGCTAGAAACCGCTCTAACAGCTTAACTGGCCAATAAACTTAAGTTCCTGCTAACCTAGTTTCCAATGCATTTTAACCATCAACCAGTGTGAATAGGGGTAAGGAATGTTAGTACTGGTTTTTAAAATGTTTTCTGACCTAGCCTAGGTAGAAATGTAGTTTTTAAATGGTTTCTAATTCTATTAAATTATTGTAAAGTGTTGTCATGTTCTCTTAAGTCATTGCTGTGTTGCATCCTAGAGGTGGCTGCATTTCAGTGGTGGGTGGTGTAATCTCAGTGTATAGTATTTCGGGGTGAAATCTGAGCAAAACTTCCATTGACTTCAGTGGGGCCAGAATTTCACCCCAGATTATTTTGTAAGTAAAGCACTTTGTGATCCTCCAGGATGAAACATGAATTATAAACATAGATAATATTTATTAACAATTATTTTACTATAACTTATGAGCCCTACTCTTTATTACCCAAAAGTTGCTTTGGGAATACTGTAGGAATTGAAGAATCATAGGAAGATTACAGGAAAACAATCTGTTGAGTCATATAGTCAATCGTCTGGCACTTCTTTTAAGCATAGGAGTAAACTGCAAAGGAGAAACAAACCACAGAAGTACAGCGATGCCTTGCTTCATTTCAAAATCTACATTTGCGGTTATATTTTAAATACTAATAATTTAGATCTATAATTGTTGGGTTTAATCTAGTAAGGAACCATTATTATTTTTCATGGGGGAAAAACAGTTTAAGAATCTTTTGTTGTCAGTGTAGACAGACATTTTGTACAATTTTGCCGGTGGCCAGAAAGCTATCAGTGCACAATCCACAATAAGACTTGGATTAGTGGATAACACAGACACCATAAGACACAGAATCTTTTCCATAAAATGTTAAGTCTTGTGAACCTGTTTCCTGTGCCCATTCAAGTGGGTGCTAAAGACATTATATTCTGATCAGAGGGGTAGCGGTGTTTGTCTGGATCTGTAAAAAGTGACAAAGAGTCCTGTGGCACCTTATAGACTAATAGAAGTATTGGAGCATAAGTTTTCGTGAGTAAATACCCACTTCATCAGATGCTGCGTCTGATTAACTGGGTATTCACCCACGAAAGCTCATGCTTCAATACTTCTGTTAGTCTATAAGGTGCCACAGTACTCTTTGTCGCTTTTTATATTCTGTAGGGTATTCAGTGGGGAAGACCTGTATCCATTTCTGGAAAATACTGTTGCAGGATCCTACACAGTTATGCCCTATAGCTTGCATGTGGGCAGGATAGATGCCCAATTGCCTGCATACAATTTCATCAGGAAAGGTATATGATTTATTGCCCTGTAAAGGGTTTTGACATGAAGCCTGTGAAAATCACTGTATAAATGCCAATACAATGCAATGCAATATAAAACATCACAAAAATACTTTATTCATTAATTCTGACACTGTGCTTTTTGTACTGGAATGAAATATAAATGTATTCCTTACATTTTAAAGAAAAAAATAGGTTTTTTGGTTTTACAAATGTGCTAGAGTTGGCCTTACTTAGTGGCTCCTTAGCAAGAAAAGCAGAAATCTGTTTGTCTTGTAATGATACTACAGATAAATGCAAATAAACCACTGACTTAGAGGAACTGGGAACATTCTTGATGATAAGAGACCCCAATTCTGCTCCCATTAAAGCAAGTGGAAGCTTTGCTCTTGACTTTAGAGAAAGAGGACTAGGCCCAAGGAGGACTTTATCAGTGTAAAGACTTTATAGGATAATGGAGCTTGTATTCAGTAATACTAAAATCTTACTTAAATAGCTCAATAACCAAAGAAATAGCTTCCCCAGACTTGCAAACTACTGTACAAAGTTGTTTCAAAGAGTGGTTTTAGTACAAGAAACATGCTTTAAAGCAAGTATTTTACTTACCCATTAATACCGATCAGTTTGGGTTCCTTAGTATTGCTGCTTTTTGTCTCTCTCCTCCCCTCATCCCTCCCCAGGAATACAGAACACTACTTTATAATTGCTTTCACTTCTGGCTCCAGCAATGGGGACCTTCTCCATTCTGCATTTGCCATGCTTCCCATAGGCTGAGGCATAGGCAAGAGGTCACCAGGATTGACCAGATTTATCATTTTGCACTCTACTAGACTGAAGTCTGAGCAGACCTCAGCAAGTGGTAAAACTCCTATTGGCTTCAGTGGAAGCAGGACTGAGTCCATAGTGAGTCATGTACCTATATTATTATAGTGTTAATATGTGAGGGTCCTATAATTAGGTTTTCCCCTCCCTTGCTTCTTCTGTTGAAATTATCCTTTACTGTACCTGTTATTTTGCTGTACCTTGTCCTGTTCCTTTCAGATATAGGGTCCAATCTTGCTGTTATTCAGGCAAAGCACTCATGGGTTGAAATTCTGGCCCCACTGAAGTCAATGACAAAATGCCTATTGACTTCAGAAGGTCCATGATTTCACCCATTGACTTAAATGGCTATGAAAGAGCTGTAGGATTGGGCGCACTTTGTAGAGATTCACATACTCCATTTTCTGTTTGTTTTATCTCCATGTGATAACGTTTTATTCCATTTTCACTTAGGAAGTTCACATTCTGTTGATCTTTCCACCTATATGTTGAACTGGTGTATTCCCATTTGTTTAATGTTTTGGCTATATTCCAAATATTTTTTTCTTTTGTTTGCTGTAGTTCCCCCACCCTTTCTTTTCAATTTTCCAAAATATTGTGTCTTTGTTATGCTGTCCCTTTAAGAGCAGGGCAGGCTGGGAATCCTCTCCAGGATATAAAACAATAGTCAGCGGTAGGAAATCAATCCAGTTTTTGGTAAAGGAAAGAGTTGCAGACCTTGAAACTATGAAGGTATTGGTGGTGTCTGGCTTTCCTTTAGTTACATTTGTTTCTTTCTTTTTGTTGCTAATAGAAGGGGTTTGATCTTGAGTTCTACTGCTTTTTAGGCTCTGGGATGTAGATGACTTTATTATATACTTTTTATGTTTGGTGGAGGAGCCAGGAGCACTGGGATTTCCTGCTAACCCAGAAGAGGGCATATGCCAAAGATTCCTTTCTGAGAGTGAAGTTCTAGCACGAATGTAATCAATGGCAAACCATCCTACTGACTTGAATGGAGCTAGGATTTTGTCTTTAAAATTTAGGTTGTAGGGCTAGGGGGTCTCTAATATGTCACATGTTTTGCTAGACCATACATCCATAGACTCAGCTCACACTGCAGCAGCTGCTGAAAGAGATGACACTCCAGCCTACATGGGTCAGCTAACAAGAGTGCAAATACAGCAGTAATTAGTGTTGCAAAGTCCACTTTCCAAAATTTCCCTCAAGAGCTCCACCCTCAATAAATGCTGCATTGTAATATAAAATATATAAAACAACTGTTAAGTGATGGACATTAGGAAGCATTTCTCAACATCCAGCCTGTTTTTATAGTCATCTCACCATGTCTCACTAATGCTAGCTGCTACCTGCTTCCCTATAACTGTCACTCTTCATCTTTCTCTTCCTTGTCTCACCTCCCCTCAACCCCTAGTCCATTCACAGCAGTTTCCTATCAGCTTGTCTCCCCACAAAAACTCCTCAGCATAGTCTGACCATATAATTCATTCATTCTGAATATGCAACAAGATTTATAATGTCTCTAGGCTATGACCTTGCCTTTGTAACTTTTATCCTCATTTGCCCCAGCTGTCCCTCTGTTTTACCATCCCTTATCTTGTCAGATCTATTCTTATACTGTAAACTGGGGGAGGCAGAGGCTTAGACCGTGTTCAGTGTATATCTAAATTCTGACTTATACTTATGGGAACTCAGTGAATAAATAATAATGAGCAGGTTATCCATAATTGTCCCTTAGGACATTGAAACACTTAGTACGGGCCAGTTAAAGACAAAAAACCCTACTAGATGGACTAGAATGGTAATTGATCTGGGATAACAACTCAAAGTGATCCAAAGTCTAACTGTATCCTTCAGATTACTGTGAACCCAACCAGTGTCTGATCCCAGCTTTGGTCAGAGGTTTGCCTGGGTAAAAGCTACAGAATGGGGGTTGGTGATAGACGTCTGTGTCATCTTTATCTTATTTACTGTATGTCTCCCATCACCATAACATCAGCCTTTACTATATTTATCCTGACAATTCCCTTCAGAGGTAGGGAAGTACTCTTATCCCCATTTTACATATGGGGAATAGAGGTGAGAGATTAAATGACTTGTCCAGAATCGTATAGCTGGGAACTGAAACCAGATCTCTTGCATCCCAGGTAGTGTCCTAACCACCCTCTGATCCTTCCTTCAGCCTCCAGTTTTTTGTTTTTGTTTTTGTCTCCTCCAGATAGCCTGGTAATTTTCTCCCCTGCTTGTTTTTTCCCTCCCTGTGTGTATTGTGAAATTCACAGTCCTGCTTGTAGTTGTATGCAGTAGGCATACACCCTCCATATCATTTTTTTCATATTTTATTCCCCCAGGGCAATATTTTGTATAGCCTACTGGCATCTTGTATTTTGTTCCTCAGTTGGGACCAAATACATACCTGGGTTTATTTCACAGATTTCAGCAAAGGTTATGCCAAGTATGGGTTAGCTCCTGGGCTTCTTTGAGACATCATGCAGATTTTGCTTTTCTGCAAATATCTCAATCTAACATTATATACATCAATTAAATCAGTTTAACATCTATTTTCAGTTAATTGTCTTCATTGATCACAAAAGGTGCCAGATATAACATTTGGGGACTAAATTTGTATGCAATACCATCCTCTCAAGCCAAGCCCAATGCTGCCAGGTAAGGCTTTTTCTTGGAGGAGGAAAAAAAACAAACAAACATGTCTTTTGCCATTACCTTGATGGTGTACTGCAGTACTGATGGGTAATGCCCAACTCCAGCAATAGCTAATGTTGATAGCAGAAAATTCAGACTTTACCCCTAATTAGCTCTTATCTTAAAGTGTTCCAAAACTTGTGACTATAAAAACGACTTGCTTATGTTCATATGCTTATACTGGACCTGATGCTTATACTAGACCTGCTTCAATGATCACTGAAGTCAGTGGGGGGGGGGGGTCTTCCCTTTGACCTCAATCGGAATTGGATCAGGCCCATGTGTAATGCCTGATAATCATAATGGATGAACTTCAAAAGGTTCAGAGTTTGGATGCTTATCTGCACTCTATAGATCAGGGTGGAAATCTTCTGAGAACCATTTATTATTATTTTTCAGATTTCTACCTTTGATCCCAGCTGCAGCATGGTCAGCTCTTCTGGTGCTTCACTCCCACTGGGACCCAGAAGGGCAAGAGAGAAGGACTGCAAAAATTACGAGCCTGAAGATCTTTCCGAATCTTAACAGAAAGGTGAAGTTTGAGGTAGGTTATAGAAATGGATTAGTATTTGGGGCAGCAGTTTGGGTGGAGATGTATTGGAAGTACTTATTTTACTCTGGGGGCTGATCTATTCTTAATAGAGAGACACGCATTCCCGGGGAGAGCAGGAACAGATCTAGAGGGATACAATGGAGGTGAGTGAGATCTGAAAATGGGAAAGTGCGTTCAAAGACTATTTACAGAAGCCGTTAGGAATCATGCTGCGTCTAGCCGTGTAAAGAGCAGGCGGTGCCTGGAACCTCCACTGGGTATATAGTCGCATACACTTTACCTTCACGCATGTAGATCTACGCACGAGGTTTAAGCTACACCATCAGCCCTGCTCCTGCTGCTTTCCTCCAGCTCCAGCTTTCCGCGGGGACCCCAGAAGGAGAGAAAGGGGGCTCCTCCGGAAAGGTAGCAGCAGGAGCGGAGAGGAAATGAGCAGGAGCGTGCTGCTGAGCCGCAGGTTGGGTTGTTTGCATTGCACTGCAGGCGCAGCTGAAGGTGCCTGTGCTAATGTTTGAGCTGCCAGCGTGGCTCGCTCCCTTCTTGCATAGTGCAGGCGTGGGGCACATTCCACCGCTTCCATTCCTCTCTCTCACTATGCGTTAAATGACCTTAGCTAGGAGTCTGCTAGTAGGGGGCACGAGGGCTGAGAAGGTAATCACTCTCCAGTGCCTGTGCTTCTAATAGTGCTAGCTCTCTGCAGTTCCTCCTTGCAACCGGACGGGGGCAGCGCAGACCGATCTGTCTTTGCCCTCCTGTAGCTTGTGAAGCTGAAATTCGCCTGTTTGTGGGAGGTGGGGGAGAAAGGGGCGGTGTTAGCAGAGCTGCATCTGGTGTGAACCTGAGCAGCGCTGGCAGCACACCACGTTCCCACACCCCAGGAGGATCGTTTGACTACCTGGGAGGCAAAACCCCAGCATCTTAAAACAACCTCTATATGTGTCCATCTAGCAGTGCTGCATCTCCCGCACAAGCCAGCCATTTACATGCTCCGTGATTGCGCTCAGCAATCATTAGCCTCGAACTTCTCTCCGAGGACTAGCAGACTAATAGTAATTCAGTTGTGTGAAGGCCTCCCACATTTTGTTACTCTCATTTAAAGTCATTTAAAGAGCGAGGCGAGCAATCAACATCAAGTGAAAAAATCCCCTTCCGGGTTAGCACAGAGCAAGGGGGGACGAACACAATGTTAAACAAACAAATAAACAATGTAGAGTTTGCTGAGGAATCCGGTAAGTTATAGGAAGGAAAATTAAATGTCCGGTGCTTTACAAGACGGCATGTTTTACAAGGGTGAAGGAAACTGTGCAGAAATGCATCTGCTTTTATTGTTGCTTTTCATTGCCTCTGTTGTGGTGGATGCTTTATGCCATGGAGAGCAAGTTTAATGAGCAGGATCGCTGATTTCATTTAACGTGTATGTGTGTGTGTTTAATTCACCATTAAGGGTCGGGGACTAAAAGCAGAGAGGATCGCATTCTCCGATGCAAATTCTTCAATGCCACAGTAATAAACAAATAAAGATACCTTTCTTAACACAGTGCCCAGGTAGCAAAGCCTCAATCCTTTTGTATTATTTTTCTCTTGTATTGAGATTTAAAAAAATCCAATCTATCATTGCCAGCCTTTCCCACTGTTTTAAGTAGACAGCTTAAAGCGAACACCTAATGGAGGAGGCATTTTCTATTGGGAAACTTCCTAGTGTTTTCCTTTCTTTCGAGAATGCCAGACCAGGGAGAGAAAGTGCAATCTTCCCATTGATTAAACTCTACGTATTTGTCTTTAGGCGTATCGGGTTGATCCAAACTTTCGTGTGTGTGTGTCTCTCTCTCTTCCCCCCCTCCGCCCCCTTTCTGTGCATTTGTAAAGTAGCCCCATCTAGCAATGATAAATATCCCTGTTGATCACTTGATTGATTACCTCTCTGAAAGGTCACGCGGGCTTGCAGTAATTTCCTTTTGCCTAAGGCTCTCTTTTCACTTTTACTCCAGCACGACAGCTCCAAGTATACAGGATCTTTATTTTTTATTTTAACCCCTAAATAGCCCCCCGAAAACAATGCATGGGAGAAAATCGTAGGAAAATAAACTCTCGCAGTCTCCGTTACGCACCCAGCTCTTTCTCCCCCCACACTCCAATGTATGCTGTGCACTAGTGTTTAATAGATACGGAACTTGCAAGTAAACTCAATGTCTCTTGGGTCTGAATTTCACGTTTGAGAGTCTCCCTCCCTTTTTCTCCTGTGGACTGAGAATTCGGATTTAAACAACCAGACAAGCTATTAATTTACCCATGCTTCCCAGGGTCCTGAACCCAATTAATTTCTAATAATTACAGCCCAAGGGGGCTAGAGAGACCCCTCTGCCTCTTTCTAGCCTTGCCACTTCACGGCATTGAGGCCAGCATATAATAATAAAGTATGTATTTTGAAAGTGATCTGCAGAACAGTGAGTTATTGCAATGAATGAAAGTTTTTTCCATTTTGGCTAATTGAGCCCATGGCTGAAAGCTGAGTTCTGAGACTAAATAAAGAGGACTGTTTCATTTCAACAAGCACTGGAAACCCCTGTATAGCTTTTTGGTCACCCAGCAAGAGGTTTAATGTCTTAACAGCAAAGCCGAAATCAAGCGTTGGGTAAACAGTATTAATAATTGCATTACAATGATTAAATTAATCTTACGTGTAGCTAGGAGAATATAGGTTGAGACTGAATAACACGATGTAAAGTTCACTGCACAAAGACAATAGCACAGCAAATACCTCGATGAAGAATTCCAACTTGCTTCTACATACGCTGCGGGGCTTATTCAGTTATAATGTGAGGAAGGGGAAATTTCCTGTTATACAGAATGCATTGAAACCTGAGAGTTGCTTTCCCCCACACTCCCAGCATGTATTGAAATAGATTTCACCCCCACCTTTAAATAATTTTTCGTGGCTCTGATTCTACTACCCCCCCTTCCCCCCACAATTCCAGTGATCACTGGGCAGCAATTTTCCCAACTTGAAGGGAATTGCGGGCTAGAAACGCTTAAAAACGTGACCAAGCGAAATTAAACGGATTTCTAGTGGGTCTAGCGAGGAACTCTTTGGGAGAGTGGCAAACTTTATGAAGGTTCTATCCGCGACTGACAGAGAGATCAGACATCAGAAAATCTGTTTGATGCAACCCAAATGAAAATCGAGAGGTTTGCTGGGTGTTCGGGAAAACAGAAAGACACCTGTTCGGGGGCTTGTGATCGCTTGGGACTTTAAACAGGTGAAACTGACAAGCTGGAGGAGGAAGCTGGTGCCTTTCAAGGTCGAGAGACCCAAGTGGGCTGCTTAGAAGAGTCTGTATCTGCACAGATCCCTCTGTTTAAATATATTAAACTGTCACTTTCCCCCTCGGTCGCAGAAAGGCGTACAAATACAGACGCTTGCTTTTCTTGTGCAGATATGCTACAAGGGGCCAAGGGGTTGTTTAAATAACCGCAGTAGATCTGTAAAGCACTCGAAAGTCTTGTGTTTTTGTTGTCTTGGTGTTTTTGAATCTCAGAGAAAAGCTAAAGAAATATACTTCCCCTTGGACAATTACTTCGAGGCTGTTGCTAAAATAAAGTTTGTGAAAGTTCTCAGACATTTTCGATTAGGGTTAGAAAGCTGGCATCGCCTGGGTTAGTTCATTCATCTTTATAAGAAACTCTTTTGAAGAACCCGACAGAAAACAGTGTGTGATAGAGAAGGAAGGAGGTTCCGTGCCGGAAAGGTGTGGAGTCCCACTGCTAAAGTTTTCTTCTTTTTCCAGAATTAATTTGTTCTCTCTCCCCGTCCCGTCCCGTCCCCCCCAAACCCCTGTTGTGCTGTTACTCCCAGCCTGATGTTTTCCACGGGCACCATTTAGTTGAGCGGATCAGTTAGTCCACCGCATATCACTTCATATCCTTTCACCAGGAAACCAAAATGCTTCCAATAATTTCTAAAAGGAGGGCAGAAGAGGAAAATTATTGCAGCACGTTCTGCCCCCCTCCCCGTGGGTAGGTGGGTGCGTGGCTGTCTCTGCTGGCCAGCTGATAAGAAGTGTCCTAAAGCCCAGCTTCCCAGTATGCAGTGCCTCATGGAAGGGCCAGGCTGCGGGGCACGGACCCAAGGCGGGCGCGCACTGAAGCGGATTCTTTGGTTGTCAGTGTGATGTCGCTTTTGAGTTTGTCTCGGTTACACACAGAATTGGGGGGCATGGAAAGAAACAGGTTGATTGCAGAGGGAGGAGGAAAGAAGGGGAGAAGTCGGGTCACTTTACAGCAACTTTTGCTGAAGTTCTGCGTTGGTGCAGCTTGGTGTGCTATCTTAAGCCTTCCAAGACGGAGCACCTCTCTCCTCCACCCCACACTGGGCTCTGTAATACAGAGGGGTTGGGCTTTATTAATACTCCCGCTAGATGGCTGAATTCTCCCCCCCTACAGAAAGCAGCTGTATGTTTTTATTATTCACATATTTAAAATAATTGTGAGGATCAAGAAATTCGCTCTCCGGTGGGTTTTCAAATACTTGTGCCTCATTTGGAGAGGCGAGAGGGAAACATATGAGAAATTCCCTTTGCTATTCAGTAATTTAAATTTGTTTCGTGTGTGTGCACGTATCAGCCAGGTCTTTGGGGAACACGTTCACGTGGGATGGACAAAGGCTCATAGCGTTCGGAAATTTGCTGCCATCATCTAAACAAAATTCAGCGGTTGGTTCTAAAACAAACACGTCTTCATTAGATTCACTGTGCTCCGCTTTGTTCATGTTCTGCTGGCTATTGTAACCTTATGGCAGAGGTGGCTGTTTTCCGCTGTTTCGCCTTAGACTGGCCATGATTCTGACAGCGAACACCAGCAGGATTTTTGTGTAAAAAGAGCGAGTGATGCTTAAGATTTTATTAAAACCAAAACTTGAGCAGCCTGTATGTACTGGTGCAGCACTGAGTCTGAAAGATTGTAATTTTCTTTTATGGTGTCTGGCCGGATTTGCAACAGATATTAATGGGAACATAAATAGCGCAGAGAAGGTATTGAACAAAACTGTTTAATGCAAGGAGGTTGTACCAGAGAAAAATCTATATGTAGTTTGGACTGATTCATACCTTGAACAGAGCCATCCCCTAAAGGAATTCCCAGTTTCAGCGAGTTGTTGATTGGCAAACCCTGTAATTAAAACAGATTCAAACAATACGGATTATCATTTCTAAAGTGCTTTTTTTTTTAATCCATCTGGGGAAAACTAAACACAAGCTGAAGGTGGGAAAGGGAGTGTGTGTGTTTGGAATAATGTATAATTTAATTATATGCATACATAAACTGTATAATTGAATTGTATCCGTGTATCTGTTTATATCCACAGATCTATGATAAGTGCGAGTGGGTCGGAATAAAGTATTGACTTGTTGCAAAGATGACAGAGTATCATTAATATTACACACAAAGCTAGAAAGAAAGTGTCACTTATTCTAGTCTAAAACTCTGGAACATCAGGAGCAGGGAGATTTTTTCTGTTATAGATAATCTGCCTCACGGCCGCCTCTTGAGTCAATGAAAAGTGGCTCAGAATCCATTCCTTCTCCTGCGGATTGGGACTGGAAAAGCTCTAGAGTTTGTTAGCCCTGATGCTGGTTTATTAATTAATAATAATAATTGTTGGGAGTTGGGTGGAGTTGATGGGGGAATAACGAAAAAGATTTCGGGCATCCGGCTGTTTGCGACTGGTTGGCTCTGGCCAGGTTGTTTTTATTGGAGAGGAAGAGGTGTCCTCGCTCCCTTCCCCGGGCGGCCTCCTCCCCTCCACCGATTGCCAGCTGACAAGATCCTGAAATCGAAGTGATAGATGGCTCCAAACTTTTTTTGGCGGCGCTAAGATGTTGAAGAGTGGTGGTGGCGGTGGGGGGGAGCCGCCCGTGCGCATGTGCGAAGGTGTCCAAACTGACAATGCTGGAGAGATAGCGAGTCTGGATTGAGAGAAAGAGAGAGTGTGAGAGAGAGTGAGAGAGAGAGAGGGGGGAGAAAAAGGAGAAAAAGATCCGAGAGGAATCCCCCCCCCACCCCACCCCAGCCGCGGCGCGGGACTGGCAGCATGAGATCCAAAGGCAGGGCAAGGAAACTGGCCACAAGTAGGTGCAATATCCCTTTCCATTGGCTTTCCCCCGCTCTCTGCCATGTTGCATGGAATGTCTGATGCGCCGGGATCTGGGGCGCAACGCAACCTGCAGCACCCCTGCGCCGGAGCCCAGCCGGGGCGCGCATCCTGGAGCGCAGCGCAGCGGCCGGGAGAGCGGACCCGGGGTCAGGCTGGGGGTGCGCGGGCGGGGGTAAATCGGAGGGGGGGGGTTCAGGCACCCCCCCCCCAGCAAGCAGGTCGCTGGGCTGCGGGAGGGGGGTGCACCTCTCAGAGGAGGGGGAGGTTGCGGGGTCGCTGATGGGCGCTGCCCGGCAGCTCGGGCCGGCTGCGGGGGCGCTGGGAGGCGGAGAAGGAGTTGAGGAAAAGTTCAGTGGCGAGCGCTGGAAGTTGAGCGGTGGCTGCTGCCGCCGGGGCTGCGAGGAGTAGCTGAGACCATAGTGGGCGCTGTCGGCTCTCTGCAAGCGCAGGAGCGGAGGGAGTCAGGCGGCAGGTCTCGCTCCGAGCTTCCAGCGAGCACAGCAGGAGAGTCCAGGCAGGTGGGGGGGGGACAAGGGGAAGAGGGGGAGCGAGAGCTCCCCCCTTCCTCTAGCTCTCTCAGGAGGGCATCCCAGCTAGTGCTTTGCACAGGTAGCTAGCAGAGCTCCCCGAAGTGGGGCTGGTCAGGGACCTTCCAGCCCGGGGCTCTGACTTCCTCTTTTCTCCACAGTAGAGTGTGTGGTTGCAATCTGTGCGTCCAGGGAGGCAGCTCCGGGGCTCCTTCCCCTCTTGCATTGGTGGTAATGAGAAGGCGCAGGAAGTAAAATCTTAGCTTAATGGATCAGCTGGGAACGCTGTATGAATGGGGACCTTCCCGCCCCATTCCTATACGCTCGGGAAACAGAAAGAAATAGTTGCGGAGGAAATTGTCCAGCTTATTGCCTGTGTGCAACATTGCAGGCGCTGTCACACGCAGCGCGTCCCGAGTGACAGTGGCCAAGGCTTGTTGAGCAGATTCTGATGCATTTGATTTTAGTGTAAATTAAACTCGTCCTGCACGGGGCAAAGGCTCAAACGGTCTCGGGCCAGTGCCGTCTGAGGGTGCAAGGCAGCAGGGCTTTCAGTGATTCCTAGCTGCAAAACGAGGCCAAACGCTTTCGTTCTTCAGTGGCTTCCTCCAACTTTCCACTATGTCTCCTTGGGATCGAGTGCTCTGGTCGAGTTAAAAAAACAGACAAAAAACTCCTGGAGCCTGCTTCAGACGAATAATAATACATCCAGTCTCAGCACTAGCCCAGAGTGGTGGTACTTTGCCGTGACTCCTCGTGAGGAGCTGGGGAGAGGGCAGAAATGACTGGGCCCTCAGCGCAGTTCAAACGCTAGCTCAGCTCTCAGCCCACTGCAGCTACATGATGAAGTTGATCTTAAATGTTGTAATTTCAGGCACTTCTTTCGCAGTTTATTCAGTTCGGCTGCACTAGGTCTCAGCAATCGACATACATACTGCTCTAGTTATATTTCCAGGCACTCCATCTTCTCCTTCTTGACAGTAATAATGATCTTTTAATTGCAACAGTTGCAATAAAAGAAAAGTAGCCTGCCTTCGTGTCTTATTTTAAATACAGCCGATGTCTTTTATTTGTGTGTGAGAGCAGGGATATACTATATGCAAGTTCCCTTTGATACGTATCTCAATTGCAACTTTCATTTCCATCTGAAAATGTGCCGGAAAATGGTAGATGAAACGTTGCGTAACATAATAAATAACTAATAATCGGTTTTTGTCTACTAGTGAAAAAATATGTGAGTAGAGAAAAGGGAAAGCAAAAGATCTTTGGCTCTTTATCTACTTTTCTGTGAAACCTAACGACAACGTATATTTGATTAGCTGATTTTAAACTGGCTCCATCAGCACAATTTGAAAACAAATAAACTTCCAGGTCATCATCCCTGCTTTTAGGCTAATTGTGAAAGTCGTGTGTTACATTCGCTAGCACATATGTATAATAAATGTTCCCTAATGTTTCTGGGCTGCTGCTGCTTTGCAGTGCTTAGATTTGACCACTTTCAAACTTTCTTCTTTGGGTTGCATGTCTTGGCAGTCACAGCAGCTGCAGCAGCTTTCCCTAGACAGATGCGTTGCATTATATAATCATTCGGTTACAATACGCTCATAAAGGAAATCGTATTAAAAAGTGGAGATTTTTGTATTGTGAATCCCCTTTCATTTCTCCTTCAAATAGCGTGTGAGTTTCATGGCGTGGTGTATGCGCGGCTGGGTCGGTGGGGGGAAATTATTGGTGACCCCTGTAATTCAATCATTCAACAGGAAAAGTTTTCAGCTTTTGGTTTCATCCTGTGACCCCTTCTCTTCACTCTTTAATTGCGGAGCTGTGAAAAAATAAGAAACCTTTTGTGGCTGTAACTTACTTGGAAAAACACCCCACTCGGGATACAATTGGAATTCTCTTATTATTCCACTTTTGCCTCTCTCTGTGTGAAATAAACTAGAGATAACACCCGCCAAATTGTGAGTAACACCAGTAGTGGGGAAAGTTCTGCCCTTAATTAACCAAGGGAAATTAGATGCGTATATTTTTCTCTCTATAGATTTGAAATAGCAATTTAGGGATTTTTGCTAACCTGAAACATCTCAGAAGAAACAAAAACAGCCACGTTGTGAATAGTTAGTGAATATTTTAAACCTCCAGCTGTAAAAATAAAGGAAAGGAAAAGAGGCAAGACATTTATGAAGGCATATTCGGAATGAAGTCTGAATATAATATACAGAAAGAAGGGTGCAAGTTGCAAAGATCTCGAACAATGACAATATCTATTACCGTTGCACCTTTTTAGAGTTATAGGATTGCACCTGCACGGCGACAGTAATTTACAGTGACCATCATTGGTGATATAAGCGGTGTCCCACTGTGTGTGTGTGTTTTTTTTTAGTCCTACTGTAGCCCTGTCTGAAAATCAGCCCCGAACAGTGACACTCCACAGGACTCAACCCCGTGCACCGAACCAGTGGTAGCCATTAGCCACCCAGTAGCCTCATAAAGAGACAGAAGGTGATCAGATTAGGAGAACGCACGTGAATAAGGGGGCACTTGTTACTATTACACTTTATCACCGTGTTTTTTTTTAAACAGGCAATTTAGTGCAGGTCCAGAGCCATCTAACCACCTGAGATAGTAAAATAACACTTTGCCGAGTTCCAGCAGGTTTTCCTGCGCCTGTAACTCGCCTTTCTGCTACTTAAAAGCCTGGCACGTTTATTTGCCTGTTTAAGACTGTCCGGGAATTTGTTTTTGAAAAGGGAAATGTTTGCCAGTGTCCAGGCTTTCAGCCCCCTTTAGCAAGGCTGTTTATTTGCCATTACCTCTGGCTTAGTACTTCTTTATTGCACTTGGCACTTTGTGTAAATAGTCTCCTAAAACATTTCAGTGTACTTCGTCAAAGAAACCCTCCAAGTTTAGAGGAAGGTTAATAACGCGTCGCTCTATTTTGCAATAGTCGGGTAGGGGAAAGAGACGGTTCATTAAGGAAAAGATGGAGGGAGGCAGTCTCTCTCTCTTCATTTATTTTGACGGTAAAAAAAAAATCCCTCCACATCTATATCGCTATGCATTCTGCCAATTCATAGCTCAATAGATGTCTGGATATGTATATTTCACAGATGATACATGATCTCTTTAGCTTATGCGCTGCACACCCATCCACTCATCCACACCAACCATAACACATTTTGTATGGCTTGGAAACAAACGGGTTTCCTAGTCGTTCCCCCTTCTCCCCCCCAGCCCCACAAGTTGCGATTCATGTGCAGTAGTTGACAAAAGTCCCGTTTAGCCGAGTGATTTGCTGTGGCCTTCCAGAGAAGGAGAGAGAGGTTCTTCAACTCTCAGGCCTGCTTTTTAGGAACGGAGGCCCGGGTAAAGGGAGGACCTGGACACGTACTGCGAGCAGCGCTATTGTCTCCCGCATGCCTCTGGTCACTCCCCCACCCTCTTCAAATGTCTGGTGCACAGAATCCAAAAGACTCCCATCTCGAGCTAAGGCACACGGGGAATTGAATGTACTCCTGCCCACTTCGAGGCGAATAATCTCCCCAATAATTCCTCCCCGGCTGCAAAGCTAACCAAACCAATTCCCCAAATAGGGAGGACGGAATACAGCCACCATCACCCTCATTCCTACATCTCAACGTCTTGTCAAAACAACCTCTCGGAGAGATTAGATCCCGCTTAGAAACAGGGCCACTGAGTCCGGATTCTGGCCGTTTAGACGTGGGTCATGTGGCTCTAGACGCTAAATCTGAAGGGATCTGGGGGCTGGGGTGAACTATGCAACGAATCTGGAGAGAGCTGGGTACAGCAGGACATAGGCACGGAATCTGCGTGGATCCCCTGGAATGTTCACACCGCCCTTTCCAATGTGGCAAAGCAGCAGCAGGGCGCGTCGTAGTGGGGAAACCACTTTCACTGCCCGGAACTTTGGAGGTGCAGAGGTTATCATGTCTTTCACGTGTCTTTCACTTCTTCGGGATTCATGTGTGTGCATATCACTATGTATATAATGCAATATACAAATAGTGTGTAGCTTGTTCCCGGATGGCTTTTTCACAGCAAGGGGGGGTGGGGCATCGGGGGAGAGACAATCGCATTATATGCCAAGCACATTTTCACAAGGCACTTGATTAACCCTTTTCAGGATGGAAAGCGTGTGTGATTTTTTTTTTTACCCAGGGCATCCAGAGACTCACAGGGGTCGATAGACTTCATTGAATTAGAAAACAATTTTCTGCTCCCCCCCAGATGTTGTTTCTAAAATTAGATCATCTTTTACTGCAACCCCCACCCCTTCTCTACCTCGTCTGCCTTCTGGCTGCTTCCACCAGTGAAATTTATGTAGTCTACGAGGGTTTCGAGAAGAAAAGAAGGACCCAAGCACAAAGAGAAAGCCAGGCAATCAGAAAGCAGTGATCATTATTAATACAGATCTATTTGTACATGAAAAATGTAACCCCAGTTAATTAAGACTGTATACATGGGGTACAAGAAACTTAAGAAATGTTTCTGCAAAGGGGAAGAAACTGTTTACAAAACTCTTTCAAAAGTGTGACATATTGCTGCAGGTCCAGCATTAAAAAGCTAAACACACTTATACGCCTTTGAAGTTCCCTGGCTGAGGCAACATTATTTGACTCCGATTCAGATATTGCTTGTGGGTATAACTTACGACTTTTACCTATTTAGTTCAAGTGGGAGGGGCGAAAGTCCTGGATTCCTTGTCCATTGGATCTCTCCAGAGAGTTGAATCTGGCTCCCAGCCAGCTCTGTACAATGTCAACATTGAATATTTGAATTCCCAGACTCTATTTAACAAGTTTCTAAATAAATAAACGCATTGTGTGTCTGTGTTTAAAATTATTTCACCCCTTTCATAAAAGCTGCAGCATCTTATTACATCGGCCTCGCAGGCTGATTTTCCTTTTCTTTCTACACAAACACAGGGGAACGCATTTTTTTACAGCCATGTATCTCCCTTTCTTTCTCTCCGGCTAGTGCGAAGTGGAAGCGGGTGCGGGGTGGGGCCGGGCAGCCCAGAAGTAACACACAGACATACCTTTTCGGACTGCTCTGTGTGCCGCGATATCTAATCGTAACTAAAAACAAAGCCAGGTTCAGAAAGCCAGTTAAATATTAATCATTTCTAAAAGGAGGCCCATGTGTGTGCCATTGCTTTAGCAGTGCCCTGTAGATACTCAATCATTTTGGCTGCTGTACCGCATGCAGGCTCCAGGGACAGCTTTCATTGTTGTTGCCATAAATGGCTATTAGTGTTCATAGTCACCTACTTATTTAAACTCGTTTGTGTACATGTGTCCCTGTTTATATGCATGTGATATGATCGCTATATATTTATGCACGTATCTAGATATAATTTGTATCTATATGTAAATATATATGGATACATAGCAGATAAGACATGTTGAGTGTGTACATATGATGTACCTACGCATGTAAATACAGAATAGCTATAGATGTTTGTGTGCACATATGTGTAATCACTGACTGTCTACATGTATAGATTGTGTACGTGCAAAGACTGTGTGTCAACAATATAGGGAAATATAATATATATATATATAATATATATATAATAGCTACATGCATAGGTTAAATATAGGGTGTGTATGTGTTTGAACACACTCATCTAGCTTGTTACGGGGGGAGGTGGAGGGAGAGAAGGAACCTATTTAAAATATTTCCTGACCTCAGTTTGTAAGCAGCCATGTCCTAACTGAGAAAATATTCTTTGGCCCTCTTCAGGAGTGTAATTCCCCAACAAAGCCATCAAAGTTGTTGAGCAGTGAAGTGGAATTTACTCTCTACTATGACAGGTACATTATGCAAGAAAACAAACTAAAAAAAGTGTCAATGATCATTAAAATCCCCAGCAGTCACAATAGAGGGTAGATGAAGCGAAGGAATGGGGGAAGCAGATGGAGGTTTATAAAAACAAAGCTGCTAAGTGTGTCTACACCACACATGCAAGTTGACCACTTTAACTCAAATCAGTTTTTAAACATACTTAAAGTCATGCAAAATCCTGTGTAGACACTCTTATTTCAGATTATTTCCATTTATTTTAAATCTCTCCTTGACTGACCTAAACTAATCAAGATAAACCAGCTTTATATCAATTTAAGGGTGCTCACTGCACCCTTTTCACCCAGTTTAACAAAATCAATTTTACATTACATCTTTAGTTAAACGGGAGCAGCTTTGCATGTAGGCAAGGCCTAAGGTTGGGAGGATAAGTGCATTTTTAAAAACTAAGCTAAGAATACAGTGACTTTCACTTTTCTGTTTAACAAGAGTAATACTATTCATTAAGAAAAAGTGGGTTCAAGGGTTTTAGTGACAGCCACACAACTCTTTTCCATCTCCATTGTTATTTATTTGACTCTTTCACATCATTGTTCTTATTTGTATCCCAGTAGCCCCTAGAGGCCCTTTTGTGCTAGGTACCATGCATACCTATAATGAAAAGATGGTCCCTTTCCCCAAATAGCTTACAGTCTGTGTTTATGGCAGGGGACAACAGGTGGATACTATAAACAGATGGTGAATGAAGGAGGAGTTGCAGGAGGCACAAGGTAAAAGTGAGACAATTATGATTAATACCATAATGATAAAATGTTTTGTAGTGAGCATTGTAATATTTCCCCAGAATCTTATTTACTGTAATTGGATTACCACTACAATAATTATTATTATAATTATTTATTATTTTTTAAAAAGCTGCACCAGAGTGCATGGGTTAATGTGTTGGCACCACGGCAGGTGTGTGCATTAGTGAGGTGTTAATCAGGAGGCAGGTGCAAATAAGTAAGGAGCACTGAGGATGTGAAAGGAGGATCAGTGTAGGGTATGAAGCAGTATGAACACAGAGTGCTATTGCCCAAAATAAGACACATGGCTGTTTGCCTGTTTTATATTGCCATCTCTGTTATCAAAATTAAAACACCTGATGGATTGAGAGAAACCTGCCTGACTGTACATGGATATTATGCCCCTTCACTTTGTCAGTATGTCAGTTCTTAGAAACCTCCTTGACATGTTTCCAGGACATGGGTATAGAGTCCACCCCATCTCTCAGATATACATGCTAAATGGGAGCCCCACACATGCGGAGGGAGAAAATTTAGCCTGCAGTGACTGTTGTATTTAATGCCAAATATTGAATATAATTAATTCAGACTAATATAGCAATAAGGACTGGTGAGTGCAATACAGTTATTTCTTGTAGGGATTTAATACTCTGGTCTGTTTCACTGCAATATTATCTTTCAAGCTAGGATATACACAGCTACATAAAAACAGTACCTTAAGGGAATGTCAAAGTTTGATCTACCAAATAAAGGAAATTCAAAGTTAAGGCTGAAATGTACCACATGGCCTCCAAGCCCCAGAAACTACAGGCAGCAAGAAAGTAGCTAAAGGTATGTTCTGTGTTTTGAAAACAACTAGTCCATTAAGTACTAAGGGCCCAAATCAGATCACAGATATACAGCACAATGAAAAACCTGACTTGTTGATTGGAGTAGCTGAATTTGCAAGCCTTGTAATGATTTTGGAAGTTCTTGAAAATCTCATTTGGACACCATATGCAAAATTAGTGCCTGGCAGTTTTGCTGGGGTGAGGATTACATGATCGAGCCCTCTATTTTTAAAAAAAACCTTTATTTGTTGCTAGAAAAGTGCATAATTAAAGTGCATAATGGAGCCTGAATCCACTAAAACATGTTTGTTTTCTTCACAGAGAACAAATTTAGTGCTTTAATTATTTTAGATGGGAAGCTCTAGTGTTTGAATTATTTGCTAAAGTTTTAGCCTAATGTAAGCTCATAATTACTACAACCCAGCCTGAACTATAGCTCCATGATAAACCTCTGTATTCGATAGCAAAGTCCTTCTAGAGCATATGAGTGAGTGACTCCGCTTTTTGATTGTAATAAGTTTGAAACCAGAAAAGCAAGACTTCTGCGAATGAGTTGTTTTTGGCAACTGTACCACCGATTATGTATAAAATTTCAAAAAATATTAGTTCTGCCAGTTTAATTGTCGAGAGGGTAACAAAAATAGGAAAGCTTGGGGAATGTTGTAATATCATAGTATTTTGTCTTTTAGATATCATTAGATATCCACTGTGCTGAGCATTTCACATCAAACAATCTAACAAAAGCTTCCAGATGGTTTAAATTTAAAAATTAGCCATAAATATATTCTGCATAATGCAATTTATCATGTATGTTTATTGTGTGCTATGGGAAAATGCTTGGCTTCAGACAGTTTTACTATATAACATGTACACTATTGTTGTTGTTTGTATTGTGGTAGCATGTAAAGGCCTCCGTCAAATACGAGGCCCCGTTGTGTTATGCACTGTACATACCCACAAGAGGACATGATCCCAGCCCCCCAAAAGCCACATTGGCAATAAGATGTAATACAATATATACGTAATACAGTGCATGCCATACAGCAAATTGATCATGGAATATAAACATCTGGTAATTGTGGAACAAGTGAATATTAGATGATTTTGTAGGATGTTTCAAAATAACATAAATCAGTAAAAGAAGGGAGGGAATAAATGGAACTAGGTCTCCAATGGTTTATATTATGATTTTGTAATCTGGGTTTATAAAATGGTTCATCCCAATCTAAAGTGTTTAGGCATCCTAGCTGCCAAAGCTATACTTCTTGCTAATGTGGTTCCAGCATTAATGTAAATAAGGCCCAGTCCTGCCATTCATCTCACTGAGATCTTCACTGATTTCAATGGGAGATGCAGGGTGCAGAGGGAGTGAAGAAATCAGAGGTGCAAGGAAATACTGGTAGAGGCACAACAGAAGTACGAGTCTTTCTGTTCCTTTATTGGATTCTCCAAATACGTGGGGCTGAATTCTGTCAGAATCGTACAAGTTTGAGTACTTCCTTAGCTTCCGTGGGATTCTTAATGAGAACAAAGATTTGTAAGATCAGAGCTGTTCTGATTTAGAACTTAATCCAACTCTTATTGAAGTCAACTGCATTCAGGTCAGTGGGTATTGTAAACCTGGAGTGCCTCCATTTAAATCAGTGAATGACTACAGATTGACACCACTGTAATTGTGAGAAGAATCTGACTTAGTGTGAAATTTAATTGGATTTAGGTAAATTTAATCTGGAATTAGGCATTTGGGCTTTCTAGTGCCATCTGAGTGAGCACTGATTATTGCTCATATAGAAAAATTGCGCTTCAGAGAGGGCACAGTGGAGGAATCACTAAATGCCATGTATGACTGCATTACCGTGCTCAGAAGATACATTTGCCGTGGTGCAGTGTTTCTGGAGTTAACACATATCAGAAAATGGACAACAGCCATCTAACTCCTGCACCTTCCATTAAGCTATATTTGTTGTTATCCCTTCAGTGCCTCTTGGGGGGAGGCATTAGTGCAGGCTAGGAGAGGAAATGCTCTATCTATACTCACATGCATCCATAGGTAAGGAGCACTCATGTAGAGGAATGGAAAGCGGTTGTAGTTGGAATGGCAGCTTCAGAGACCTTCACTGCAGCCTATCAACCTGCTTGCATTTTGGGCGGGTGTGTTTAATGATGTAGGAAAGGAAGGGTAGTCCAGTGGTGTCATAAACAGATAGCTAAGGGTTAATGTTCTTTTATTGTACTTACAACTTGGAAACAGAAGATTAGAAAGCTGGAGATAGAAAAATCACTCTCATAGCCGAGAGGGTCAGACACAAGACAAAGAACTCACACACAAACTTCCCTCCACCCAGATTTGAAAAAGTCTTGTTTCCTGATTGGTCCTCTGGTCAGGTGTTTTAGGTTACTGGTGTTACCCCTTTACAGGTAAAAGAACATTAACCCTTAGCTATCTGTTTATGACAAATGGTTAGTGCATAAGCCTGGACTGGTGTCCAATTCCTTGCCCTGTCAAAGATTTCCTGTGTCATCTTGGGTAAGTCACTTAGGCCTGGGTTACACTAGCCCGGGGTGGTGGTGGTGGTTTCGAACTCAGATATGCAACTTCAGCTATGCGAATAGCGTAGCTGAAGTTGAAGTATCTTAGTTCGACTTACCTGGCTATCCTCACGGCAGCGAGTCGACTGCCGCAGCTCCCCCATTGACTCCACTTACTCCTCCTGCTGAGGTGGAGTAAGGGCGTGGATTAGTGTATCAATTTATCGTGTCTAGATGAGACGCAATAAATTGATCCCCGATACATCGAACACTACCCGCCAATCCGACGGATAATATAGACATACCCTTAGTCTCTCTCTGCCTCAGTTCCTCTACTATAAAATGGGGATGATGATGATGATAATATCTCACTCTTATATAACCTTTTTCACCTGTAGATCTCATAGCACTTTACAAAGGAGGTCAGTACCATAATCTCCTTTTTATAGAAGGGGAAACTGAGGCCCAAGGAGGAGAAGTGACTTGCCAAAGATCACCCAGTTCATGGGAGTGTTGTGCAGGATAAACATTCAAAAAATTGTGAGGCACTCAGATGCTACAATAATGGGGGCCATATGAGTACCTGGATAGAGGTAAGTTTCTCTTTCTTGCGCAAAGCCTATATGCAGGGAAGTGTGAATTTTACCCTTCAAAGAAGCTACTTTGCTCATGTCTGAACACCAGCCTGGCTAAGATTTTGTATCTTTGAAGAACTGTCTTAGTGCACGTTATGGGCCTGATCCCAAATTCATTGAAATCAATGGAAGGATTTCTATTGACTTCAATGGACTTTGGATCAGGCCTTATAGCAGTAGTAATCCACTTCCTTTGTTCTTTAGAAATATTTTTTATTAGCATCTTTTTATTCTATAGCAAGGCCTAAATTCTAACAAATACCTGGGTTTACATCAATGTAAATGAAAGCAGAATTTGGCTCTGTAATCTGGCCTCATTTAAGAGCTATTTTAGTATAATGTGCACAAACCCTCATCAATGAAATGTGAACATCGCTGAAGAGGGGGCCATGTAAAACATATACAAACATTTTTGTTTTTTGCTTTACTTCATCACTTAACTGCCCCCCTGTTTGACGGTATTGGATACCTCTGCTCAGTAGCAGCTCAGGACTGGGAATAATAGGGTGCTGGAGATCAACACTGAGGTACATTGGCAGAGTGTTGTAGGGAATCTTGCACAATGCCTGCTCCCATTATGCCTGGCTGATTTTAATCAATGCTATCAGGCTCTTGCTTTCACAAGCTCTGCAATCATCTAAATAAACCAGTTAGCTGGTGCTGAAGGTACCTGGTACATCCAGTAAACACCTCTGATGTTGCTGAATGTTCACAGTACTTCCTAACATTTCATGATTTACAGTTTAATTCAGCAGAATAAAGAGAAGATGAGACGAGAATCAGAGATGCGGATTAACCCATAGAAAAAAATCACCCAAAATGTATCTAAAACATGTCTGGCTTTGGGCACCTGTAATGCTTTAATTTTTTAAAAATCATTTAGAATTTTTATGGTATTTTTAAATGATTAACTTTTCCCACTTGAAGTCTCTTTGCAGTTTCATCTTGATGTGGTCACTTTTTAACCACAGTTCACTTAATTGCACCTTTTTGAGGAATTATGCAATCACTTTTGTGTGTTTTAATCTTTCCCCATTCTCTTTGTAGCCAGGTGTTAATGGACAAAAGGAAATAAATTACTTGAAAGAATATTGAAGTTGTGTTTTTTGAGCTATTGATGTATTCTTGGATATAAGGACCAGCATGGGATGTCAGACTAGGCATACACAATGGAGAAGAGGATATATAGTTCTAGCCGTACAAGCACTGCTTTATGTTACTGATAACCTTCTTGTACTGGGTTACTATAGTATATTATAATAATGTTGATTTATTATTTCTTAGTGAACAATTGTAAAAAAATGTAGCATTAATAGAATGGACTAATAGTTAAGGATCAGATTTTGCAACCCTTACTCACAAGGAAAAATACATGAGTAGTCAATGGATTATTCACATA
Source organism: Gopherus flavomarginatus (assembly GCF_025201925.1). Classification (NCBI taxonomy): domain Eukaryota; kingdom Metazoa; phylum Chordata; order Testudines; family Testudinidae; genus Gopherus; species Gopherus flavomarginatus. The sequence goes on along the minus strand of NC_066624.1, from coordinate 97,883,268 downwards.
AGTACTACTGAACAACCTGCAGAGGAAGGTGCTACCTGAAATCAGTGAGGGCACTGTATCTTACCCAAAGTGATTGAGGAACTGACCCCCAAGCAAAACCAGGTCTGCCAAGTCAGGAAGGGCTGGGGGAAGTTTCATGCCTGATGAATAAAAAGTTTCAAGCTCCCTTAATAAAGTATTAATTAATACTAGTGAGCAGATCCAAAGTGAAAGAGCAAGATGAAATTGTCTGACTTAGCGAGTCAGGGGGCACTACATGAATACAACAACCACACGAGAGGCCTAGGATGACCCAGATTAGGTTCCCGGTGCACCCCAACAGGTGATAGTATCAAACCCCTTGTTCAAGGATCAGGTATAAACTGAAACCAGGAGATTTACTTCCAGTTGGACAGTTTTTGACATTTACACTTCTACCTCGATATAACACGACCCGATATAACACGAATTTGGATATAACGTGGTAAAGCAGTGCTCCGGGGGGAGGACTGTGCACTCCGGTGGATCCAAGCAAGTTCGATATAACGTGGTTTCACCTATAACGTGGTAAGATTTTTTGGCTCCCGAGGACAGCGTTATATAGGAGTAGAGGTTTATTTATTATTATTTGAATTAGAGCAGCAACTACAGAATCCATTCAGGGCCCTTTGTGTTCGGCTTGTTATAAACTTACACAGCTCATGCACAGATTAGAATGTAAGAAAAATGCACCTTAGCCCCATCTCCAAGGCCCCCACATGTGCAATTACAGCAGCAGCATCAGGTCCTGAGGCCAGATGGTCACTTTTTTAGGCAAATCCCCTGGGATGGGGGTGTTGTGCTTCCTGCTTGCTTGCTGCAGATGCAATGTCAGATTCAGTCATGTTGGCCCTCTCCCCTTACCAGCAGCCGGCCCTACTCACACCATCTTCAGATGCCTGTTATTTTTGGCTGGGTCCACCATGGGTAACCCAAACCACTTTAAGCCTTGTGTATCCTTGCAGCATCACCTTTTCTCTTTCAAAGACAAATTTTTTTCACTGAGACTTGCAGAGAAGAAGTGGGAAATGCATCCAGATAACCTGGTGTTATAAAATCCACAGGTTGTGGTTTCATCTGTCTGTTTGCTGCAAGGGAGGCTGAAGCAGTGTAGTTGGGAAGTGCCAGCAAGCGAAGAATCCCCCAAGTCTACCAGGCCTATTAAAGTTCTTTTAAGTCAATGCCAATAAAAAGGGTGCAGGCAACCTCTGAATGAGGCTCCAGAAGCTCAGTTTTATGTTGGGATATTTTGGAGCCAAACCCTCACAGATTTCATGTGGAGAAATACCCCATGGAGCATAACACAGAATGAATGAAATATACTAAGGAACAAGACGACTGATATATGACTTTCCAGGGAGCTAGCTGTAAAATTGGCTTTATGCAGAAATTTGCTTAATTTTGGTCTCAATTTTGTTAGCAGTGCAATGTTTTTAGATATAATTTCCTGTTCATGAAATAGATATTTGGAAATGGATGAGATAAGGCTTTCTGCAAAATATAGAGAGTTGTGAAGGAAAAGCAGGATGCGGTGTGCACTCAAATACTTTGCACCCCCATATAACATGTTTGATTTTGGATCAGCCCGCAGGCCTGTCCAGTACTACATAGATCTGCTGTTGGGGGCTCTCCATTGAACTCAGTGTTGTGGGATTGTCTCGTTGGCTTTTAAATAGTTTGCACTAGATTTGGTGAGAAATCACAATATTTTCCAAAGTGGCTTCATTTTTGGGGTGCCTAATTTGAATCACCTTACAGAGACCTGATTTTCGCAGAGTAATTGCTGAGCACTTTCTGAAATAGCCCTCAAACATGGAGACTGTCAAAATCACTAGTCACTTTTTGAAAATCTTTGCCAAACTGCGCGTATTTCTATATTAATGTATAAAACTACTTTTTACACAAGATTGATTTTACATTTGTTGCTCATTTGATTAGTTTGTTTTACACTGACCTGGCACAGGTGTGAGGCCATCTTGGTCAAGCATTTTACAAAGCTATGCTCACTATCGCTTTTCCTGGGGAAAGTCATTTATAGAAGAGTTAAAGGTGGCTGGGTATTGAAGTGCACATCTATGGTGTATGTGACAACTACAAAAATGTTGATCAGCTTTCAGGCGTTACTAGTTAATAGTGCTCTGCCCTCAAGATCACTGACAAGCAAGTGAGAGTTGATATGGTGATGTCCGATTTCTGTCCTTAGTTGAGTGTCCCTCAACTGTCTGGTGTGAGAGAAGATTTGATGTTGATTGTTTGAGTTTAGCTTTTACTAAGAACAAACAACACCCTTCCCTCAAATTTTAATTTGGCTAAGGCCTCAAATATTTTTATTCCAGATATTTCTGGGTATTTAGATATCCTGGATGAATTGCAGTTGCAGTTTAGTAGACAGAGTAGATCAAGGTAGAGCAGATTGATTTACAGTGTCCAAGTCATTACCTGAAAACGCCTGGTTGGGGTAGAATAGAATTTTATCTCATCAGTGCTGGACACTACTTACATAGCATGAAGGAGAAAAGGAACCACTAAGAAATACGTGAAAAAGAGTGAGAAGCAGAAACTAGACAAAGGCTTCTTAAAGGGACACTATCGTCAACTTGAGAATCGTGTTTCCTTCTGAAAATGTTGCACCTTACAGTTGTCACAGTATAACCGCTACAATACTGGAACAGAGGGGAGTTAGAAAAATGTTTTTATTTCACTCTTTTTTTTTTCAGTTGGTTTGTCTTGTGCATTGGACAGCATTTGAAGTTTCACTGTTTTGGAGGTGGGGTTCTCCAGGCTCTGTAAGAAGGTGTTTAGCAGCAGAAATGAAACTGGAGGTGACCAGGCAGTAGGCAGATTATGCATATATGTAGAGAGAGTGGGGTGTGAAGAGCAGGTATGATATTATTGCTGTCAGGTCTGCTTAAGCATAAAGAGGCAAGCAGAAAAACCTCTGTGGCAATTTTCTAAAAGAAGAATTTTAAAGAAATTCAGGACCCACTATGTAAAAGATGCTTGGTCTGAGGACTGGATATTTTGAAGTTAGTATCCATTTCAATGTGCTCTAGACTTTTTCTCTTTCACTTTCCTCTGTGTCCTTTTTCTAACACACTCTAAATTAGGAACACGTGTAGTGCTTGGCAGACTGACTAGTGCACCTATCTTTATCCTGCCCTCTCTGGTTAGTCTCATCCTTTGACAGGCTGAAAATGTATTTAAGCTAGTGTGGCTAAATGCAACTAAATATGCATCACACCAATGCTCTGTACCCTTTGCTGGCTTCCAATTTGCATCTGGTGCCAATTCAAGGCACTAGGCTCACTTTTTAAACCCTTTAATGGTTTGGGGCTGAGGTACATCAGAAAGTGCCTTCCTATTCATGACTCACAGAGACAGCTGTGCACCTACAGCTCCAGAATGAAGCTTGCCAGGCTGGAGATAACACAATCTTGTTTAAGTCTCCTACCTGTGGAATGACAAATCAGAAGAGATAAGTCTAAGCCCTGGCTGATGTCTAACTGTCAGAGCATGTTAGAAGACTCATCTTTTTGCAACAGCATTCCCACTCCACCCAGCCCTCCTTCCCCAACTGAAGACAAGGAATTACAACAGAGCGAGGGAAGGAAAAAGGAGAAAAAAGGAAGAGGAAGTAAAGCTGTTGATATAGAAGAATCTACTGTGGCCAAACCTAGGCAAATCTTGATCACTGTAACTGATACTACAGTAATGGATGCCCTAGAAATACCTTGGACAGATAGATAGCGTCAACTAGAAAGATATGTCTAATTTAGGAAATAGTCTAGATTCATCTTTATACAGGTAAGGTAATTCACACTAGTTGCAATAAGACAGATCTGTCTGTTAAAATACACCAGTAATACTGAAAATGCATTCTGAGCACATGCAGGGTAGTGGAAAACTCAGACAAAAAAGTATTTTTACCCTAGGTGGTTTCAGCCATCTTCTCACTTCCGTGTGTGTGTGTGTGTGTGTGTGTGTGTGTGTGTGTGTGTGTGTGTGTGTGTGTGTGTGTGTGTGTGTGTGTGTGTGTGTGTGTGTGTGTGTGTGTGTGTGTGTGTGTGTGTGCGCTTCTCTTAACCCCTTCATTGAAAACTATCCTTCCACTGAATGACAAATGAGTTTATATGGACAATCCTTTTCCACTCCGTTGAGACAAAGTCCAAACCATCCATATAATCTATAGCCCTCAGATTCCGCAGAGACAAACACTACACCTGATTCTTCTCTCACAGTACTCTAAATAAGGAGTAAGTGCACTGAAGTCAATGGAACTGGCCTGGCAGCTGTTTTCATTGCCGATTCTAGTCTTGGAATTACCAAGATGTGGCCTTCTTTTAGGAACCTAGAAACATAGAAAGTGCTAGATTGACTTGGAGTTAATGAGCTCAATCTATTTAATTTCACAAAGAGAAGATTAAGGGGTGATTTGATTACAGTCTATGAATATCTACACGGGGAACAAATATTTAATAATGGGCTTTTCAGTCTAGCAGAGAAGGTATCAATTGATTGGAAGTTAAAGCTAGGCAAATTCAAATGGGAAATAAGGCATACATTTTAAACTGAATAGTTAACCACTTGAACCATTTATGGGCGAGGACTGGCCTGCCACCCAAGGCCTGTGAAAGTGTGGGATCATTGTCCAGGATGGGTTGTAGATCCGTCCAACGCATCATCAGGGATCTACAACCCATCCTGGACAATGATCCCACACTTTCACAGGCCTTGGGTGGCAGGCCAGTCCTCGCCCACAGACAACCTGCCACCCTGAAGCATATTCTGACCAATAACTGCCCACCCGCACCATAGTAATTCAAACTCAGGAACCAATCCATGCAACAAACCTCGATGCCAACTCTGCCCACATATCTACACCAGCGACACCATCACAGGACCTAACCAGATCAGCCACACCATCACCGGTTCATTCACCTGCATTTCCACCAACGTAATAAACTCCATTGTATGCCAGCAATGCCCCTCTGCTATGTACCTCGGCCAAACTGGACAGTCTCTACGGAAAAGGATAAATGGACACAAATCGGACATTAGGAATGGCAATATACAAAAACCTGTAGAACACTTCAACCTCCCTGGCCACACAATAGCAGGTCTTAAGGTAGCCATCCTGCAGCAAAAAAAACTTCAGGACCAGACTTCAAAGAGAAACTGCTGAGCTTCAGTTCATCTGCAAATTTGACACCATCAGCTCAGGTTTAAACAATGACTGTGAATGGCTTGCCAACTACAAAACCAGTTTCTGCTCTCTTGGTTTTCACACCTCAACTGCTAGAAGAGGGCCTCATCCTCCCTGACTGATCTAACTTCATTATCTCTAGCCTGCTTTTGCTTGCATATATATACACCTGCCCCTGGAAATTTCCACTATGTGCATCCAATGAAGTGGGTATTCACCCACGAAAGCTCATGCTCTAAAAGGTGCAACAGGACTCTTTGCTGCTTTTACAGATCCAGACTAACACGGCTACCCCTCTGATACTTCCTTCTCTAATCATCTGTAAAATCTGAGGATAGCTTTTAAGATAGGTTTCCTACCAATATAACTGCAATAGTCTTGCTTTTACTTTTTAAAATCTTCTTTTAAAAATTTGTTCACCAAGGTGGGCAGATATGGTGAAGCAGAAGGCTCATTCTGGTGTTATGTCATTGCTGAGTTCCTGAGTGGCCTGTTCAAATGAGGAAAAGATGTTGAACTAAGTTAGGAACAAGATTCTAGTGTGTGAAAGAGAGCACCACATCTGCTTTTACAATCGTATGCTGGCTAAACAGGATTGTGTATTCTTTGTGTTGTCCCAGAAACCTTTCAAGCATACAGAATACAGAGTGCCAATGACTTGGAGCATCCTGTTTCAGCTGATTTCTTCCTGCAGTTGGATCTGGATTTTTTCTGGTCTTCAGAGACTGGTCGGTGTTTTCACATATCTTATACAGCAGATGCTCAGAGGTATGGTAGGGGTTGCTTTATGACAAGACATACAAAAATAAGGATTACTAAGTATGGAACAGAGGAAATAGGGACAAAAAAGAGATAGCAGTGGTGTTCCTCCATCTACTCTGAACAGAATCTACACATGCTGGACCAGATCCTCAGCTAGTGTAAATCAACGTAGCTACATTGAAGTAAAAGGAACTATGCCTATTTACACCTGCTGAGAACCTGGCCCAGTATATTTAGTCCAAATTTAACCTCTTCATGGAGTTTGGGTTTATTGGTAATTTAAAATAAGAAACAAAAAATTAACGTAGCCCAAGCTTTCTCACTACTCTTGGTTTTTCCTATGGATGCCCTGCAGAGACTTCTCTGTCTCAGAGATCCTTCTGCCCAAACAAGCACCCTTACTTCCCTTTGTATTCCAGAGCCACACCTGGCACAATGAGTCAGCAGGAATCTGTCACCATCTCCCTGCAGAGCTCTAGCACCTACTAACAGGGTGGGTCAACGGAGCCTGTTACAGGAGTCTGCAGTGCAAATGGATCAGTCCTTCCTTTTCATGTGATATCTTCAGAACAAAGTCACTTGCTGAAACTAATGGCAGGTACATTTCGAACCAGCTGCAAACAATATTTCCTTGAGCAACCCATGGAACTATGTGGGAACCACTGTGAAAGTATTTTGAGCCCCAGGGACTAGTTATCTCTGTGAGGAATGGTATAGTAGTACCCAGAGAGGGAGTGACTCCATCAGAGACAGAGCAATGATCCTAGTCATCTCTTTAATCTGGTGGTGGAATTTGAACAAGGGGATCCCGGGTTCTGCCCCTACCCTCCAATATGGGTTTTGGTGCAAGCTGAGGCCTCTTTTTTTCATGGCTTTTAGTCAGTAGGGGTAGTGTTTCCTTTTCAATGATATTTCAGTGTTGAAGTGGCTGGACATCTAGTCCATCCATTTCACCAGTGTATCTAAGCACCAATATCTAACAAATATTCCTTTCCCTGGGGCTTGTATCGCAGATGAGGGAAATGCTCTGATCTTTTGTGGAGAAAGATTTTTTTTGTTTTTTGTTTTTTTAACATATCAGAGTTTTGACTCATTTGGTCTGGTGGCACCAGTGGCTGTTTAGGGAGAGTAACAATGTCTGAAAATAATAGAAGCAGGACTTTTTCTACGTACTTCTGAGATGATATTGCTCACCCCTTGAATTACTGCTTCTTGGTGTCTTGCTGCCTGCCCCGGAATCCTCCACCTGCAGCAAACACACTTCAAGAAGCCGACCTATCACTTGCCCCATCTCCCTTCGCCTCTCTGCGGCAGGACTGAGTGACAGAGCTCTTACCCTCATTCTCTTTTCCTGACCTTTTCATTCCATCAGATTCTCTATACCTCACTGCAAATGGACAATAGAGATATTGATTTAAATGTGGCTGTCATTTAGACTGATACAGGACAACGGCAAGGGCCAAAGCACTCTCCTAGAACATCAGCAGGTCACTTAGTTCTTAATTTTGGTGCTTCCCCAGTTTGACTAGTAATGGGGAAGGAAGTAGACTAGACCCTGGGTGATGTTCAATAGCGTGGCTGTCTGTCTGAGGCTAGCAGCCGGAGCTGGCATTGTGCTGTGCGTTGCAACATGTTGTTTTGATGGATGGTTTTCCATTGCTGGTGGACAGACCACCACTAGCAGCAGCATTGATGGAGTATGACCTTCTAACTCTGCTTTGGTTAATGAACCAGAAAAATGTGCAAAACCTGTTAGAGTGGGGCTTGTAAGAATAGTAGCGGGCAGCTTCTTTCTGATAAGACCATCTAAATTACATGGATTACCTTTGAGTCTTGAGCTTTGTCACAGCCTAGTGGTCAATGAGAGCACCAGAAACCACTGGCTAATGAAAGGGACCTTATAGGGAGGTAAAAGATTTCACTGAGGTGGAAGACACATGCTAGGAATAATTCTGCACTAAAATGAAATGGCTTTGCAACTTCTTGCTGTGCTAGCTGCAGTATCTTTGTTGAAGAAGATTTTCCTTTACCCTTCTAGTTTCTCCGAGTTTAAGAGGAGGCAGCAGCGACAGGACTCTGGTTAGCCGTGATACTCTATAATTAATAACAACATTAACAGTAGAATTCTATTTATCCTCTAGAGCAGGGATGTAGAATTTATATACTAACTGGTGTTAAGAATACATTGGGGCCTTTTCAATGTAAATGAGACTCATCAGGGGACATAACCCAATTTTGGATAATGGGTTTAGATAAAACAATTTTCAGAGAAGTTTCTTTTGGGTGAAACACATCTGTGTGCGGAGGGCCCTGATGTAGAATGTGTATCTGAGAAAAAGAGGCCTGTTTGGAAAGCTACTGTGCTTTGGTAATCCTGAATAGAAGGTCAATTGCCAGGTAGTAGAATTTACAGCAGCCTTGTGGCTGCTCTAAATTGCACCAGTGGTTAAAACTTCCCCAGGCTAGTTCCAGGATTAGGGTGTGGGTTCACGTATAAGTGTGCAAAGGTGACATCAAATGATATTTGCATTATGCTCTGTTTAGCTGCTGCTGAGCACAGTTTACCTGCAGCTATAGATTGAGCCAGATGTCCAGTTGCTGTATATGCAAAATATGTTAAAACATGGTACTTAACCTCTGTGTTGTCATCTGAAATTTAAATTGTAAATTATGTGTTTATCTAATACTCTTGGAACATAAATTAATTCCTGCGCTCTCTACTGGTTCACAAATGACACTTGTTTGTAAGTGCTTTAAGTTAAGAGTTATTTTTCTCTAGGTTAATATTACATAAGGTGAACGCTAGCCAAAAGCAATAGTGAAGTGTTTTTTAAAAGAAATTCTAATTCTGGGAAAGAAATGTTGTAGAGCTGTAGTTTAGTTGTGCTGGGAGCTCAATTTAATCTAAAGGTTTTAAAATGTTATGTTTCAGTTCTATATAAATTGGGACATTGGTCTCTAATGTCTTGATCTTGCACTGATGCATATCCAAATCTCTTAAAAGCCAGTGGCAGTCTGGGATATAATAGAATATGGGTTTTGGTGTTAAAATTGCAGATTGGCCTGGACTCTAGAACTCAGAAGTATTTGACAGCTGGATTTTGATCTGGATGCATATGTTGTCATTTGAGCCCATCTCTACTGAAAATGTAGGGCCTGGTTCTGATTTCACTACATTGTTGTAAATCAGTAGTATGGCTGCAATCTAGCAAAGCCTGTAAGCGTGCTCTTAACTTGACTTTAATGGGACTACTTGCCTGTTTATAGTTAAGTGTGTGCTTAAGGGCTTTGCTGGACTGAAATCTAAATCCACTGAAGTCAATGGAGTTAGAACAGTATAATACAGGTGTAAATCAGATCTGAAGGTGACCCAAAATGTTTGTTTCTACCTGGAAAACCACAGTGCACACCTGGTACTTAGTGCTTTCCGAACTGTATGTAATATAGCATAACAAATTCCTTAAGAGTGGGTTTTTTTTGAAAGTATAATGCACTTTGTACTGTTATTCCTTTACATTTAACACATTCTTTATGGTAATCTGTCTGTTAAATACAGTAAAAATATATATTCTTTGACTTTCCTGCTGTATTACTCGTATTTCACAAAATGTTTTTTATGCCAAGTGTCTGTGCGTGTACATATATATATTTATAAACATTGCTTCTTTATTGTTACTGGCAAGAAACAAGAAGAATTATGATACAGTTAAAAGCTTGTTTGATCCCTCTTTTAAAGCATTTCAGAAGAGTTTACCTGACTTGGCCACATTACTTTAACTCATTTTCAGTTTTGCACCTACCAATATTACCAGTTAGAAAACATAATAATTTTGATGTAGCTGTAATCTTGACTGTGGTTACATGCACTCTCAAAAATACAAAACATATAAATGGCTTTTGACTTACCTACTACATGTCATTTTTGTTTTGTGTTTTAAACCTACTTTCAGTGGGATCTGCAACTGCATAAAGCTGTCAGTGAATGATTTCATGAGAATAAATTAACATAGTTTAAAAGGCTATGTATCACTTTTTTGACTGCTGCAACTCATTACAAGGAGAATGTAAAAGGGTTAATTGATTGGACCCTTTAAAAGGTGATATGGGTGCAGACTAGCATCAGCAATTTTAAAAATACATTTAACACAAACAAATACTGCATCAAGATAATAGTATTTTTTTTTCTGTGAGGACCAATGATAATCAAGCAAATAATAATACAATACGAATAAAAATATGAACTTGAACTTGCAAACTTTTACCTCTGTGAGCAGGTCCTTTGAACTACTGGGGTATTTATAGTAATAAATTTTCCACTCAGAAGTAAGTTTCTGCAGGTTTGGGCCATAGGTGATTAAAACAGTGGTGTTCTATTTGTAGAACCTGATACAGGAGTCTTACTCAATAATGATTTGGTGGTCTAGGCTAAATCCTTTTTAGTTATGGAAATCAACTCATGCATTTAGCACCACTAATTTTTTCTGTGTGGGATAACCAGGTGTGAGACTAGACAATGACTAGGGCTGGTAGAAAAATGGGAACATTTTCTCATGAAAAATGTTACAAAATAATCATCCTTTTTCTTGGTGTTGAAATTTCAACTTTTTATGGTTGAAATTCAGAAAATTTTTAACTGCTCTAATGGAGACTTTCCACGTTAACTCTGTTTGCCTGTCTCTGTCTGCAGACCAAATTTCAGCTCCGTTGTAAACTGGTGGTATGGAAGTATAGTAGCAATGGCAAGTTCTTCAATAAAGCTGGCTTATGAATACATAATAAGAGTGTCAGCTTTCAGTGCTGATCATTCTAAAGGCTGAGTTCAGCTTGCAGTTGATTGCAGTGTACATAGTCTAGATTAAAACTGGCACAAATGAGAGCAGAATTTAGTCCTGAACCTCAAACAACAAGGCCCAATCCTGCTTCTATGGAAGCCAATGGTAAAAGTTCCCCCTTCATAAAAGAAATGAGTCTGACTCATATATACGTTGCTACCCAAAGGCATTGTCCATGTATCACATACTGTACTTTGCCATACTCCTAAGGTCTCGATTCTGCTCTCGTTGAAGTCATTGGCAAAACTATTCAGTAAATTCAGTAAATCTATTCCATATTTATGAAGTAATTCTTGTGTATATAGAGCCAAACCCTGAATTCCTTATTCAAGCAAGTGACTGAATCAGGACTATGTGCAAATTAAGGGCTAAATTCTAAAATACACCAGAGTAACTCCACAGAAGAGTAAATAAGTTAGATCTTTCCGACTCTGCGTAAAGTTAGGTCCTGGAAGGTGCTGAGCACTGTCAGCTCCTGTTAACTTCAATGAGAGCTGAGAATGCTCAGTGCTCAGTACAGCAAGCACAGTGCTTACAACCCTGAATAACCTTGCTGAAATTGATGAGAATACTCATTGTGGTAAGTGCTATGTATGGTAGTAAGTATGTGCTGGATCTGGCTCTTTAGGCTTTGGCCCACTGAAACCGGTGGGGAGCACTGCTTAAAAATCAATGACATGATATAGCCTCTAGTTTATAAAATACTTTGGGATCCTTCAGGATGAAAGAAGCCAGATACATTGAGAATATTATTTCTTACATTAGATACCTGTTGTGTGTTATCTCTAATGTATCAAGATAAAGCAAAAATGGTTGGAGAAACAAGTATTTAACAGAAATACCCTACTATGTTTTCTGCTGATTTTCTGGCATTTTTAAAAGTCAGGCAAATACCATTTGTTGCCTTCCTTTATTACAAATGAAAAAGGAACTCTGATCCAAAGGTAAGTGTACCTTTAACATTTCCCCAGTCTCCTGCCTTTATATTTAAGGCAGTAGGAAGTTTTCAGGACAGTTTTCTGGATTGTAGAGCCACTTTATAAGAGGCCTAATACAAATACACGAGCATTAGCAAAGTAATGCAGATATAAAATGTAGCCAAATTCAGCTGCCCAGTTAATAGGTCAAAATGTTTGTCCAATCCAGACAGAGTCTAGCTACGTTGGGAGTGTCTCTGGCTTTGGCATGGGAAAAATTGTTTTGTTTACCATTAGGGAAGTGATATGTATAAATCACAGTGATCAGGCCTAAACACTCTAGTTATCTTTATGCATTGGGCCATCCTCTAATGGTCATTTCATTATGCAGCGACATTTATATTTCTTCTAAAGAACTTGAGCTCCAGGCTGCAAAATAGCTGCCGTATAGTCAGAGCATTCCTGCGATTGTCCTTCCATTCAGAGGAAGCAATGCACTTGTTGTTGTGTTACCTTGGTGAATCTAAAGTTGTTTTTCACTTTCCTTAATTAAGCCTCCTTTGGAGATTGCCCCTCCAAAGGTGGAGAGCACAGCATACTCAGGAGCGTTGCCACTGATTTGAATTCCTAAATTCCTCTCCTTCTAAACATCAAAGGGAAGTATATTGCGCTGTCTAAGAGGCACCAATTATGTAAACCCTCGGCTATTCAGAATGTTCTATAATTATTTATTTCCAAGGAAAGAGGTTTTAACCCAAACTAGACAGAAAACTGGCATTTTTCCAGTTATTAGATTCTATTGAAAAAGGTATTAAACAATGGGCAGGGTAACATGGTAGATTAGTGTCTTGGCCCTTTATCTGCATGACCTGGGCATATGTCAGATCCATACTGAGCTGACCAAAATTACTTTGATTTGATGGCCATTAAGGGTCATGGGCAGAACGGGATCAGAAGTCTCAACCGAGGTTGAAGTGCACAACATTATATGTTGACGGTAATTAAACAGTCTCATTTAATAAGAGTAATCAGATTTAAAGGCATTGTTAGAGTATCAGGGCTTGTTAGAGGAATGGGAGTGTCTGGATTTAGGTCTCTCTCTATATAATAAATATATAATAAAAATACAGGGAGAGAGAGAAAGGGTTCTGGAATGAGTGAAATATGTCCCTGGAGTAATTTTTTATTTTATAAACTGAATGCAAACCTGATGGAGAACTATGGAAATGAGCAGTCATGCTCGATACATACACATACTCTCTCAATATTCCTATACTGGGGATAATGAAAAGTGCCTTCAGGGATAGGGTGGCCTTATCATTCATCAGTGCCATAGCCTTAAGTGGGTAATAACTAAGGGCTCCCATATCTAGGATGTATATAAATTCCAGCTTCTCAGTATATTCACTGCAGACTGCATTTAATTTATACAATTCCTTAGCTTTAAAGCTGTCAATTGATAACATTCAATCTGTGAGCCTGACTGATAAAAGGGAGAGAGGGAGTGCTCTCTAGTGGTTAGAACAGGAGATGGGAGTCAGGGCTAGTGCTGTAGCGATGGTGTCCCAGGTCCTCCCCTTTACTTTCTCTGTCTTCAGAGGGACTGTGGCTATCCATTCCATCTCCATTCTCGGGTCAGGTTCTCTTTGTTTTTCAGGGGCACTCGGTGGTCACTTCATTCTAGGTGTGTCATGGGGCTGCCTGATGTGGCAGCTGAGTTCCCTGCTCCTTCTAGAAGGCAATATGTGGGGTGTATTTGCCACCCCCTTCCCTATGCATTGAGCAGCAGGAGCAAAAAACCATTCCTGTAGCTTTCTGTTTGGGGGCAGCTTTCCACCTGTGAAGTGAATATGGGATTATTTTCCCTGCCCCTTAAGTCCTATGGGGGTGGTACACCCTTCCCCTAAGCTCTAAAGACCTTGTAAGGATTGGAAGAAGTAGCAGGTATGTCAGGTAACAACCCCTCCCCCACAGAACATGCAGCCACCATATTTGGGGGAGTAGCTGAGGGGGCTATCTAGCCTTAGGATGGAGTGGGAGCAGGAGAGAAACCCCTTGAAAACAGCAAATTTAAGGGGAGTCCCAGCGTGTAGGTGGCCAGGCAGGGGAAGCTGCTTGAGAAATTAACATCTGCCCAGATTTGCAAACCATTTGTGAATTTGAACTGATACATGTCAACTTGAAAAATAATTCACCATGGAATGTTAACCTGAATTCAGTGCTTGAGAATTCAGCTCATGATTTTGCTTTTGTACATTTGAATGCAAGGAACTCAGTAGTATCAGAAATAGGCATAAGGTGCAGAGCTTGCATCTGGATCCAGATTTGAAATGGCCCAATGTTTTGGGATGATTGGATCAAGAGTTTTGATTCAGCTTATTACGGTGAGATGGTCCATTTGCAAACCTTGAATCCAGATCCAAGCTTGTATTTCAAATACCCCAAAGTTGAAGGTTGTTTGAATCCAGGTTTTTGGTTTGGGCCCACCTCTAAAAATTACAGTATAATCACAGCTGCATTTCCAAAACTGGCTTCTAACTTTGAGTGCCCCAGTTTTTTGGATTCCCCACACTGAGAAACTTAAGATGTGATTTTCAAAGTTGCTGAGCCCTTACTGCTCCCATTGATATCTCTTGGACTTACGGGTACTCAGCACCTGTGCAAAGCTTTCCGGATGGGGTCCCCCAACATGGCAGCACCCAAAATCAGCATCCACTTCTGAAGATTTTAGCTAAAGACTTTTTTCAAAACATGCACAAAAAGATGCAGTCTCTACCCCAATGTGCTTACAACGGAGTGCAGGCATTTAGAGTGTAGAGGGGCAAGAAAGTGCAGAGATAGGCTTGCTGAGCTAAAGACTGCAAAAAAGCTCTGTGCTTTTTCCTTCTTAATGGCTAGAGACCTCACTGCTACTTGCCATCGTGCAGAATATTTACAGTAGCAAGAAGGTTGTGCTCGCCTTCACGTGCTTTGAGTAGTTCTCATTTTTATTCCTCTGTCAGGGAGATTTAGAAATGGGAGCTCCTGTGTTTGTAAAGTCCTGATCACTAAAGCTTTCTAAAATAATTTGCTATATTGATTAGAAGGGAGCAATTGCTTGAATGAACTGCACATACACTTTGCAGATAAGAGGCAAACAATTCCTTACCTCAGTGAAAGAGCCATGCTGTATGGAGCATGGTATATGAGTATTTGCCTGTTGATGCTCATGAGAGGAATCCCCACTATACCTAATAATTTTTATCAATTGATTAATCTCTGTGGTGGGTCCCTTTAAGATGAGTAGGTGGGACATGAAGATTCACTGAAGAACTCCTGATGATATTTTCAAATCTAAGGTTTCCTTTAATTCTGAAGCTATTGACATTTGTATAACCGCTGCATTAAAACCAGTTGTTGAGGCAGCAGTCTCCTTGCATTACAGTGCATACTGCTACAGGCACTTATAGCAAGGAATTATAATTTATTATTTATTATTTATTTATTAAAATAATTGTGTAGAATAACCTACATTCACTCAGGGTTTACAAGTTCAGACCTGATGTAAATGGATGCAGCTTCACTGGCATTATAGCTAAGTACAACAGAACTGAATTTGGTAGTAGAGGGCCTTTTCTCCTGCAATCCTTACTCATGTGAGTTGTTCTATTGACTTCAGCTAGTATCCAGTAGGCTACCACTTTGAGTCAGGAAATAGCCCTGAGACTGATAAGACAAGCAGAAGACATGACATAGGATAAGATTTCAAGGATGGGAATGTGCGAAGAAGATATCAGTAGAATGGATTCATGGAAAGTTAGCTTTAAGGAAATGTTTGAAGTAGCAGAGAGAAGGGACTTATACAAGAAGTGTGGTGTTGTTGTAACTATAGGAGAGAGCATGAGAGATGATGCACAGCTAGAAGAGAATGTGTGTTGATTGGTACTAGGTTTGGTTCATATTATATTTAGGACCTTAGACCAGGCCCCAGAGTGAAAAGAAACTGTTGGCTTAGTAGAATCATAGCTCCATAATATCTGTGAGCATACGTCTCACATAAACCAAGAAAAGTTGTATCATCGGTATTCCCTACACACTGGTCCTACTAAACATTTATTGCTTCTTATGCCTATGACCCAATTCTTAACGTACTCAGTTTTTCAATCTCTAGCGAGCACCTTATTTGAGCAAAATAATTTCTTCAGAAGGGTCCCAGCTCAATCCGAGATAAATAAACTTGAAACAGACATCATAATTAACCTACTCCAGTAAGAACAAAATGATTTAGTGACGATTGAATGTTTGGCAAAGAAATTTTCAGCTGGCTACAGCTTTGCACAAACTATTTCTATGGAAGAGGAATCTTTTGAAAAACCAATTGAAATGACCCAAATTACAGTTGAGCTTGCGATGTTCAAAGATAGAAAACAGAAAGAGGGAACCTTTGCCAAATAAGGGCTACAACAGGTTTTGGAAGCTGGCAAATTACAATGGAAATAAACCTGCTGAAAGCTAAAAAGATGCCGTCTGAAGAAGTACAAAAGAAGGAAGGAAGATCACAATCACTGTGCATCACTGTGCTATGTGAAAATTCTAAACCTTTCTAAGAATAAGTCTTCCAGTATATGGGTCAGGAAGCTGTGTTGTCTCAGCCTGGATGCCTAGCAAAAACAAAAGTTGGTGTTATGGTAATTTAACAGGTGCAGTTTTAAACAAGAGGCTGCTATTGTTTTCTGGAAGTGTGGTGATTTACTGTCTTACAGCATGAAGCCCTGAGCAGCAGCAGGATAAGTGTCAGAGCTTTTTTGTTGTTTTTTTTAACCCTGTCAGGATAGCAGCTCTCTTGTCTGTCTGAAAAACATGTCCTGCAGGCCATCACATAAAAGAAAGGTTCCTGTAAGCCTCAACTCACCAAATCAATTCAGGGAGATTCACTCAATGATACTCAAATGCTCACAGGGCATGAAATACCATTTATAAATGATTGAAGGTGGGGAAGTATATTTTGGAATGAAATGCAGTGGTGTTCTTTGAGCCAAATTCTGGCCTCACATGTGACTCCAGTTGATTTTGGTTGGATTTATTCATGAGTATCTGAGGGTAGAATTTGGCCCTACGAGTAATGTTTGCTTGGCATGTCAGCCCATTTGTAGGTAAAGAACATTATGAATTATGAAGTATCTTATTTGTGATGCTGGCCATCAAAATCTGTTATTTCAACACAGCATCTAATTTGCTGAGTACAGAACTGTCTGAAGTGTAATATTTGATTAATCTATCAACAAAACTAATATTATCCCTCCCCTCTGTCCTCCTTCTCCCCCAAATTCTAGGTTTTCATTGATAATCAGCACTTGTGGGTCAATTCCAGAGCTGGTATGAATTGGCTGCATTCACTTCAGTAGAGCTATGCTGGGGGTATGTCCTACAAATCAATACAGCTAAGCCAGTTTACACTGGCCTGGGCTCGACCCATAAGTCAATGGAGCTATTCTGATTTATGCCAGATGAGGATCTGTTCCAGTATGTTCTGTCTGATTAGTGGTGGTCTCAAGTAGGCCTAAACTCTAAAGTGAGATCTATATTTGCATAACAACTTGCTTTTTAGAAATAGCAACCCATTCTAAAATAAGCGATGGTTAATTTAATGCCGGAAACTGTCTTGTCCTGTTCAGTTTCATTTTGTTTTTCTCATCTTAGTTGTACCTATTCTTTTTCTAATTCTCATTGTGTTTGTGTGTGTTGTAGGCCACAGATAAAACAGATAGTCCAGCTATACAGCTGATAAATTCCATTATTTTCTTTCAACTGTCTGGATAACAGCATTTTAGAATTGACAAATTGACCTTAATTATGGTGTGACTGAGTAGAAAGGTTTTGTACACTAGGTAAAATAGTACATTCTCGCCCTACCAGCCTGCAGTCTTATTCTAACCCAAGGTTGGTGACCTCTATCCATAAAAAAAGAGAAAGGACTCGATTAAATTTGAACATTTTTTGCGGTAAATCGGGAGTAACTCAATTGAAGTCAGTGAAGTTACACTGCTATCAATCTGGTTTAAAAAAGATGTGAATCAGGCCCAGGTTTATGATTAACTTCCTCCCCATGATTATCTTTAATTGAGAGTTATAGATTCTTATGGTTGCTGTATCGTGACTATCTCTTTTTTTTTTTTCTTCTACTTTTGGGGTTGAATTTGATAAAAGTGAGATAGCAGTAGCACCATCTTTATTCAACGTAGGATTGAGCCCTAAGATACACAGGCACATCGCAATTTGAAATCAATGGGAGTCATGCCCATGCATCTGATGGAAGAATCGGGTCCATCGCGTTGGCTTACTTCTGTACAAACTGCCCCCACTCAGCGCAATATAAATAGGATTCAGTATATTTCACCTGACCAGCTGCAATTTCTTTCCTGGGCAGAGACTATCAAACACTGTGAACTGTGTGGTGGCTTTTTTATGTGAGCTTCTCCCTTGGCTCCCTGCCTGCTGCTCTGCTCCTCTCTCACCCTACCTGAAGATGGCAGAAGCTTGTGGAGTGGCAATTAATCCCATAGCAGTTTGTTGCCTAGATGATGGGCCAGTGCTATGGGAGGGCGGCATGGAGTGTTGGATATTTTCTAGCCTCACCCCAGCTCTGTACATCCTTTCCCATCAAATACACTTACTTTTGATTGCATTGAGGAACTGCAAGTGGCTCTGCGGTAGGGATATAGAATGTTGTTTAGCCAGCCCAGCTCCTCTGGCTTGCTTTCAGGCCACAGCAAGCAGACATTTTTAGTGGGCCAACACAAATCAGTATTGGATGATACTATGAGAGTTGCCCTTTGTTGCTTTCAGTAGTTGGCTAGGATATTATGGGCATTTTACTGGTTACCTCTGCAATGAACAGGATTTCGTTCACCTAGGGAGGCAGTATTTCCTAATAGGCAGAGCATGGCACCGGAGAGTGGATTCTGTTTCTGGCTCTGTCACTGACTCACTATGTCACTTTGCGAAAGTCATGTTGCCTTCTTGTGGGCTGAATTCAGCATTGTTCTGTGGATATTTCACACCAGCTCTGCCAATGTAAAGTGGCCAAGACCCTGCCAAAATGTGCCCCCCCCATGCCGGGGAGTCCTCAGCAGGCACAGAATTGGCGTAGGTGTTGTGTGCCATCCCCTGCAGGAACCCTCAGTTTAGGGGCATGTTAGGGTATCTCAGGGAATGTGGCTTGAGCTTTAAATGGCCTGGATATTTTGGCTACTGGAACAACTCATAGGGACCTTGGAACTGTGACACAAGTTAGACCAACCCCTCAGAAGAAACCTGCATTGGGCAGTCCCAGCCCAAAGAAGATGTAAACCCACCTTTATGCTTCCCCTTGGTCCCTGTGCCAAGCTTAGCTCAGCCTCAGGGACGAAATGGCCCCTTTGTGCTTCACTTTCCCTTTCTGTACTATGAGTGTAATAACACTGCCTTGGCGCCCAGGGGTTTTGTGATGACTATTTATTGTTATTTACTATTTGTTTTGTGATTGCTCCGAGAGGCCAACCAGGTTGGGACATCATTGTGCTAGGCGCTGTGCAGACCGTAACAAAATAACAGTCTCTGCCTTAATGAACTTGCATGAATGAATGAATACTGATTTTCACATGAAAGGTGCTGCATAAGTAAAAGTGGTTATTTATTAATTAATACTGTAGTTTTTTCAGAGAAACAGAACATTTTATTAGCATAATTGGAGGAATCCATGTTATCAGGTCCTTTTCACACAACAAAAGGACATTCCATTCCTCCTCATGAAACATTACTTAGTTAAGGGTGCAGAAACACCAAGGATTCTACTTCTTTTTCCTTCTGAGCTGCCAATTCGTTTAATATGCCACTCCAAGATAACACCATTTCACGAAGACTATGCTGTGACATATTTACAGTCTTATGGCTTATATCTTTCCAGGCAATCGTCTTCAAACAGACAGTGCATTTCTTCATGTCAGAGTCACAAAGTTGGAGTTTGTTCTGAGAGAAATAGTCGAGTGTGCCACAGCTGAACTACTGAGTGACAGCAAACGCTTTTCGGCTTCTGTTGTGTGTGTGTTTTTTTTCTGAAGGGTTGGCAGTCTGAGCTATTCTCAAGGATTTGGAAAAGAGCCACAAACAGGAATTATTGAACAATTGCTCTGTGAAACTTAAGATAACAGTTTGTTCCACCACAGTGGAATTGCTTTGTGGTAGAAGGAAATTATCTTTTTAGCTCTTGATTAACATTATGTGAGAAAAATAAAATTGAAGTTTGATTGTATCTGTCCTAAAATGGAATGTTTGTACATGGGAAGGGGGGAAAAGGACAAATGTTAACCAATGACATATATGGAGCTAAATATTTATGATTAGGTTCAAATTTAAAGAAGATTCAGAGATTGAGAACTATGTTTAATGTTGAAAAAGTCCTGGTAAACATCATTATGATTATTAGATTAATTAGTTACTCTATGATCAGTGTGATTATAGTAAACACCAAATAATTAATGCGCATATGCATAGATTTGTCTTTATATGTAATCACATGCAGATGGGAGAGGAAATGTTTGGTGGTGGTTTTGGTTTTTCGTGTGAATGTGTTTTACTTCTGTTATGTTTTTGGCATTTCTGATTAGTTCACCATCAAAAACAATGATTATTTATATCTGTTAGGGAGGTCCTTAGTTCATAGTTATAAACATCCATAGTTTAGTTACCAATGTTTATTAAAGGTAAACAAAATTGTTGACGGTACAAATATTTTTTTTTAACATAAGAAGTATGAGGTCAAAGGGAGTCTTTTCATTGCCATCAAAGTGAACTGGATAAGACCTTAAAAGAGAGGGTGTCAAACAGGTAAGACAAGAATATACCAGGGATGAGGGAATACTAGTGACTGTTAACAATAAATGTAAATATTGCATCTTAACTGGCAGCCACTCAGCATTTGGAGCTCTTGTTGACTTCTGTGGGAGTTTTGCAGGTGGAAGACATGCTAAGTTAGACCTGTTGTTGTATAATTATTAAACAAATCTTAGTTATAAATAATTTCTTCCCAGTTGCTTCATCTCTTTTCAGATAGCTCAGTTGTTCTTCATGGGCCTGATTCTTCCAGCCCTCTGAGCTAGGAATGTTCACTGAATGGGAGTTCTGCATATGACATCCTTGCAGGGCTTCGTAGTTTTGTTGGAGCGATGTGGTTCACAAAAACACTCTTTATGCTGATCTCAAAATCAATTGCATGTTGTTATAAGAATTAGAAAACAAGGAAGTTTTAAAAGAAAACACAGTCAAGATGAAAACGTCAGGGTGGATGAATTAATATGACCGTTTAGCTGATAACATTTGATTTATATGCACAAAAGTTTGGATGGATTTTTTTTTTCAGTCGGAGAACTCTTATAGGGAGGAGATAGGCATTCAGATTCTGATCTCAGTTACAAAGTTGTAAATCTAGAGCAACTCCACTGAAGCTGGTGGAAGTATTCAGGGTTGACTCTGCTATATCTGAGAGGACTCCCTTTCAGCTCCAAGACTAGGGGGTCAGAAAACTCCCTTAATTGACCCCTTCTCCCTCCCGCCCTCCGTCTCATGTAGTTCATCTCTTTCCTTTCCTGCAGTGCTGCTCAATTCCATTAATGTGACTCTTGTGCTCTCTCTTCCTTTTGCTTCCCTCGAGTTTGAAGTCTCAGTGCAGGGGGGCCAGTTACAATGGAGTTCAAAGAATGCTCAGCAGTCAGCATGGCAGTAATGGGATGAAATTAAGAGAAGGAAAATGATCATGAATAGCAAGAAAAAAATTCCTGGCAAGGTTGGGGGATACTTTTCCCTAAGAAAGTGGTGGAAGATTCATTGCTTGGAATGTTTGGTTTTGAACTAGCTTGGACAGAACTGTGGAAAAGGGACTGTAGGGAATAATATGCAGAGAGATGGATCAGGGGAAGTAAAAGTATTTATTTATTTATATTTGTGCCTGATTTTTCTCTGCCATCAGTCAGGAGCGACTCCAATGAAGTCAGTGAAGTTACATCAGTGTTAAAACAGATGTGAGATCAGAATCCAGCCCTCCAGCTCTAATTTCTAGATTTCTCTATACCTATGCCAATGTAGGACTACACCTGCAGATCACATCCTTTATCTGACCCAAGTTGTTAGTTGGGCAAGAGAAGTCTCTCAAACTGACAACGGTGTAGCCTATTCCCTTAAGAAAAGACCCATGTTAAAACAGATTTCTGGGTGCTCCCAAAGGGCTATATTCTATTCTGAACCTTTGAACAAAACTCCCATTGAAATTGGTAGTAGCTGCACTTTCATATTGAGGGCTAATGTGTCTAGAAGGAGTGGTTCAAAGGAATGAAGTTAACAGGAATGTAGGAGGAGCTGAGCAATTGCCTCCTACTTTACTCTGAACACACACATGCAGCATACATGGCAGTGTTAACATATGCTGACCACATATCCCCCTTGATCTGCATGCATAACTTCATACATGGATCAAGGTCAGGAGATGGTCCTGGGCAGCTAAATATATCTGTGTCCTGCCTTGTTTGCACTCACGAGTCATGAGCTTCCTCTTTTTTTCAAAGCCAACATATTCGTTAAAGGCAGGTCCTGCAAAGTGCTGATCACCTCCTGCAAGGTGAAGCCAATGTGAGTTGAGGGCACTCAGTATCTTGCAGTGTCAGATGCAATCAGAAGGAAAAACCCTATTAAAAACTGAAAGGCATAGGATATCAATCATGTCCATGTCAAAACAAGGAGCCATGTTCATAGTCCATCCCGACTTACACACCAGGCAACTCCATTGACTTCACTGAATTTGGCACAAGGCCTTTAAGAGAAAAACATTCTCCTCTTGTGATTAGACATGAGCCCAAACTGAAGCACATGGGCTCAGTTAGCCTGTTGATTGCATGTGTGCAGGTTCCATTGGCTTTCCCCTCCACAAGAGCTGCACCCACACCAATGAGGGGATGATTTCTACAGCCTGGAAATCTGGGGATGTTTGGATCCAAACTCTGTTTCTCAGGCAGAGTTCTGCCTGGGATCCATGTGTTTCTCCAGGAGAGGTGTTTGCAACACGTGTTGGGAGATAAGAACATGCCCCAATGAGGCAATAGGAAACAAGATTCTTCTTTAATCACGTATGATAAATTCTCACTAGTAATGAGAGCCCTAATTAGGGGAAATTACCTATTGGAAAAGAGTTAAAAGGGGCCCCATTACTCCTTCCAACAAACTTAAAGACAAAAGGAAGTTCCTAACAATGGGTCACTGGAGATGCATTTCCGTTCAATTTTTAAAAACAAGATACTGTCTAGTTGATGAGTGGTGGAGGCAAGCAACGAGTCTTTGATGAGCCATCTCCTGCTTCCTGATATTGTGACCCTCTTAACAAACACTGAAAATGAAAATCAGCATGCCTTCAATATACTGTAAATGCAGGCAAGCTATCTGAAGAGATGCCTCGCTCTCAGGATATGGTTTAAATCCTGTTTTGAATAAGGTTTACATCCTTGTCACTGAAATAATATTTTTGTACCGTAGAAATCAATGGTAAGAGGCAAATGGACAGGTCATCTAATATGTAAACAACCTATCTTTGATGTCATATTTTGCCCAGCTGTTTTGTCCCAAGGAAAGCCCAAGAGTTTTACTGCTGATTTTTCTTTTATGTCTCTCTTTCTTTGATGCCAATAGGTGTGCACTACTTTTGGTTTCCAAATCCCAGGGATGGGAATCACATGATCGAGTCTGTGTTTTGCCCTTTTGTGCACTGTGATCTGCTATTCTACTTCCACTGGGGTGGTTTAAGAAGGTCTGGTTTTCTATTCAACTGTGTGATTAGAATAAAAACAAGAAAGATTCTCTTTGGGTTTTGAAAAAAGAAAGACACTCTTGATCCAAGAGTTTTGGTCACTAGGATCATTTGGATTGAGCTTTCCACGTATCATTAATTTCTCCTTGACAGAGCATGCTGGAGTACGTACAGAATGTGGTGCTTCAGAAATATTTTACATACTGATTTCTGTTTCAGTGGGTTTATATTCTCAGACCTCTTTGTGTCTTACTCACAACAGGGAACAATATTAAGAAGGAATATAGCTACCTTCCCTCCAGGATTAGACCTATTTAATGTTCTGGGTCAACAGAAAAGATGCACGTGTATTAAAAATACCAGAGCATTTCTCATACTAAGAGGCAAAACTCTTCAACTTCAATATTAAACACAGAAGCCTGGAATAGATTAACAATAGCTGTTTGCGGTACTTGGTCAGATTCACCAGGTTTGCCTGATGGAGGTTTATGTTATATCCCTGGACATTGGAAAAGTTTTGATCAGGATTTGAATTTTCCAGCTCAGACCCATCTCCAGTATATAATGGGAATTTACTTACTGAACCACTAGCTTAATTTAACAATAGACTATTTTTTTTAAGAAAAAGGAGAAAAGCATCAGCATTTTGTCCATTGCTCAGGTTTTTGTTTTGCAAAACCAACATCATAACCAGTGCTGATTTGGATCTGGATCTCATTTTATTTCTTTACTTGTAGGCTTAACGTTGTGTTCATCACTGTAGTATATGAGCACCTCACCAACAGGAATAAATTAAGCCCCATAACTCCTCTATGAGGTAGCTGGTATTATTAGACCCATGTTACAGATGGAGGAAACTGAGGCACACACAGGTGAAGTGATTTGCTCGAGGTCACATGGGATAAATGTCTGTTCACTTGTTGCTGACCTTATTGACACACATTTCTACAGACACTACAGGATCTATATCTCTTCTGACTTTTACATCAAGAACTTGATACACCAGAGTCCCAAACCAAATCTTCATGAAATGAAATAGCAACCCCAGCTCAGATTCTGGTCTTGGTGGCTGGCTGCAGACAGAGAATTCAATGAGGCTTGAGACTGGAGCTTTTGACTTCTGGAGGCAATTTTTGACCCAGGAGTAGAACATAGAGTGCCTGATTGCCAGGCCTGTGGCCTAATCACAAGATCATCCTTCCACTCCTAAATGCGACTCCTCGAACTTCCTGGGTGTGGATGTTGGGACGGGTGGGAGATGGAGAAATGGTTTGGGCAGAGCTCTGCTAGAGAAACTCTTTATTTGCACTCCAGCAATTCCATGACTTCAAAACAAACTGAGGCAGCAAGCCAATCTATTTATTTGGTTATTGCTGGGTTACCAAGTCATTCATATGATAGTGACCTGGCTAATGTTTAAGCCTTTTTAAGACTTAACTGTGTTTGAAAGTGAGGTTATGTTTTAACATGAAGAAAGGCTGGATGGAATGAAATGGTGTGGTGGCCATAAAGCTCGTGGACATCTGGATGGTGAGTTTGGAGAGCAACAGAGAATTTGGATGCAGGGGATTGGTATATGCCAGATTACTGAAAATCTAGAGTGCAGCTGTGAGTTGATAACTGCACTGCTCTCTGACTTGCTGTAAAACCATTCCACTTATGCATATTATTGAATGAATTATCACTGGAATGGACATACTATAACAGTTCAGGTATTAGTGACATTAACAAGCCACGCAAGCTTCAGTGTTGTGGGCATGGTGTTACTAGAACACTGGATGGTAATTTATATCACTGTATCATGGCCTGTTCAGGGCACAGTCTTACAGGTCCCAGTTAATTTTACTTCTCTGTTTGTGGGAACATGCCACAACCTGGGAGGCAGAGCTGGCTACTAGAACACACCACTGTGTTCTTCATCATCACTGTTGTGCCCCATCAGTGATTCATTTGCCATCTTTTGACAGACACATGATCACGCAACCAGTATCTTTTCAGATCAACAGCACCACGATCTGGTGTCATTCTGTATGTTTCACAGGTTTGTTGAATTTTGAAATGTGCTTCTGGAAAAGGTGTAACCCCTCCCCCACACCTTTAAAAATCTCTTATTAGCTCATATTTAAAAGGCTGCATACCCAAAGGGGCCTTCCAGGTTCCTATCTGTAGTGTAGGAGCCTAGTACATACATTAGCATGAAAATGTGACATGTATGTGTGTGGGTTGTGTATTTAGATGGACTTTTGGTAGAATTTTGAAAATTGTTTTGTTTTGTACTGGCTTAAAATGAAGAAAGAAATGATTAACTGAAACAGGAGTGCACATTACTCAGGTTTAATTATGTTTGCAATACATCACGGTGATATGGGGGAGCATAAAGCCTTTCAGTTTCCAGCACATGTGCCTCATAGCATATGGTACTAGGAAACAGTTTTGATTCAGAGCCCCCAGTAGCATATGGCAAAAAATCACCCCTGAAGTCAAATTGAAAGTAAAGGCCAGTCTCAGGCCTCATAGGACCCTCTGTCTACTGCCAGCCAGCAAGACCAGAATCTGAATTGGTGTCACTGTTTCACTCATCATGAAGATTTTACATTTGGCTTGGGACTCTGGTGCATGAGGTTCTGGATGTAAAAGTCAGAAGAGATATGGCTCCTATTATGTCTGCAGAGATTCTTGTGTCGATAAGGTTAGGAGCAAGTTAATAGATTTTTATCTTCTCATCACATGAACTTGATATAGTGCAACTGTTTTGAGGGGAGGAAAACCCTCTTGCTATTATTTTCTAATATATTTTAGGCTTTTAAAAGATATTTTGTGTCTTTAAAGTACCTTTTTGCTTAAAATGAAAATCAATAATTCAAACTTAAATAATAATAAAATACTCAAATATGAACTTAAGGCTAAACTCTGTATAGCAACCCAGGCTAAAAATAATGACAGCTGGGTGGGGAAGAATGCAGTTTTCCGCTATGGTGGTTAAGGTACATACGAGAAGAAAAATAAAGAGATTTCCTATTTAGTGTGCTTTCAACAAAACGAGAGTGAGTTTACTTAAATGATGCCAAGGAACTGTTCAGCTCTACTCTCCTGCCACATAGTGTAACACAGAAGCTGAACTGCAGGCTTTATACTACAAAAATAACCATAAATGATATTCAGTGTTATTTCCACACAAATATGCATAAGGGAATGGAGGGCCCAGCTGAGAGCTGGCACATTCACAAAAACAGTGGTAAAGGAGGGAGGAGAGGGGCACCAATGTTGATAAATGTGCAGGCTGCTGCCAAGAAGGGAACATTTTTTGCTGGGGTATAAAGACACTTGATTTCCACAAAATGTCATCTTCAAAAATTCATGAGAACGGATCATGCTGCAAACCAGCGTGGTTGCCTTTAACAAGATTGCAGAGCAATTTTCCTTCAACTAACCACTGCGAATATTGATCAGGAGAGTAGTCTTTCCAAGTTAGTGACAATTGTTTTGGTGCTTTTGAAATGCAGTGCTGAAATACGATGTCTCTGTCATAAGCAAATCCCTGAAGGGACACTGTTGGGTCAGACTGACTAGTAGGCCTCAGCGATCAAACGTGTCACACCTGTCTTGGCCACTAGTGCAGGTGTTCTAGGTCAGCTCTCACTGTGGTTATCAATCGCTGACAGTTGACAGTTTAATTTTACACCACAAGTACCTCATTACTTGTGTAGGCACTTGAAGAACATGTGGGCACTGGATTGGATCAGTGATCAATGACAAAGGTTGCATAGGGTGCAAGTGGTAGCAGTAAAAGTGAAGGTCTCCGTGCATGAGTTGGCAGTGGTAGGGATACATGACAAGGGGAGTTTAACTGACAAACAGTCTGTCAGGTCTAAAAGAATAGAGATTTGCCAGAGAGCTAGATGTACATTATAAAATACAACTAACGATTAAAAAAGTGCCTTGCTTTGAAAAAGTGTTTAAACAAATTTAATGCATGTGGTGGACTGTAAATTTTTATTCTACAAGCATTTATTTCATGACATGAGAGCATCCAGGTGTTTAGGAGTTTTAGTATTAACAGAAAATGGTGATACTATTTTATAAAGATATATACACATACTGTACCAAAACTCTAAACCATCGCCTGATGGCTGCAGATCATGGATGTAAAATATAACAAAGTCTTTCCAGATCAGATTCCTCTCCACTCTTTATCAATATGACAATTTATGACTAAAACTACTCTAACAGACTTATTTTGCTGCAGTAGGAAAAATTCATTGTTTCAACATACTACAAAGTGGTGCTTTAATCAGTCCCACCCAAACTGGGGTTTTGTTTTGTTTGTTTTTCTCTAAAGGGAGTTTCTAACATTCTTTTCCATATGAAATCTACCAGTCTGAGTTGTGTCACCAGCTCAATGACTGAAAATATAGACCTATCGCATTAATTTAAAGCAGCACATCTTGCATTAGTACATAAACACTGTTTGCTTGAGAAAACACATTGATATATATTTTGCATGAGGTATAATATAGCCACGGTACAGAAGTATCTTCTATTAATCTACACATGGGGAACAATAATGAGTATGCCATACATTTGACCAAACTGTAGTAAACAAGAAAAAGACTAAACCTCTCTGCTGCCCTTCCTTGAATTGAGCATGTCTTAAAAAAAAACCCCTTTCAGATAATGTTTTATGAACTCATAGGTGTAGGTTCAATTTGGCCATAGCACCCCACTGAAAGTACAGGTGCTGTATAAATCACTATTATTTTTTGTATTTTTAAGTGACCAAATAAACAGCCTAGATAACAGAAAGTTGCAAGAAATCAGATGCACAGTCCTTGCTGCTGTTATTTATTTTGGGGTAGTGTTAAGAGCCCTGAGTGGAATTGGGGCCCCATTGTACAAGGTGTTGTACAATCAAAGAGTTGGAGAAGGTCCCTGCTCCAAACAGTTTGCCATCTGCGAAGATGGAAACATGAGAAAATGAACAGCTTTGCTGAAACCAGGAGCACATATCTTCAGTACTTGTTCAGAGTCTATGTATGTTTCTGCCTGTCAGAAAATGACATCTTGTTTTACAATGGAAAGTTTTAGTTGGAGATGGAAAAGAGCTGCATATAAAATGTAGAGAAAGCCTTCAATCAAAACCGTGGATTCAAATACTTGTGAACCAGTCATTAAGCTCAGATCCAAACATCCATAAAGTTCAGGGTTGTTAAGGTCTGTAATTGTGGTTCAGGCCTATCAGTAATTTTTATATTAATTATAATTGCAAATGACTTCTTATCAAACAGGGACACTAACAATAGTTGAATGGCAAGTTTTTGGCATGTGGCTGTTAATGCATCTACAGTGCAATGAACGCCCAATAATTTTAAGGAACACAGAATTTGCCATATTTGATCAGATCATCAAATCTAGCAGTGTCCATCTAAGATGCTGAAGAGGAAAGTTGTGCTATTTTCCCCCTCCTTCTTAATGAACCTAAGTGTCTTAGATGAACTACTTCACCAACTTTGCAAACACTTTCTTAGTGAAAATGAACCCAGTGTGAACTTCTGAACCATTTTACAGAGATATTAAAGTTAATTATATGTAATAGTTGATGTAAAAATTAAATTGATTAAATTTGGGCTGGTATGTATATTCACTGGTAATATTAAAGATGTGTTAATTGTGACCAGATTTGTTAAAAAATGTAAATTTAAATCTGATTGATTATTTGAAAAGGGACGTTTTAAATAGTCTGAAAAGAAGTCACAGGATTATGAAACAAAGGGATTCTGCATTGACTTCTGATATTTATTTAGAATAGCGCCATTGACTTCAATAGGAGTAGGAGTCGGCCCATAGGGCTCCGTTTGCACTGTGGTTTGCAACCACATTTGAAATAGTTTTCAAACACAACAAAGCCCTTGTCTGGGTCCAAATCTAACACAATTACAAGCCATATTCAGAAACCATAGGAGGAGAGGGCCAGATTTTGATCTCAGTTACACTTTGAAATCTGGAGGAAGTCCAGTTAAGTCAGTGAGCTTCCTCTGGGTTGGCAGAGGTGTAAGAGAGAGCAGAGTCTGGGCCAATGTCTGTAGCATGCTTTTAAAAGAGTAAAATGTGCTAGATGCCTTGTCTGGAATATTCTGACTATTCTCTATGCTGACATGGAAGTTGAAGCTAGACAAAGTCCAGAGTGGAAATAAGGCATACATTTTTTAACAGTGAGAATAATTAACCATTGGAACAACTTACTAAGGGTCATGGTGGAGTCTCCATCACTGACAATTTTTAAATTAAGGTGGGATTTTTCTAAAAGATCTGCTGTAGGAATTATTTGGGGAAAGTTCTGTAGCCTGTGTTAGGAGGACAGGCTAGATGATCACAATGGTCCCATCTGGCCTTGGAATCTATGAATCAGATGCATCCCTCTACCAGGGGTCAAACTAATGCCTGGCTCTGCACTCCTCTACTGTGTATTTTACTCCTCATTCTCCTTCTTGCTACTCCCCTCTGTGCTTCAGGCTATCCACTGGAGCAGCAGAACTGTGCAATCAACCTCTTAGGGCCAAGTTTCCCTCAGGGTACAGGAATGTGCACCATCCTGTCACCCTCTTCCTTTCCCTTGCCCCTCCCCCCCAGTGTTAATCTATTCTGGGAACTTTGGGGTGAGGTGATTGGAAGGCGAGAGGGGACTAGGGAGAGATGGAAGGAGATGGAGGAGTAAAGAAGTGATGGATAGCATGAAAAGGAGGACCTGTTCAGAGAATCTGGGGAATGAGGGAGAGACTGAGACCACAGGGAGGGAATTAAAGGAAGAGAAGGAAAGGTGGGAAGAGTAGCAGCATGAGGCAGCCTTTCCATGCCTCAGAAAAAATATGGAGTGGCAAATATGGCAAGAAAGTGAAGAGCTGGAGATGAGGGAAGAAAAGGAGAAGGTGCTGAGGAAAGAAAGATCTGTGAGAAAAATGAACTGAAATTTGTGTTAGATATTATGGACAAATGAGAGAAAAAGGACCAAGGGAGGTGGAGGGAAGGATGTACCAAGGTGCAAGGCAGGAGGAATGAATGAGGAATGAAGAAAGAGGAAAGGGAAAGAGAAGGATGAAGATAACACAGAGAGTGAGAGAGGGTGAGTTTTGGATAAATATTTCCCACAATGTTTGATACCCAAGTGTTATAATAAAATTAAAAATGCTTCAGCCTGCATGTGGGTGCTCACACAAAAGGGCCAGATTCTTTGCTGGTATAAATCAGCATAGCTCTATTTTTGACTTTAGTGGGAATACTTCAATTTACACTAGCTGAAGATCTGGCCTAACATACATACCCGTTTGTTGCATTGTATGGTAAATGTCATTTTGCTTTGGTCCTGGCCTCAGATATTTGCCTCTGTTTGAACCCAGGGCAGTCACCCCAGAGGGAGGGAGGCAGATTATTTATAGTTGCTGTGAAAGGCCCGGTGAGGAACTATGGCTTGAAACAAGTAAATAATAGACATCAGGTTAGACGATGGAAAGAAACCCTTTAGTAGAACAGACAGTAAGGCGATGGAATGACCTGCCTGGGGAGGTAGTTTAGAGGTGTGTTAGACAAAATACACTCCAGGGAGTGGTAAACGGGAAAGTCCTGCTTATTGCAGAGCATTGGACCAGATGAACTAAGAATGTTGTCTTGTCTTCTGGGACGGTGGTTTCCATTCTCCAAGATGTGTGCTAATTCTGATATTTGAGTCCGTTGTAATTGGTTGGACTCTAAGCAACGTCTCCTCTCTTAATGGTCAGATTGAGTGCTGCTATTGACACCACCTGTTCAGTTGTGTTCGCTCTAATCTACGATGGAGCTTTCAGAAATACTATGCAGAATCGTGGTAAATAGTGTTCTTCTAATCCAATATCTGGGCTTAATTCTGCCCTCTGTTATACCCCTGAGACTGATGCGGCTTTGCAAAGGTGTTGTGGGAGCCACAGAAGTTAGCCCTATCTGAGTAAGTGTATGTAGACTGTATTAGCATATCAGCCAACCAATCAGCTGCTTGATTACAGAGAAACATACATATAGATGGATGCTCTTTTACCCTGCTCTCCTTGCTGTGTATGCTGTGGGTACCTTGGTAACTAACCCTAGTTCAAAGTGCCCTGCCTATAGGAATCCTAAACCTAGCTCCAAGTGCCCTATCCTGATAAACTCTAACTCTAGTTCCAACTGCCCTACCTTTAGGAACCCTAATCCTAGGGCAAAAAGCCCTACCCATAGGAACCCTAACCCTAGCTCCAAGTGTCCTACCCATAGGAACCCTAATCCTACCTTCAAGTGTCCTACTCTTAGGAAACCTAACCATAGGGCAGGAAGCCCTACCCATAGGAACCCTAACCCTAGATCCAAGTGCCCTACTCATAGGAACTCTAACCTAGCTCAAAGTGCCCTACCGTTAGGAACCCTAATCCTAGGGTAGGAAGCCCTACCGATAGGAATCCAAACCCTAGCTCCAAGTGCACTACCCATAGGAACCTTAAACCTAGGACGGGAAGCCATACCCATACGAATCCTAACCCTAGCTCCAAGTGCCCTACCCATAGGAACCCTAACCCTAGCTCCAAGTGCCTTAACCATAGGAACCCTAACTCTAGCTCCAAGTGCCCTACCCATAGGAACTCTAACCCCAGGGTGGGGCGCCCTACCCATAGGAACCCTAACCTTAGCTCCAAGTGCCTTACCCATAGGAACCCTAACCCTAGGGGGAAAAGCCCTTCATATAGGAACTGTAACCCTAGGGCTAGAAGACCTACCCATAGGAACCCAAACCATAGCTCCAAGTGCTCTACCGAGAGGAACCCTGACCCTAGGGCAGAAAGCACTACCCATAGGACGGGAAGCCCTACCCATAGGAACCCTAACCCTAGCTCGAAGTGCCCTACCCATAGGAACCCTAACCCTAGCTCGAAGTGCCCTACCCATAGGAACCCTAACCCTATCTCCAAGTGCCCTACCCTTAGGAAACCTAACCCTAGGGCGGGACGCCCTACTCATAGGAACGCTAACCTTTGCTCCAAGTACCCTACCCATAGGAACCTTAACCCTAGGGCGAGAAGCCCTACATATAGGAACCTTAACTCCAGCTCTAAGTGCCCTACCATGAGGAAACCTAACCCTAGGGAGGGAAGCCCTACCCATACAAACCCTAACCCTAGCTCCAAGTGCCCTATCCTGTGGAACCCTAACCCTAGTGTGGGAAGCCCTACCCATAGGAACCCTAACCCTAGCTCCAAGTGCCCTACCAATAGGACCCCTAACTCTAGCTCCCTAAGGGTAGTGCCGTACCCTTAGGAACCCAAACCTTTAGGGTGGGAAACCCTACACATAGGAACCCTAACCCTAGCTTCAAGTGCCCTATCCATAGGAACTCTAACCCTAGCTCCAAGTGCACTAGTCATAGGAACTCTAACCCTAGCTCCAAGTGCCCTTCCCTTAGAACCCTAACCCCAGGGCACAAAGCCGTACCCATACAAACCCTAACCCTAGCTCCAAGCGCCCTACTCATAGGAACCCTAACCCTAGGGTGAGAAGCCCTACGCATCAGAATGCTAACCTTAGCTCCAAGTGCCCTAGCCTTAGGAACTCTAACCCTAGGGCCGGGCGCCCTACCCATAGGAACCCTAAACCTAGCGCCAAGTGCCCTACCCATGGGAACTCTAACCTTATGGCGGGAAGCCCTACCCATCAGAACCCTAACATTAGATCCAGGTGTCCTTCCCATAGGAACCCTAACCCTAGGGCACTACGCCATGCCCATACGAACCGTAACCCTAGCTCCAAGCACCCTACCCATAGGAACCCTAACCCAAGGGCAAGAAGCCCTACGCATCGGAACCCTAACCTTAGCTCCAAGTGTCCTACCAATAGGAACCCTTTCCCCCGGGGCAGGAAGCTCTATCCATAGGAACCCTAACCCTAGCTACAAGTGCCCTACTCATAGGAACCCAAACCCTACCTCCAAGTGCCCTACCCTTAGGAACCTTAACCCTAGGATAGGAAGCCCTACCCATATAGGAATCCAAACCCTAGTTCCAAGTGCACTCCTCATAGGAACCTTAAACCTAGGACGGGAAGCCCTACCCATAGGAACCCTAACCCTAGCTCCAAGTGCCCTAACCAAAGGAACCCTAACCCTAGCTCCAAGTGCCCTAAACTTAGGACCCTTAACCTTAGGGCGAGGCGTCCTACCCATCAAACCCTAACCCTAGCTCCAAGTGCCATACCCAAAGGAACCCTAACCCTAGCTCGAAGTGCCCTACCCTTAGGAACCCTAACCCTAGGGCGGAAAGCCTTACCCATAGGAACCCTAACCCTAGCTCCAAATGTCTTGCCCGTAGGAATCCTAACCCTAGGACAGGAAGACTTACCTATAGGAACCCTAACCCTAGCTGCAATTGCCTACCCTTAGGAACCCTACCCTAGGATGGGAAGCCCTTCTCACGGGAACCCTAACTCTAGCGTTAAGTGCCCTACCCTTAGGAAACCTAACCCTAGGATGGAAAGCCCTACCCTTAGGAAACCAAGCCCTAGCTCCAAGTGCCCTACCCATAGGAACCCTAACTCTAGGGCGAGAAGCCCAACATATAGGAACCATAACTCCTATGGTTCCTACCCATAGGAACCCTAACCCTAGGGCGGGGTGCCCTACCGATAGGATCCCTAACTGTAACTCCAAGTGCCCTACCCTTAGGAAACCTAACCCTAGGGAGGGAAGCCCTACCCATACAAACCCTAACCCTAGTTCCAAGTGCACTACCACTAGGAACCCTAAACCTAGTGTGGGAAGCCTTACCCATAGGAACCCTAACCCTAGCTCCAAGTGCCCTACCAATAGGAACCCTAACCCCAGCTCCGAGTGCCGTACCCTTAGGAACCCAAACTCTAAGGCTGGAAGCCCTACCCATTGGAAATCTAACCCTAGCTCCAAGTGCACTACTCATACGAACTCTAACCCTAGATCCAAGTGTCCTACCCTTAGAACCCTAAACCTAGGGCAGGAAGTCGTACCCATATGAAACCTAACCATAGCTCAAAGTGCCCTACTCATAGGAACCCTAAACCTAGGGCGAGAAGCCCTACGCATCGTAACGCTAACCTTAGCTCTAAGTGCCCTAGCCTTAGGAACTCTAACCATAGGGCGGGGCACCCTACCCATAGGAACCCTAACCCTTGCTCCAAGCGCCCTACCCATGGGAACTGTAACCTTAGGGTGGGAAGCCCTACCCGTCGGAACCCTAAGCCTAGATCCAAGTGTCCTACCCATAGGAACCCTAACCCTAGGGCGGGGTGCCCTACCGATAGGATCCCTAACTGTAGCTCCAAGTGCCCTACCCTTAGGAATCCTAAGCCTAGGTCAGGAAGCCCTACCCATAGGAACCTGAAACCTAGCTCCAAGTGTCCTACCCATAAGAACCCTAATCCTAGATACAAGTGCCCTACCCTTAGCAACCCTAACCCTAGGGCGGGATGCCATGCCCATACGAACCGTAACCCTAGCTCCAAGCGCCCTACCCATAGGAACCCTAACCCTAGGCCGAGAAGCCCTATGCATCGAAACCCTAACCTTAGCTCCAAGTGTCCTACCAATAGGAATCCTAACTCCAGGGCAGGAAGCCCTATCCATAGGAACCCTAACCCTGGCTTCAAGTGCCATACTCATAGGAACCCTAACCTTAGCACCAAGTGCCCTACCCTTAGGAAATCTAACCATAAGGTGGGGCACCCTATCCATAGGAACCCTAACCCTAGTTCCAAGTGTCCTACCCTTAGGAACCCTGACCTTAGGGCGAGGTGCTCTACCCGTAGGAACCCTAACCCTAGCTCCAAAAGCCCCACCCTTAGGAAACCAAATTCTAGGCCGAGAAGTCATACCTATAGGAACCCTAACACTAGCTCCAAGTTTTCTATGCATACGAACCCAGCCATAGATCGAAGTGCCCTACCCTTTGGGACCCTAACCCTAGGGAGGAAGCCCTACCCACAGGAACCCAAATCCTAGCTCCAAGTGCCCTAACCATAGGAACCCTAACCCTAGGGCGGGAAGCCATACTCATAGGAACCCAAACCCTAGCGCCAAGTGACCTACCCATAGGCATCCTAACCCTAGCTGCAAGTGCCCTACCCATAGGAACCATAATCCTTGCTCCAAGTGCCCTACCCATAGGAACTCTAACCCTGGCTCCAAGTCCCCTACCAATAGGAACCCTAACTCTATCTGCAAGTGCCCTACTCTTAGGAACCCTAACCCTAGGGCGGGAAACTCTACACATAGGAACCCTAACTCTAGCTCCAAGTGCCCTACCCACAGGAACTCTAACCCTAGATCCAAGTGCCCTACTGATAGGAACTCTAACCCTAGCTTCAAGTGTCCTATTCATAGGAACCCTAATCCTAGGTCGGGAAGCCCTACCCATACAAACCGTAACCTTAGCTCCAAGTGCCCTAGCCTTAGGAACTCTAACCCTAGGCTGGGACGCCCTACTCATAGGAACTCTAACCCTAGTTCCAAGTGTCCTACCCATAGGAATCCTAACCCTGGGGCAGGAAGCCCTATCCATAGGAACCCTAACCCTAGCTCTAAGTGCCCTACCCTTAGGAACCCTAACCCTAGGGCAGGAAGCCCTACCCATTGGAACCCTAACCCAAGCTTCAAGTGCCCTACCTATAGGAACCCTGACCCTAGGATGGGAAGCTACACCCACAGGAACCCTAACCCTAGCTCCAAGTGCCCTACCCATAAGAACCCTAACTCTAGCTCCAAGTTTCCTATCCATAGGGACTGGAACCCGAGCTCCAAGTGCCCTACCCTTAGGAATTCTAACCCTAGAGCAGGGCTCCCTAACCATCGGAACACTAACCCTAGGGCAGGAAGCCCTACTCATCGGAACCCTAACCTTAGCTCCAAATGCCCTACTCTTAGGAACCCTAACCCTAGAGCAGGAAGCCCTTCCCATAGGAAACCTGAGCCTAGCTTCAAGTGTCCTACCCATAGGAACCCTAACCCTAGGGTAGGAAGCCACACCCATAGGAACCCTAAACCTAGCTCCAAGTGCCCTACCCATAGGAACCCTAACCCTAAGTCCAAGTTTCCTATCCATAGGAACCGGAACCCAAGCTCCAAGTGCCCTACCCTTAGGAATTCTAACCCTAGAGCAGGGCTCCCTAACCATCGGAACACTAACCCTAGGGCGAGAAGCCCTACTCATCGGAACCCTAACCTTAGCTCCAAATGCCCTACTCTTAGGAACCCTAACCCTAGAGCAGGAAGCCCTTCCCATAGGAAACCTGAGCCTAGCTTCAAGTGTCCTACCCATAGGAACCCTAACCCTAGGGTGGGAAGCCACACCCATAGGAACCCTAAACCTAGCTCCAAGTGCCCTACCCATAGGAACCCTAACCCTAAGTCCAAGTTTCCTATCCATAGGAACCGGAACCCAAGCTCCAAGTGCCCTACCCTTAGGAATTCTAACCCTAGAGCAGGGCTCCCTAACCATCGGAACACTAACCCTAGGGCGAGAAGCCCTACTCATCGGAACCCTAACCTTAGCTCCAAATGCCCTACCCTTAGGAACCCTAACCCTAGAGCAGGAAGCCCTTCCCATAGGAAACCTAAACCTAGCTCCCAGCGCCCTACCCATAGGAACCCTAACCCTAAGTCCAAGTTTCCTATCCATAGGAACCGTAACCCTAGCTCCAAGTGCCCTACCTTCAGGAATTCTAACCCTCGGGTGGGGCGCCCTATCCATAGGAACTCTAACCCTACATCCAAGTGCCCTACCCATATGAACCCTAACCCTAGTTCCAAGTGCCCTACCCTTAGGAACGCGAACCTAGAGCATAATGCTCTACCTATAGGAACCCTAACCCTAGCTCCAAGTTTCCTATCCATAGGAACCCTAAGCCTAGGTAAGTGCCCTACCCTTAGGAACTGTAACTATAGGGCTGGAAGCCATACTCATAGATATCCTAGCCCTAGCTCCAAGTAAGTGCCCTACCCTTAGGATCCCTAACCCTGGGGGGGAAGCTGTACCCATAGGAACCCTAAAACTAGCTCCAAG
The DNA here is from genome assembly GCF_025201925.1 of Gopherus flavomarginatus. Classification (NCBI taxonomy): domain Eukaryota; kingdom Metazoa; phylum Chordata; order Testudines; family Testudinidae; genus Gopherus; species Gopherus flavomarginatus. Next base: position 97,845,652 of record NC_066624.1, on the reverse strand, counting down.
TGCCCTACTCTTAGAAACCCTAACCCTCGGGCGGGAATCTCTAACTAACCCTAGCTCTAAGTGCCCTACCCATAGGAACCCTAACCCTAGCTACAAGTGCCGTACCCTTAGGAACTCTAAACCTAGGGCAGGAAGCTCTACCCCTAGGAACCCTAATCCTAGGTCTAAGTGCCCTACCCATAGGAACGCTAACCCTAGCTCCAGGTTCCCTACCCTTAAGAACTCCATCCCTAGGGTGGCAAGCTCTACCCATAGAACCCTAACCCTAGCTCCAAATGCACTACCCATAGGAAATCTAACCCTAGGGTGGGAAGACCTACCCATAGGAACCCAAACCCGTCTCCAAGTGCCCTACTCGTAGGAACCTTAACCCTAGCTTCAAGTGCCCTACCCTTGGAAACCAGAACCCTAGCTCAAGGGCCCTACCCTTAGAAACGCTAACTCTAGGGCTGGAAGCCCTACCCATAGGAACTCTAACCCTAGGGTGGGAAGACCTACCCATTGGAACCCAAACCCTAGCTCCAAGTGCACTACTCATAAGAACTTTTACCCTTGCTCCAAGTGCCCTACCCTTGGGAACCAGAATCCTAGGGCAGCAAGTCCTACCCATAGGAATCCTAACCCTAGCTTCAAGTGCCCTAGCCTTAGGAACCCTAAACCTAGCTCCAAGCGCCCTACCCTTAGGAACCCTAACTCTAGGGTAGGAAGCCCTACCCATAAGAACCGAAACCCTAGCTCCAAGTGCCCTACCTTTAGGAACCCTAACCCTAGGGCAGGAAGCCCTACCCATAGGAACCCAAACCCTAGCTCCAAGTGCCCTGCTCTTAGGAAACCTAAACATAGGATGGAAAGTCCTACCCATAGGACCCCTAACCCTAGCTCCAAATGCCCTAATCTTATGAACCCTAACCCTAGGGCAGGAAGCCATACACATAGGAACCCTAAACCTAACTTTAAGTGCCCTACCCATAGGAATCCACACCCTAGCTCCAAGTGCCCTATCCTTAGGAACCCTAACCCTAGGGCAGGAAGCCCTACCCATAGGAACCCAAACTCTAGCTCCAAGTGCCCTAACATTAGCAAACCTAACCATAGGGCGAGAAGCCCTACCTATAGGAACCCTAACCCTAGCTCCAAGTTCCCTACCCTCCAAGTTCCCTAACCCTAGGGCGGTAAGCCCTACACATAGGAACCCTAACCGTATCTTCAGGTGCCCTACCCTTAGGAATCCTAACTCTAGGCACGAAGCCCTACCCATAGGAACCCAAACTCTAGGGCGGAAAGTCCTACTCATAGGAACCCTAACCCTAGCTCCAAGTGCCCTACCCATAGGAACTCTAATCCTAACTCCAAGTGCCATAGCATTAGGATCTCTAATGCTAGGGCGGGGTCCCCTATCCATAGGTACACTAACCCTAGCTTCAAGTGCCCTACACATAGGATCTCTAACCCTAGGGCAGGAAGCCCTACCCATATGAACCTGAGCCGTAGCTCCAAGTGCCCTACCCATAGAAACACTAACCCAAGCTCCAAGTGCCCTACTGTTAGGAGTCCTAACCCTAGGGCAGGAAGCACTACCATAGGAACCCTAAACCTAGGGCGGGGCACTCTCCCCATAGGAACGCTAACCCTATCTCCAAGTGCTCTACCCTTAGTAACTCTAACCCTAGGGCAGGAAGCATTACCCATAGGAACCCTAACCCTAGCTCTAAGTGCCTTACCCATAGGAACCCTAACCCTAGCTCCAAGTGCCCTAACCATAGGAACCTTAACCCTATCTCCAAGTGCCCTACCCACAGGAACCCTAACCCTAGGGAGGGAAGGCCTACCGATAGGAACCCTAACCTTAGCTCAAAGTGTCCTACCCTTACGAACCCTAAGCCTTGGACGGGAAGCCCTACCCATAAGAACCCTAATCCTAGCTCCAAGTGCCCTACCCATAGGAACCCTAACCCTAGCTCCAAGTGCCGTACCCTTCAGAACGCTAACCCTAGAGAGGAACTCCAGCTTAAGGGCCCTATCCATAGGAACCCTAACCCTAGCTCCAAGTGCCCTAGTCGTAGGAACCCTAACCCTAGCTCCAAGTGCCTGACCCTTAGGAAGCCTAACTCTAGAGTGGGAAGCCCTGCCCATAGGAACCGTAACCCTATCTCCAAGTGCCCTACCCTTAGGAACCCTAACCCTAGGGCGAGAAGCTGTACCCATTGGAACCGTAACCCTAGCTCCAAGTGCCCTACCTATAGGAACCCTAACCCTATCTCCAAGTGCCCTACGCTTAGGAAGCCTAACTCTAGAGTGGGAAGCCCTACACATAGAAACTCTAACCGTAGCGCCACGTGCCCTAGCCATAGGAATCCTCACCTTGACTCCAAGTACCCTACCCATAGGAATGCCAACCCTAGTTCCAAGTGTCCTACCTATAGGAACACTATCCCTAGGGCGGGAAGCCCGACCCATCGGAACCCTAACCCTTGCTCCAAGTGCCCTACCCTTAGGAACCCTAACCCTAGGGTGAGAAGGCCTACCCATCGGAACCCTATCCGTAGCTCCAGGTGTCCTACCAATAGAAACCCTAACCCTAGGGTAGGAAGCCCTATCCATAGGAACCCTAACCCTAGCTTCAAGTTCCCTACCCTTAGGAACCCTAACCCTAGCTCCAAGTGCCCTACCCTTAGTAACCGTAACCCTAGGGCAGGAAGCTATACCCAAGGGAACCCTAAACCTAGCTCCAAGCGCCCTACCCATAGTAACTCTAACCCTAGGGTGGGAAGCGCTATCCATCGGAACCCTAACCCTTGCTCCAAATGCCCTACCCATAGGAACCCTAACCCTAGCTCCAAGTGTCCTGCCCATATTAACCCTAACCCTAGATCCAAGTGCCCTACTCTTAGGTACCCTAACACTAGGGTGGGTAGCCGTACTCATATGAACCCCAACCCTAGCTCCAAGACTCCTACCCTTAGGAACCCTAACCCTAGGGCAAGAAGCTCTACCCATTGGAAACCTAACCTTAGCTCAAAGTGTCCTACCAATAGGAACCCTAACCCTAGGGTAGGAAGCTCTATCCATAGGAACCATAACCCTTCCTTCAAGTGCCCTACCCTTACGAACCCTAACCCTAGGGTGGGAAGCCTACACATAGGAACCCTAATCCTACCTCCAAGCGCCCTACCCTTAGGAATCCTAATCCTAGGGCGAGAAGCCCTACCCATAGGAACCCTAACCCTAGCTCCAAGTGCCCTACCCTTAGGAACCCTAACTCTAGGGTGACAAGCCTACACATAGGAACACTAATCCTAGCTCCAAGTGCCCTACCCATAGGAACCCTAACCCTATCTCCAAGTGCTGTACCCTTTGGAACGCTAACCCTAGAGAGGAACTCTAGCTCTAAGTGCCCTACCCATAGGAACCCTAACCCTAGCTACCAGTGCCCTAATCATAGGAACCCTAACCATAGCTCCAAGTGCCCTACCCTTAGGAACTCTAACCCTAGGGCCAGGCGCCCTACCCTTAGGAAGCCGAACCCTAGCTCCAAGTGCCCTACCCATAGGAACCCTAACCCTAGGTCCGAGTGCCGTTCTCTTTGGAACCCAGAGCCTAGGGCGGGGCACCCTACCCATAGGAACCCTAACCCTATCTTCAATCTCCCTACCCATGGGAACTCAAACCCTAGGGCAGGAAGCCCTACCCATCAGAACCCTTAGCCTAGTTCCAAGTGCCCTACCCTTAGGAACTCTAATCCTAGCTCCAAGTGTTCTACCCATAGGAACCCTAACCCTATCTCCAAGTGCCATACCCTTAGGAACTCTAACCCTAGAGTGAGAAGCTGTACCCATTGGAACCCTAACCCTGTCTCCAAGTGCCCTACCCATAGGATCCCTAACCCTATCTCCAAGTGCCCTACCCTTAGGAACTCTAACTCTAGAACGGGAAGCCCTACACATAGGAACTCTAACCGTAGCTCCAAGTGCCCTGACGATAGGAATCCTTACCGTGGCTCCAAGTGCCCTACTCGTAGGAACTCCAACCCTAGTTCCAAGTGCCCTACCCATAGGAATTCTAACCCTAGGGCGGGAAGCCCTACCCATACAAACCCGAACCCTAGCTCCAAGTGCCCTACCCTTAGGATCTCTAACCTTAGGGTGGGGCGCCCTACCCATAGGAACACTATCCCTAAGGCGGGAAGCCCTACCCATCAGAACTCTAACCCTTGCTCCAGGTGCCCTACCCTTAGGAACCCTAACCCTAGGGCGAGAAGCCCTACCCATCGAAACCCTAACCCTAGCTCCAAGCGCCCTACCCATAGTAACTCTAACCCTAGGGCGGGAAGCCCTACACATCAGAGCCCTACCCTTGTTCCAAATGCCCTACCCATAGGAACTCTAACCCTAGCTCCAAGTGTGCTGCCCATATTAACCCTGTCCCTAAATCCAAGTGCCCTACCCTTAGGGACCTTAACGCTAGGGTGGGTAGCCGTATTCATGTGAACCCCAACGTTAGCTCCAAGCATCCAACCCTTAGGAACCCTAACCCTAGGGCAAGAAGTCCTACCCATTGGAACTCTAACCTTAGCTCCAAGTGTCCTACCAATAGGAACCCTAACCCAAGGGCTGGAAGCCCTATCCATAGGAACCCTAGAACTAGCTTCAATTGCCCTACCCTTAGGAACCCTAACCCTAGGTCCAAGTGCCCTCCCCTTAGTAACTTTAACTCTAGGGCTGGAAGCCCTACCCATGGGAACCCTAACCCTAGCTCCAAGTGCTCTACCCATAGGAACCCTAGCACTAGCTTCAATTGCCCTACCCTTAGGAACCCTAACCCTAGGTCCAAGTGCCCTCCCCTTAGTAACTTTAACTCTAGGGCTGGAAGCCCTACCCATGGGAACCCTAACCCTAGCTCCAAGTGCTCTACCCATAGGAACCCTATCTCTAGCTCCAAGTGACCTACCCTTAGGAACTCTAATGCTAGGGCGGGAAGGCCTACTCATAGGATTCTCAACCCTAGCTCCGAGTGCCCTACCCTGAGGATCCCTTACCCTATTGCGGGGCATCCTACCCATAAGAACCTTAACCCTAGCTCCAAGTGCCCTACCCATAGGAACCCTAACCCTGCCTCCAAGTGCCCTACCCTTAGGAACCCTAACTCTAGGGTGGGAGGCCCTGCCCAGAGGAACCCTAAGCGTAGCTCCAAGTGCCCTTCCCTTAGGAACGCTAAATCTAGGGCGGGAAGTCCTACCCATAGGAACCCTAACCCTATCTCCAAGTGCCCTACCCTTAGGACCCGTTACCCTAGGGTTGGAAGCCCTACCCATAGGAACCCTAACCCTAGGGCAGAAGCCCTACCCATAGCTCCAAGTGCTCTACCCATAGGAACCCAAGCCCTATCTCCAAGTGCCCTACGCTCAGGATCCCTAACTGTTGGGCCGGGTGCCCTACCCATAGGAACCCTAACCCTAGCTCCATGTTCCCTACCCATTGGAATCCTAAACCTAGCTCCAAGTGCCCTATCCTTAGGATCCCTAACCCTAGGGTGGGGTGCCCTTCCCATAGGAAGTGTAACCCTAGCTTCAAGTTCCCTACCCTTAGGAATCGTAACCCAGGGCGGCTAGCCCTACCCATAGGAACTGTAACCCTAGCTCCAAGTGCCCTACCCGTATGAACCCTAACCTTAGGGCGGCATGCCCTACCCATTGGAACTCTAACCCTATCTCCAAGTGCCCTACCCATTGTAACCCTAACTCTAGCTCTCAGTGCCCTACTTTTAGGAACCCTAACCTTGGGGTGGGAAGCCGTACCCATAGGAACCCTAACTCTAGCTCCAAGTGCCCTATCCATAGGAACCCTAACCAGAGCCGGCTTTAGCAAGTGCGGGGCCTGGTTCGAACAGTGTCAACGGGGTTCCATCAGGGATGATTTAAAAAAAAACACACATAAAGATACACGTGAGGCTTGTACTCACTGGGAGGTGCTCGTAGTCTTCATAGGCAGGTTCTTCACTCGCTCCAGGTCTTTGATGACACTGAATGACGTGCCGCTGAAGCGGTGCCGAAGACCTGGAGCGAGTGATGGACCCGTTGCTGAAGTGCTGCCGAAGACCCGGAGCGCCACTGAGTGAGGAAAAATTAAAAAGGAGCCTCTAGCCAGGGAAGGGATTCTCGGCCTCTTGCCCTCCCTGGCGGCCCTGCCACTGGGCGCGGGTCCCTTTAGGCACAGGGTCCAATTCAGGGGAATTGGTGTAATTTGCCTAAAACTGGTCCTGTTGATGGGTATGTCATTGAAGCAGAAGAGAGGAGCCACAGTTCCTGTCTAGGGAACCCACCATCCGTATGATGGAAGGAGGAGATGAACTGTGGGGATCCTTTCCTTTGTTGGAAAAAGAGAGAAAAGCAACTCACCTAGATTTGATTATAAACCAAGGAAACTTCTTACTTCTGATAAAACATTTCTTGTGCATATGTGAGTTTATATGGGAATAGAGTTGCCATGGCAAACATCTAAAAATGTCTGACTGGTATATCTCAAGATGTAGCATCTCACTGAGATTAGGGACTGTAGCCACACTGTGTGTGAATGCTACCCTCAGTTACACCGATTCAATCATGTTGATTTTCATGGGGTTGCAGTGGTGTAAATGAGGGCAGATTTTTGCCAAAATATACGTGACCAGAAAATAAGACAAAGCACTGGATTCTGCAGTAAAATGTATAGTTTATGCAATTCCACAGACTTCATTGAAATTGCAGAGTCAGCAAAAAATGTGTTTTCAGAATTAGTGGGTCAAATTCTTTCCTCAGCTACACTGATGTAAATCCAAGATGACTCCATTGACTTCAGTGGCTGATCTAGCTTTATATCAATGTAATCAAAGGTTAGATTTGATTGACAGATGTCAGTTACATTAGTGTGACCTCACTGAAGTAAACGTTGCTTTACTGGTTGATGTAATTGAAAGAAGAATTTGGCTCAGCTGCTACTGAGGAAGCAGAGTGGTCATTTTTCCAAATGAAATATCTCAACTGTTACTTTAAATATCTGGGATTTTCTTTTCATGTTCATTATTCAGAGACAAAAAGTGACTAGCCTTTTCTAATTACTTGCAAAAATATTTTTTTTCTTCAAAATTTAACGATTTCAGCTCTGGATCTGTGCAATATTAAAATAAAAATCACCTGAAATCTTCAGAACTTTATGGGGTTTGCACAAAAACAGCCAAACTGATTAAAGAAGAGAAAAAACACCAACCTGGTTTCAGACTCAGAACTTGTGTGCTCAGTTTGAACCCAATGGGATTTAAACACATCAAAGTAGTAAACCCCTGAAAAATGTGGTTTAGAACGGAAATGCTGACAGACTCTTAGCTACAGTGGGCCTGCCAAGCACTAATATATTACACATTCTATAGCACTTTCCCCTTTATAGGGAGATGACATGTTAATCATGAACTCTGGGTAATGTATGTTTGCTAATGTTTGAAATCGGAGACGGCCCTTTGGATATTACAAGAATGTGCTTGTGTGTGCGCACCAGTGACGTGCCAACCCTGAGCGTGAATTATTTTCTACAATCCTAGTTTCCAAATTTCATGAGGCCGTATTCTCAGCTGGTGTTAATAGGCTGAGCTCCATTGACTACTGGAGCTATGCCAGTTTACACTGAGGAACTGGCCCAGTATTTTTAAGTTTGATTGAACATGATGAAAATAAGAGCATAAGAATGGCCATACTGGGTCAGACCAATGGTCCATCTTGCCCAGTACCCTGCCTTCCAGCAGTAGCCAGTGCCTAATGCTTCAGATGGAATGATCAAAACAGGGCAATTATCAAGTGATCCATCTCCCGTCATTCAGTCCTAGCATCTGGCAGTCAAAGGTTGTGACATCTAGAGCATGGGATTGCGTCTCTAACTATCTTGGGCAATAGTCAATGATGGACGTATCCTCCATGAACGTATCTAATTCTTTTTTTAAACCAGTTATACTTTTGGCCTTCACAGCATCCTCTGCCAATCAATTCCACAGGTTGCCTGTGTGTTGCGTGGAGAAGTACTACTTATGGTTGTTTTAAAACTGTTGCCTATTCATTTCATTGAGTGACCTTTGGTTCTTGTGTTATGTGAAGATGTAAATAACACTTCCTTATTCACTTTCTCCACACCAGTCATGATTTTATTATGATTTTATCATAATCCCCCTTAGTCATCTTTTCTAAAATGAACAATCACAGTCTTCTTATTTTCTCCTCATATGAAAGCTGTTCCAGACCCCTAATAATTTTTGTTGCCCTTCTCTATACTTTTTCCAATTCTAAGATATCTTTTTTGAGATGGGACAACCAGAACCGCACACAGTATTCCAGGTGTGGGTGTACCATGCATTTATTTAGTGGCATTATGATAGTTTGTCTTTTTTTTTCTATACCTTTCCTAATGGTTCCTAACATTCTATTAGTTTTTTTTGACTGCCACTGTACATTGTTTTCATAGAACTATCCACAATGACTCCAAGATCTCTTTCTTAAGTGGTAACAGCTAATTTAGACTCCATTATTTTGTATGTAAAGTTGGGATTATGTTTTCTAATGTGCATCACTTTGCATTTATCAACACTGAATTTCATTGGCCATTCTGTTGGCCACTCACTCAGTTTTGTGAGATCCCTTTGTAATTCTTCTCAATCAGCTTTGGATTTAACTATCTTCAGTAATTTAGTATCATCTATAAACTTTGCCGCCTCCAGATCATTTACAAATATGTTAAACATCACAGGGCCCCGTACAGATCCTTGGGAATCTCCATTGTGAGATCTATTGTGAGAAGTAACCATTTATTCTTACCCTTTGTTTCCTATTTTTTAACCCATTACTGATCCATGGCAGGATCTTCTCTCTTATCCCATGACTTCTTACTTTGCATGAGAGCCTTGTCAAAGGCTTTCTGAAAGTCCAAGTACATGATATCCACTGCATCACTCCTTTCCATATACTTGTTGACACCCTCAAATAATTCTAATAGATTGGGGAGGCATGATTTCTCTTTACAAAAGCTGTGTTGACTCTTCCCCAACATATTTTGTTCATCTGTGTGTCTGATAATTCTGTTCTTACTATAATTTTAACCAATTTTTCTGGTACTGAAATTAGTTTTACTGGAGCGTAATTGTCAGGATCACCTCTGGAGCCTTTTAAACAAATTGGTGTTACATTAGCTATCCTCCAATCATCTGATACAAAAGCTGATTTAAATGATAGGTTATATACCACAGTTTGTAGTTTTGCACTTCATGCTTGTGTTTTTTCAAAACTCTTGGGTGAATACTATCTGGTCTGGTGTCTTATTACTGTTTAATTTATCAATTTGTTCCAAAATCTCCTCTGTCCTCCTCTAAAAACACCTGAACCTGGGACAGTTCCTTAGATTTGTCACCTCAGGTGTGGCAATCTCTGCAGTGAAGGCTGATGCAAAGAATTCATTTAGCTTCTCTGCAATGGCCTTGTCTTCCTTGAGTTCTCCTTTAGCACCTTGATCACCCAGTGTTCCCTCTGATTGTTTGGCAGGCTTCCTGCTTCTGATGTCCTTTATTTATTTATTTAGTTAGTTAGTTTTTGTATCTTTTTCTAGTTGCTCTTCAAAAATTTTTTTTTGTTGGCCTGCCTAATTATACCTTTATATTTTTCTAATGATGATGATAGTGAGTGAAAAATTACTCCATTGATTTCCCCTCCTCCAGCTTTGCTTTGTTTTGGTTTCTTTTCAGCTGGATCCCTCTTCTATGCTATAGACCAGGGATAGGCAACCTATGGCACAGGTGCCAAAGGCGGCACGCAAGCTGATTTTCAGTGGCACTCACATTGCCCAGGGCCTGGCCACCGGTCTGGGGGGCTCTGCATTTTAATTTAATTTTAACTGAAGCTTCTAAAACATTTTAAAAGCCTTTTTTACTTTACATACAACAATAGTTTAGTTATATATTATAGACATAGAAAGAGACCTTCTAAAAATGTTAAAATGTATTCCTGGCATGCAAAACCTTAAATTAGAGTGAATAAATGAAGATTCGGCACACCACTTCTGAAAGGTTGCCGATCCCTGCTATAGACATTCTGAGATATCATCCTGATCCAGCAATGCCTCCTGGAGCAAAGCTGCCACTTACGTCCATGAGAGTTCTGAGTAACACTTGCTGAACAGGGCATTCTGTATTAATTTCAAATAGACTTTTCTAGCTTTTAGGTCAAAATTCACTCATCCCTGGGCTGAGCTTGAATTAATTAGGCTCTCTATGGGGGGAGGGGCTTAAACCTCCTTTGTGACTATGTAATCATGGAGTCAAACAGAATTATCACAAAGGGGTTCAGGGCCCTTTGTTCCATGTAACCTTCTTTCCGCCCACTCTCAAATTTTCCCTTCGCTCCAAAGGTATTTGAGAGGCATCTGGGCCTGGGGATCTTTTGGATGATGGTGGTGTAATGAACTGCACTCGGATGGCGTTCTTTGGATAGTTGGCCTTGATATGTCCCAGTTCATTACACTTAAAGCATCTTCCATCTGATGGGTCACTGGGTCGAGGTGAGTTACTGGAGACTGGTGAGGTGGAAGAATAGTGTGTCTGTGGCTTTACTTGGGTTGTAGGTGGGGTTTTTGGCTGCCCTCGGTTGTAGGGTTTATGGTCGGTGTGCCCCCTGGGGTATTCGTTCCCCTTGACAGTAGCTTTCTTGCTTTCTGCCACTTCCATCCATCTGGCTCCAATCTCCCCCGCCTCGGTGAGGTTTTTGGGTTTTCCATCTTGTATGTACCGTGTTATGTCCTTAGGAACACCATCCAAGAACTGCTCCATTTGTATGAGGAGGTGCAGTTCTTCCAAGGATTTAACTTTGTGTCCTGATATCCAGGCCTCATAATTTTTCCCAACGTAGTAGGCGTGTTTGGGAAATGACACATCTGGTTTTCACTTTTGGGTTCTGAAATGCCGACGGGCATGATCCGGGGTTATCCCCGTTCTGTATCTGGCCTTGGTTTGAAAAAGTTTATAGTTGTTCATGTTCTCCTTAGGCATTTCAGCTGCCACCTCTGCTAAAGGTCCACTGAGCTGTGGCCTCAATTCTACCATGTACTGGTTTTCAGGGATGCTGTACCCAAGACAGGCTCTTTCAGAGTTTTCCAAGAAGGCCTCAGTGTCATCACCTGCCCTGTAGGTGGGAAATTTCCTGTGATGTGGAACCATAATTGGCGAAGGGTTGTTAGGATTGGCTGGCACATGCAGCCCAGCTTGTGCTAAGTCCAGTTCATGTTTTCTCTGTTTTTCCTTCTCTTCACTTTCTTTTTGTTGTTTTTCCATTTCTCGGCGGTGGGCCATGTCTTCTTCTTCTTGTTTCCTTCTGTGGGCCACCTCCTCTTCTTCTAGTTTTCTTTTGTGGGCTGCCTCTTTGGCTGCTTGTTCTCTTTTGTAGGCTGCCAGTTTGATGCTTTCTTCCTTTTCTTTCCTCTCCATCTCTTTTTGTTTTATTTCTAGTTCCTGTTTGTTTTTTTCCATCTCTCGCCTGTGCTCGGCGTCTTTGATTTGTTCTTCGGCCTCCATTTTTGTCTTGGTAGGCATGGTTCCTGTTTTCTTGTGTTGGGGTGCCCTCTGGTGTTTATTGTCTGAACTGCAGGCTCTGTTGCCTCCTGGGGTCTGCCTAGCAACAGTGCCTTTTTCCCTTTCTTCTTCTAGCTAATCTTTTAAAAGTAAAGTAAACCAGAAAAACCGCTTTATTTGCATGTGTATAGTGCTGGTATTTGCCTCCTAATGGGAGTGCTATTGTCTGACAAAAGACCTGTTTGTCACAGCTTAATGGTTCCTTGCTTAATATGCAAGCCAGAAACTGCAAGAGAGAGCAGAGAAAAAAAATTGTCTCTGGTTCCTTTTAAAACCAAACCGTTCCTCTCTGCTTAAAAGCCCCTAGCAGAGAAAAGAAAAATATAATATTCCTACTGGCTTCTGGATTCTATCTATCTCACCACTGCCACTCATGTCATAACCTAGTCCCAGATTTGGACCTTAGCGTCCAAAATATGGGGGTTAGCATGAAAACCTCCAAGCTTAGTTACCAGCTTGGACCTGGTAAAGCTGCCACCACCCAAAAAATTAGAGTGTTTTGGAGCACTCTGGTCCCCCCAAACCTTCCCTGGGGACCCCAAGACCCAAATCCCTTGAGTCTCACAACAAAGGGAAATAAACCTTTTCCCTTCCCCCCTCCAGGTGTTCCTGGAGAGATACACAGAAACAAGCTCCGTGAATCTAAACAGAGGGATTCCACCCTCCCCGTTTCCAGCCTTGGAAAACAAAAGTACCGAGAGCTAATCTCTCTTCCCCCCTCACCCAGAGGGAATGCAAAATCAGGCTAGTAAATCTAACACACACAGATTTCCCCCTGACTTCTTCCTCCCACCAATTCCCTGGTGAGCACAGACTCAATTCCCTGGAGTTCCCACTAAAGAAAAACTCCAACAGGTCTTAAAAAAAAGGCTTTATGTAAAAAAAAAGAAAAATACATAAAAATGGTCTCTCTGTATTAAGGTGACAAATACAGGGACAATTGCTTAAAAGGAATATGAATAAACAGCCTTATTCAAAAAGAATACAATTCAAAACACTCCAGCAACTACATACATGTAAATACAAAAAAAAAAAAAACCTATCTTTGTACTCACAACTTGGAAACAGAAGATTAGAAAGCAGGAAATAAAGAAATCCTTCCCATAGCCGAGAGAGAGACAGACAGAAGACAAAGAACTCAGACACAAACTTCCCTCCACCCAGACCTGAAAAAGTCTGGTTTCCTGATTGGTCCTCTGGTCAGGTGCTTCAGGTTACTTTTTTTCAGGTGAAAGACACGTTAACCCTTAGCTATCTGTTTATGACACATGTAACCATGAATTCTTAGTTGCCTCCTCATTGTCTCATCCTCAGTCCAGAACCACGGAGCATGAAGGACCCAGGGAAGTGGCTGCCTTCCACCCCTGGCATTTGCAGTGTTCTTGAGCAGAACTTCTGCAGTGTGGAGTGCCTTCCATAGGAAGAAAAAATAAATTTCATTCATATTGCTGGATGTTTTCTTCAACACCGTGTTGTGTGTGTGTGTGTGTCTTTTTTAAAGCACCTATATTGTGGGGAAAACAAAGTGGCACTTTTTTACCACTTCCCATCCCCAAAGTGCTGCAGAGATGCTCATAAATTCACAGAGCTTGTCATTCTTTTATGCTGCTGGGCTGTGTGCTGGAAAACAGGAGGCCTGAATCACTTTACGCAATTAAAGCAGCGTAAATCTGGAATAACCCCAGTGAAGTTAATGAGGTAACACTGGGATAAAACCAGTACCAAGGATAGAAGATTCAGGACTTGTGTATTTAAGGCCACTCCTGCTCCCACTCAGGTTAATGGGATTTTTTTCCCCAGCGCCTTGAATGAAAGCAGGGTCAGGCTCATTGTGCTATTATTAACAGCTTGTATTCAGTCTAGCTTACAAATATCAGCTTATACTGTCCATTTCACAATATCAGTTTCTGAAATCATTAGACACCTCAGAATTTTTGACTGAGTGATGGGAATTGGTGGGAATTTTATATACTAGTGCAAGACAGAATGAAAAAGAACAGCGTTTACATTTTGTGCACTGATCATAAAATGAAAACACAGTGTGGGAGTTGTGGAGGCAAAGGATGTATGTGGTTGTTAATTTTTTAATTTAGAACTACTGCACTTAATCATGCTGGTATTTTACAGTTCTTCATATTTCTGCTAGGTCACCTAGAGGCCCTATTGTTCTCAGTGCTGTACAAACACGGAAGGAGAGACAGTCCCAAATAGCTAACAGAGCTTAAACAGAGCAAGAGTGCGAGGAGAAACAGAAGTGATGAGAGATGAAGTGACTTGCCCAAGGTCACCAGATGGTCAGGGGCAGAGCTGGGGTAAATCCAATGCCCTGTCCAGTGAACTACACTGTCCATACTATTTATTATAATTTTATGTGCTAGGTACCTTTCAGGAGGAATAGTAAGATGTGTTCCCTTCCCTGCATTACTTACAGTCTCTTTTTGGAGACCTGGGGACAGCAAGTAAGGGAAGCAGACGATGGGGGAGGGATGAAGAGAGGAAGGACCAATGTACAAACAAAATTGCACACTCAGTTGAAGCATCGTGACTGAGCAAAGAAAAGTGTCTGCAGTTGCATTTAAAAAAATTACTGATTCCCTTCTTGTGGGCATCATGGATGAATTAGGTTTCAAACAGGGATGATTGGAATAAAGAGAAGGATAATTGGCTTCATCATCCAGAAGAGAGAGGACATCCTATGTGCATGGGACAGTACAGGAAAAGATCGTATGTTACAAACAAGTCCCATGATTACAATTATGAAGTTAGTTTTTTTTTAAAGGTAAAATGAAATATGTTGCATGTTACGGAATAATAAGAAATAATGGCAAACTATTATCAGTGATAAAGTGAGCATCTGTTTTGGAAAAAAATGTATGTTTATTATCCTATAGTTTCCAGCACAAAGATTGACTTCGTTAGAGGTCAGTGTGGATGCAGGTGATCACCTACAGATGATACATTGCCCCAGTCTGCAGAATGTGTTTTAAAACTGCTTACGATTAAGTTAGAATGCAGGGCAAAAGTTTCTGAAAAGTACATTTTAATCCTCACAGTTTAGGGCCAGATCCTCATCTGATATAAATCGATGTAACTTCATTGAGGTCATTAGATTTACACCAACTGGAGATTTGGCCCTTTCTTCGAATTTGTAAGCTGTTGCATTTTAGACAATAAATGTAATTTAAATTGAAGGACACAAAGTTGTCCTAAATGCTGTATGTACATCTGACCTGGTACTGCTCTGATACTGCCCATATTTGGTGGTCTTTAATTTGGCATTACATACACGGTGCTTGTCTGCAGCTCATATGATTCAAAGTTCTCCATGGGGTCTAATGTACAAGGGTTGGCCTGTTTTCATTTGGTTTCCCGAGCTCTCCTTCATTCTCCTCAGTGTTGCCGCACAAAGACACTTTTGTCAGCCGACGTTGGACTCTCCTCAAAATCCAAGCACTTTCAGGAAAGGACTTGGAAGTCTATCTTCTCAGTTTCCATATCCCTTTGCCCTCTGCTCTGGCATTCGGTTTGATTGGCTGTAGAGTTCCTTTTTTTTCAGTTAAGTTGATCTGTCTGCTCCAGAGTCTATCTTTCAAAACATGTATGTTGAAAATCGCCCAACATCTCTTCCTGAATTACTGCACATTTAAACCATTTAACTCCTTCAGTCTCAGCTAGTGGAAGCACTAGGACCAAAATCATGATAGGAATGTTAAAAGATTATCATTATGTTTTATGTTCATTGCCACAAGTTTAGTAAGTAATTTGATCCCTCAAAAGAAAAAAAAAACACCACAAATTGGCACAAAATCTTCCATTTGACTTGGCAACTTTTTCACTAATGTGACTTGATATGCTTTACTAGAATAGGTAATGTGCTCATGTTTTAGAAGAGGCTGATTTTCTATTAATAAAAGTATGGTGTATATATAAGATTAGGCATTGCTATTAAGCTGTTCTGTCAATGAATTTATAGCCTATTCTAAATGGTAATGACATAGTGGAATGCAAAAGTTTAATAATGGAAAATATGTTTGGTTTGATGTTTCAGCCATGCCAGGAAATATGTGTTATTTATACAACTACATCTATGTGAAAATTAAAAATAGAAAAATAATGATAACAATGCAAAAAGAAAAATCCAGCCAGTTAGTTTAAGATCAGGCTATCTGAAATACTTTTACAATATATCATGTGCAAATAATGTGTCTGATATTTTCATTACTTTATCTGTTTCTGCATGATATGCATTACGATCCATGAACACAGATTATATAGTATGAGCAATATACTGCTGGAATATTATTTGGTTGTTCATATTTTTACACAAGTTTGTAGATTAGTTTTCTTGTGGGGGCGGAAATAGTCTTTCTGTCTATAGGATATAATTATATTTTGATTGCCATGGAAGAGGACACAGTTCAGCCCCAATGTTTCAATTAATAATGTACTGTCAGCTCTGAGGGATGATATTAAACTCTGTTGGATCAAGGATCATCTGCGCTTCTGATCTCCATTCCTTTCCTCCTCTTTTTTTTTTACATAACAGATTCACTCTTTACTGTGTACTTAAAGGTAAAATACTGTATTCCTGCAAGCCTGATTATGTTGTGTTTTTTAAAGGCAGAAGTAGGTAGCTTGCCTTATTTGAGCAGATGTTAAGCTTTTTTCATTATATTTCAGTGTCTAACATTTTGCATATACCTTTTAATTGTTAATATGTTAAGGCAATAAATTTTGTGTCTTAGGGGAGCTAAGAACAATTTTCCAACTTTCATTCTTTCCAGCCAATACCTAGGAAATCCAAAATGCTTTATCTAACATGCTATTTAATGCATTTGCAATATATCTGTTTAATACTTGTTCTGTGTTTATATAAAATTCTTATCAAAAGAGAAAGCATAATAAAGATGCATGTAGTTTTTGGTAGCATTTAGCACCAACTTGAAATATACTACAAAAAAATTATCGGACCATTTTGGAATTGAATAGGATAATATTATTTGAAATCTATCAAGAGTTATTTGAAATAATGCTTACTTTTAAAAATGACTCCTCTTAGGTCTCTCAGCTTTGCAGTTTTTACTGAAAAAATGGTTTCCCAGTAGCATACATATCCTATATCAGAGTAACTAAATTTATATTGTTATAAATTTTTGAGGTTGGATTCTTGAGATTTGAAATTAAATAACTACAGTTAACTGCATTAAGTGTAGGGTTGAATTTGATCAAAAATAAGAAAAACATTTATGACAACCTCTGTAAATGCTTAAATACTTTAGTTGTGTTTGTGAACATTAAATTGTATTATGAGGAGCCAACATTGACTATATAGGCTCCTGTGGGACAGCTTTGATTTTTGGGAGATTAAAAAATCTTGCATTAATAAAATTCTGCAAGTTTTTGATTTAGTAGATAGTGCTTTCAGAGTATGCAAAATAATTGTGAAGTGGAGTGTATATACATCTACACACACACATATATAATGTACATAATTACTTGTAGAAACTGTTTAACTTTTATGGGGCATTTCTTGATCATATAATAGGAAAACTAACAGCTTTAATTAAGATTTATGAAGCAGAGAGGTAAATATATTCTGCTAAATTAGGTAACTATTGGTGGGTAGTGTATTTTTTTTAGCAATTAAGGGCCCAATCCTGTGATCCCTTTCTCATTCAACCTATCCTTACTCATGCAAGTAGTTTCATTTACTTCAGTGGGCTACTCACATGAGTAAGGACTGTAATTTTATACCCATTTTTATTATATCAAGTGGTACAATTAAGAAGAATTGCATTTATTTGGTGGTTTTGTTGTTCTTAGCTGTTAATTTTTTGGTTCTTCACCTGTTCCTCTGCTTCCCCAGCCCGTTTCCTAGCATTTGGTAAGGAATGATCATCAAACATTATACAGGAGATTTGAAATGGAATCCCCACCTTGTATAATGTATATGATAACAAATGCTTACCCCTTACTTTTGATTTAGACAAGCTGCTGAGTCTGCAGTTGCAAGGCACATATGTAGGTACGTTATATTCCTTGACCTCAAGCCCCCTTTCAAAGTAAATGTACCTTGTGGTGTCTGGGTGAGTATCAACCTGACACACAAACGAGCTGCTACACAACCTTTATGTGAGCTTGTAAGCAGAGTAAATGCTCTTGGGACCTGGCAACTGTCCTCCAGCCATGGCCTCCAACTTCTACAGCAAGTAAGTTTGCAAAGGACCTACGGGATGAGGAAACCTTATGTACAGCAAATGGAGTAGCCATTGCTCAACTGGATAACCTTCTTGATCATCAGAAGTGACGTGCAAAGGGCCTGCTCCTGAGCAGGGGCGGCTCTAGGTATTTTGCTGCCTCAAGCATGGCTTGCCTGCGGGAGGTCCCTGGTCCCGCAGATTCGGGGGCATGCCTGTGGGAGTTCCACTGAAGCCGCGGGACTAGCGGACCCTCCACAGGCATGCCGCTGAAGGCAACCTGCCTGCTGCCCTCCCGACGACCGGCAGAGCGCCCCCTGTGGCTTGCCACCCCAGGCACACGCTTAGTGTGCTGGGGCCTGGAGCTGCCCCAGCTCCTGAGGCTACTCAAAAATAGTCCTTTGTGGACAGCATCAGGCCCAGTCTGAACAAAACAGGTCATCCCAGTACATTATAGACCCAATATTGCATGCATTGTTGGATGCAAAATAAATTCAGGATAAGGTCTGATGTCTTTGTATTGCACTTGTACAGAACTCCCTGAGCCCCACGGTTTGTGTATATATTGTACCATGCATTTAGATCATTTCCTTGAAATCCTTGGACTTCTCTTAGCGCTGTGGTTGTGATCACTATTTTCATGTCTTTGTATTCCATTCTATTACAAACAGATCTGCGGAGAGAAATTTTGAGCACCAGTACATAATGTTTGCTGGGAATCCACCTTCTCTGCCATTTCACCCCAGTTACAAATGTTTTGAGGGCCCACCTTAGTCTGAGGCCCCAGTACAATTGTCCCTCCCTTCCACATCAGTCCTGATTACACAGATGTTTATAGCAGGGATCAGCAATCTTTGGCATGTGGCCCATCAGAGAAATCTGCTGGCAGGCCGAGACCATTTGTTTACCTGTAGCGTCCGCAAGTTTGGCTGATCGCAGCCCCCATTGGCCTGGAACAGTGAACTGTGGACAGTGGGAGCTGTGATCAGCCAAACCTGCAGATGCTGCAGGTAAACAAACCGTCCCGACCCGCCAGCAGATTTCCCTGCTGGGCTGCGTGCCAAAGGTTGCCGATCCCTGGTTTATAGTGTCACAATGCAACTGGAGAGAAGTAATTTGCATAAGTAAACTTGCATGACAGTTCAGCCATGTAGTCCATTTCTTCTAATAATTCTATGTATTGTGAAATTTTTGTTTTGTTGTAAATTGCTCTGGTACACAAATTTCCCTAAATAATTGCTGCCTCTGTTTAAACCTCAGCAGAAGGGCAATGTGTTCCCAAACTACAACCCCAAATGCTGTCCTCAGACATCACATGCAGTCCCCACTGATGTCTATGGGAGTTGTGCATGCTCATCTGACAATATAATTTGTCATATAGGGCTTGACTCTTCCTTGTTTTATATCCTGATGTGCATCTATTTATACCTGTGCAACATGGGTGTGAATTGCTACCACTAGTGTGACTGGGCAATTCTGAATTGGTAGCATTTTGCACTAATTTAGTAAAGGTGCAAATGGCTGAGTCGCAAGGCTATAAAACAGGAAAATCACCATGGACTGATACATCTGGTTATTTGTACACTCCAGAGTGCTCTTCAGTATTATTATAACTATAACTAAAGTTGTCTAACAGTTTCCATTATAAGGCCCTGTTTTTATTTGCTTATAACTTTGTCAAACTATAACTGTTCAGGCTGATATTTTCCATGTCTGGTGTTTGCCTCACCAGTGCACTGAAAGTGGCCGGAATCCGATGGAAAAAAAATTATATGTGATCATATAAGTAAAGACTATCTGTCATAATGCATACTCACAAGGGGGCCCAAATTAAGCTTGCATAGGCAACAATCGTCCCAGTTGTCTGGTTGGTTCCTGCTTGTGTGGAGCTGTTTTGATACAGCAGTCAGGAAAAGCAGTGGGGTAAGGTGCTGAGGGTGTGGGAAAAGGCAAGCATGGGGTGGACAAAGATTTTCCAGCAGGCCTAGTTGTTACTTGCTCCAGGCAAGACACTATCTGGTCCTGCTTCCTTGGCTAAGAAATACTGTCTCCTTCATCACACCCACTATGGATCCTGAGAGTTTCCTTTAGAATTGGCCAGTCCTTCAGATGTTTAACAATTCAAGATTAGCCAGTATTTTAGGGGTTTAAGGGTAAAGAGATTTGCATTGTTGCCAACTCTCACACTATCAGGTGCTTTTCTTAAAGCCCCAGCTGCCGGAGTCAAATTGTTTCATGAGATGCTCAGCTTTCCCTCCAAAAAAAAAAAAAAAAAGAAAAGAAAAAAAAAGAAAAGGAACTTTCTGAATATCATACTTGCAGAGTGAGGTTTGGAAACTTGACCTGCCTATAGCCTAAGGTTCCAAAACTAGAGGGCAAATAAAAAGAACTCCAAATTTATTATCATCATATGATTTTTTTAAAGCCAATCTCATGGTATTTTGAGGCCTGACTCATAATTTTGAACTCTTGGGGTTAGCTCTTAACACTAGACCACACTGGCTATTCCTTTCATGTATTTGTTTAATGTGCATGAAGGTGTCAGACAGTTGAAAATTCACATATTAAATCAGCATGGCACTTGTTTGTAATGAATTTGCACTGTGATTCTGAAAAACATACAGACATTATGCTGAAAAGAAGGGCCATAGGAAGTGCATTTGAAAAACAAACAAACCCCATAAAAACCCCAAACCCTAACCATCGAATAAATAGACTTTTTTTGGAGAACCCAAGTAAACAAATACAGAAAAATCACTTAGCTACAGGATGCGTTCATTACTTTCACCCCAAGGATGCAATAAGTTATCCACTCTTAAAATTAAATCTGTATATTTTTTTTAAGTCCATATTTTATGTATGATCACAAAGAATGCCCTCTTTGACTTGATCCTCATCTGCAATCATGCCCTTTCCTGAGAAGGGTCCATATGTGATGTGGAGAAAGTGGGTTTAATTAACTACGGAAAATGTACCTAAGGTGGAAACTGTGAGCTCTGGCTATGTTTCCATATAAAGTACATGAAAAGCACGTATAGATCAACCCTGACACTTTTTTTCCCATTAAAAAGGACAATTTAAGTCTCTCCCCTCCATTACTCTTCAAAATCCAAAAAGGCCCTTTTATACAGGATTCCCATCTGTTATAAACAGAAACAAGCTTGTAAACAGAATCCCACATGAAATATACATTTTTCAGATTCAATCCTTTCCCTCTCTCCCTCCAGAGCATAAGCAAATAAGTCTCAGTTATGCTCTCAAGAAGGAGGCAAGGTTTATAATAGGGAGGAGTCAAGAAAAAAGGTTACTCACAGATTCTGTGCTAAAATTCAATGTAGAAAATTAAAACAAACGAAAGTGAAACAAACCAAAAGGAAATTATCAGTGGAAAGCATTTAAGTTGCTGGAACCCTAGGGAAACCTTAATTTTCATGCCAATAATTTACAGTTACATGGATTTTATATTGTTTTATTATTTACTCTGTTGCTCAATAAAAGATGAGTGCTTACCATGGAAACTGCAGCAGTGTACAGAGTGTATATATTATCTGTAAGACATGCAATATACTCCTGAATACAGAATAGACCTTATGGTATCTTTAGTTAAGTTTTCAAACCAAAGAAAGAAAAGTTTTCCTTTAACCAAATACATTGTTCCTAATTTTACTCTGGGCCTTGGCCCTGCAAATACACACATGGGTGGCTTTGCACTTGTGAATAGTCTCAGGGGACTGACTGCTCTTGTGCAAAAAGTTGTGTATTTGCAAAAGTGTTTGCAGGGTTGGACCTTGATTTATAACAAATATTTAATTTTTTGAAGAATTCATCTGCTATGTTTTATTTGTTTGCCAGTTCAAGATGAACAATTATCATGAAAGGACAATGAAAATTCTGGACAGGGTGGCGGAATGGTTGGTGCCAGGAACTGTTGGAAAATATTTGATCTGTCCTTGCATTTCTGAAAGGCAAGGTGTGTTAGGTGATATCTTTGATTGGACCAACTTATGTGCATGGACAAGACAAGCTTTTGAGCTTACACAGAGCCCTTTTTCAGGTCTGGGAAAGGTACTCACAGTGTCACAGCTAAATACAAGGTGGAACAGATTGTTTAGCATAACAAGTTAACATGCTGTAGCATCCTCTTGTTTTGACTGAAAGAATTTGATAAAAGATGGCAACTGACATAGCCAAGTGCTGTGATGACTGGGTAATATGTGGCTTTGCAAGAGACCCAGTTATAAGAAGGATCACTTCCCAGAGCAGTGGAGAGGAACATATCTCCATGAGGGCCTGATCCTACTTCCATTGAAGTCAATGGCAAAACTCCCATTGATCAGTGGGAGCAGAATCGGGCCCTAGTTGTCTTGTGGCACACTATGGTCCATGTTTATTTTTTTAAAGAAGTCCATTCAGGCAGATCCATGGAGTAGAATTGGCCTCATCTGCTTCTGAAGCTTTATATTAGTCTTCTCAGGTTGGGGCGAGTTGCTGCAATGATTTTTAAAATGAGGCAAATGATAGGTCCTGTCAAAAATCTAAGCAAATCTCCACACCATCTTTGTAAGGATGTGGGAGGTTTAAAAATAATTTTAAAAGGGGGACGGGGAGAAAAAATGGCTGGTGATTTTATCATATATAATCCTTCACTTAATCTCTGAATTAGCCCTCATGTGAGCAAAAAGGAAAGTTCTCAAATTTGTGCCTGTAACTCCATTTTTTAAATGTAAATTGTAACCAAAAGAGAGGACACCATCCGAACAGTATGTAGAAATAGGCCTAGACCAATCTCCCTATATTCAGATGCCCCTAGGGAACAGATGCAGGGGTGCAGACTGCTAACTGTTGTGTGAATTTAGAAAGTGAGAGGGGTGGGCAGCAGGGCTGGTAGATCTGCCACTAGCTAATATCCCCTGCTTTCCCTACTAGATGGAGGTACAACAGCAGCCAGAAAGGGCTATAAAACTCTTATGACTTCAATATTGGTCTCAAAGCCTCAGTCTGAGAGGATTCCTTGTCTCTGCCCTGTGGAATGTGCCAGTGCCAAGTACAGCTATTTAGTTTAGCGTAGAAAAATTTGAGTGGTGGTGGTGTATATTTATTTCTTTATTCAGAAAAAGGAATGTATAATTGGGGACAACTTCTTTTAATGGATGAAGCCGTAGTTCTATTAAGCTGTAGAAGGTGATCACAAGCAAACTTTCATACAAGGTAACTTTATCTTGTCTCTGAGCAACAACAGTAACAAACATTGTAACATCCTCACTATAGTGCAACTTAAAAGAATAGCCGCCTTTATCTGAGGCCAAGAACACTGTTGTCTTGAAGGAACAGTATGTATTTGATAGATAATAGCCTCTGTGTTTGACTAGCACCAAAACACAATACTGCTTGCCTTAGAAAGTGACGTGTCTTTCTTGTTACGTGGAACAACATTTTGCAAATACGCCCCTGGGTGAGACACCATCAATAAACAGTGAACACACATTATGTTATAATCACAGCTTGTTTTGTAACTTCTCTTGGGTCATGGAGGAGAGGCTGCAAACAAAAAGATTGCTCTTATATATGTCTGTATTTAGTTACATGGAGTTTTGCAACTGTCCAGGGGACTAAGGGCAACATATTCAAACCTGGATGCTTAAAGAACAATTCATATTTAGACTTCAAACCTGCAAAGACTTACACATGTGCTTCAATTTACACATTGTGAGTTGTTGTCACCATGCATGATGTTGTTGTTCTGATTTATTACTTGCATTATCTTAGTGCCTTGGAGCCCCAGTCATGGAATAGGACTTTTGTTGTGTTAGGTGCTGTACGAACACAGAACAAAAAGACAATCCCTGCCCCAAAGAGACTACAATCTAAGTATAAAACAGGAGACAGTAGATGGATATAGACAGACAGACAGAGGAGTACAAGAGTATGAAACAATATTGATCTGCAAGGTAGATCATGGTCTCTGCATACCAGCAGCCTCGCTGCTGTCAAGTTTTTTGCAGGCTTCACAGCAAGAGAGAATTTCAAGGCTGCATCTGAAGGAGGATAATGAATTAGTTTTGTGGATGTTGACAGGGAGCTCCTCCCAAGTGTGAGGGCAGCGTAGAAGAAAACACAAAAGTGCTTGCTTGAAAATTTAATAAGTGGGTGATGAAATCCGATATCTTTGGCCAATTGGAGATGGGAATTGACTTTTTGATATTGAATGGGAGATGATATGTAGGATGGGGATCAGGTGTGAGTGGCCTTGAAAGTGAAGATAAGTAGGTTATGTTTGATAGATAGAGAAGATGCATAAGTCTGTGCAGCCACCTGAACAACTGGTTGTTTTTTCCTAAAATATATTTGGTGTGTATATATGGTCAATTATTTATACCAAGTAGATTAAAGATTAATCCTGTGAGGGACTGAAAATCCCTGGGGGATTCCTAATGGAATAAGAAGCCTTTCACTAGAGCTGGCTGAGGGAGGGGAAAAAAAGGGAGAGGGGGAATTGTTGAAAATTTTCCCATTTTTTCCTTCCTGTCAAAATTAATACTTTTGATGAAAAATGTGTAAGCAGAGTCAGGATAAGCTCTACCCTGACATCTGGTGGAAAGAATGTCAGAGAGTGTATTTGCATAGGCACGCCTACCCTATCCCAGACTGCTGAGCGGTGGGACTGCTTGGTGACAAATGACTCACCCTCAGTTGGGTGGTACTTGCTAGACAAGGGACATGGGTTCCAAAACCCAGTGAAGTAGAGAGGCTGGGGACAGGTATCTGTGCCTGATGGTGCAGTCTCCTTGTGGAGCCAGAAGCACCAGTTGCACCCCCTCCTCTCTCCACTGTGGAATGTCAGAGTTGATTCTTTTTATTCCCTCAAGAATCTAAATACAGGTTACTGAGCTGAACGCACTTTGGGCTAATGGTGCACTAGCACTGGGGCTCCCCCATTAAGAGCTGAGATCACTAAGAGTTGAAATCACAAAAAAGCTGAAATGACTGAGCTGAGAGTACTGAGCATTGTGCTAACTAGTGGGGGAGCCTGAAGATATGCTGTGGAACAGAGCAGCTGGCGGAGTGGAGCAGTTGTGGGGACGGCTGGAGCGGATCACGGGACAGCTGGTGGCAGCAGAGCGGCTGGCAGAGTGGAGTAGCTGTGGGACGGGTGGAGCGGCCCACAGAGTGAGCGGAGCCGAGCAGTTTTGCAGAGCAGCTCATGGAGCAGAGCAGCTGGTGGAGCGGAGCAGTTCCTGAGGACGGCTGGAGGAGGAGAGTGGAGCAACTGGTAAAGCGGAGCAGTTCGTGGAGAAGGCGGAAGCAGAACCCACGGAGAGGCAGGGCAGTTGGCCCTGGACCACGTAAGGTGCCCCTTTCTACCCAGGCTGGGGGGAGGGACCTCTACAGATAGACTCTCGAACTCTGGGGTGGCATTGACCAGAGACTTTTGGGTTGTTGGACTTTGGGGTGATTGGACTTAAAACCCTAAGCGGAAAAAGGACAGTGCCAAACGTACTTGGAGGTGGGTTTTTGTTTATGGTTTGTGTTATAACCCTGTTTGTGGTGTTTCTCCAATGGGATGCCGCATTGATTCCTTCCTTTATTAAAAAAAGATTTTGTTACACTCAGACTCCGTGCTTACGAGAGGGGAAGTATTGCCTCCTAGAGGCGCCCAAGGGGGTGTGGTATGTGAGTGTCCCAGGTCACTGGGTGGGGGCTCGAGCCGGTTATGCATTGTGTTACTGAAACGGAACCCCTGGATACTGAACCCGGCCCTTGTTGCTGCCAACTAGAGGGGCAGAAGGGTTACAAATGTAATTGGAATTTTTAACTTGGAAAATTATTGATCTTTCACCTCTCAGGTAGAGTGTGACTGAAATGATGTCTTCTTCTGTGCAATGACTTGGTTGGCTCCATCCAGTTCTTACTGGATGTCATGTCTCACACAAAACCACTCCTGTTTTGGCATTAATTGCAACCCTTGCTGGCAGTCTCCACAGAGAGCCTGTGGACTGAAGAGTTTTCTGTGCTAGCCTTCTATTCTATATAGGTTTTTCTACTGCTCTCTTCACCTGAGTATCTAAGTACCTTCCAGCAGTGCATTAAGCAACATGATTAACGTCTATCACATGTTTTTTTTTCCTCATCCTCTCCTCAGGGGTAGAAGTGTGTGGAGTGTTTTGTTTTGGATTTGTGCGTGTGTGATACATACTGTTGCTGCGTGTTCATGTGAGAGAAGGCAAGGGTGTGAAAATTGTTACCCCTTGACAGTTGCCAGGACAGGTCTGAAGCATGTTGGCAGCACAGTGTGGGGGGAAGCTTACATTGCCACTGTCCCAGTATTGCCAGTCCCACCATTCAAAAATCTTGGGTCTGGCACTCAAAAATCATGAAATTGGTTTTAAAATCATAAGATTAAAAATACTTTGGGGTTCTTTTTATTTGCCTTTTTGTTGTTGAACTATTTGGGAGCACTTGGATTATACCTCCAAGCTTTTATCTCCAGTCATAAAGGCTAGAAATTTACTTGTTTCTTAAAGAAAGCTGAGATTCTTCTGTATTCACATGACTCCAGGGGCCGAGGGTTTAAGAAAAAACACTAAATATTGGAAAACTCAGGACAAAATTGTGAGAACTGACGGCACTGCTGTTTGCGCTGTGGATAAAGTAGAAGGCTTCAGTTTCCAGTACTTTTTCTAAGCATGACATTCACCACATTTAAAAATGCCAATCCAGGAAATAACATTTATGTTATACTGGTTTAATTAGGAAGACAATTCAAATTCTTTAATGATGGATGGTGAGCCAAGTTGGTAAGTCTAGGAACTAGGCTTCTTTAATGGGGCTCTGAGTGCTAGGTGTTTTTGGTGTTTCACTAAAATGAAAATGTTCTGCAGAGGAGTGCCCCAAAGACATATGAAAGTTCCTACAGCAGTGAATGGGTTAAGCAGGAAAAGTACAGCAGCAGGGCAGCCACCCTCCCAACAAAACAGAAGGAGATGGTGAAAACACTGTAATTTTTTTGATTACCTAAAACTTGCAGTAGAAACAAATATGCCTGTCTGACTCCCTAGTACTTTACATAAAATTGTTACGCGTTCTGAATAGTAGCAGCGTGGGCCTCTTGACCTCACAAGAAGAGCTGTTACTATACATTTAACAAAAACAAGGTATTATGTATTAGCCTACACATTTTGCAATAGCTCCAGCAATTTAGTAACTACAGTCCAATTTAAACTATGCCTGGAGGCAACAAAAATTGAACAAAATGGCAGCTAATTTATAGAAGGTAGAGAGGAAATATTTGGGGTCTATTCCTTCAACCCATCTGATTCATATTATTGACTCATTTAGAAAACAGAAAGTGAGCAGAGACAAGTTTTTAAGGAGTTTGGTTTCACACAAATGACTTGCAATTGCAGCCCATTATTTTTATACTAAGACTTCATTAGTCATATCCCCGTCAAACCTGCAACCAGTGTCAAATGTTTTCAGAAAACACACCAGGACAGGTATGGAACTCATCAGCCTGTGTCAAAGGTCAGTCTCATTAAGGAGTCAAAATGAAAACTTTCAGTGTCTCCAACACATTGCACAGACTCTCCCCGACTTCTGAAATCCAGGGCCAGTTAAGCACCTCCTGCTCCCCAGACATTCAAATAAGATCAAGATGACAAGGCAAGAAAATGAATAGGATTCTTAACTGGCTATACTTTATAACATGGTAGTGATTGAAACAACCAGAAAGCTGTTTGCAATGTCTATAGTACCATTTCCTGAGGTTAAACATAACATCTTGAAATGAAGCAATTAGTTTTTTTTTCTTTTAAAGGGATCTACTTGGGATTGTGAAGTGGCAAAAGTAATGTCTAACTAGGTAGGTGCTGACTAGGCAAACTAGACAGCATCTGATGCAAAAGAAATGTTTGTGCTAACTTTTTTCCCACCTGGGAGGTTGGGGTGAGATAGGAGAACTGCTGCACAGGAGTTGTTAGGAGCTGGCTGTCAAGCTGTGCTGTGACAGATGTGTTTTGAGGAATTTTGAGGCGCACAGATAAGAATAACAAAAAGCCATTCACCAAAGCACAGTTACACAGGCTTAACCCGAAACGGGGAAGAGAGAAAGTGTCAATACTCTTTTTATTTGTGTAACATTTGCTGTATCGCTGGAGCATGGTTCATTTTGCTCTGTAGATTGTCGCTAACAGAAACAAAGGCTGCTATATTGTCCCTTAAAAGTTACTCAGCACTCCTGGGACTCCCTTCACTCCCTTTCCTCTGGCTGCAGTTAAGGGTACAACTGTGTCCTCATGGGACAGACAGTGTGTTATATCTTCTACAGGACTTGCTCATTTAAAAAATAATGTCCAGAGGGCATTATATAAAGTGTCAACAAGTTCTTTTAAGATATTTTTTGCTAATTGTTTCTTTCAAGCCTTTACTGCTGTTAGACATAAATAGGCCCTTTGTGTCTTCAAACAGTTTGCAGAGAAAGAATAGATATGATAGCTGCATTTTGATTCCTAGCTGTAATTTTATTTATTACAAGTATGTTTGTTTTCATTATATTTTGGGTGTGGATTTCCCCACCCCTATCTCCGATCTTGATAGCTTTTGATAATCTTGAGTTGGCATATGCTGTATTAACTATTTATCTAGCTATGTTCTCCATACTGAACCTTGGGTGGCCAGACAGTAAGTGTGAAAAATTGGGATGAGGGTGGGGGGTAATAGGAGCCTATATAAGAAAAAGACCCAAAAATCGGGACGGTCCCTATAAAATCAGGACATTTGGTCACCCTAATTGAACCTAATCTCAACACTGTTTGCTAGTGTGTGGAGAGGATGTGCATAAACTTAAATACTGTATGCTAAAACGTGAGGCCTTGAAAGGAGATGTAGAAACCCTGGGATTATGAACCAAATGGGCTTTAAAAATGGAATATGTGTCCTATTTTCCATCCTTCGGTCAATAGACTATTCTGTTAGAATGTTTTCAGAAAGAGATGTGTGATCCAAGAACAGAAACAGGAGCCAGGAACTTCTGAATTCTAATTTTGACTATGATTTTAACTCCCTCTGATGCCAAATAATTTAATATATGTGCCTCAGTGTACCCAGTTGTAAAATGGGGATAATGATGCTTACGGTTGTGAGGTGTCATTAGTTAATACTGCAAAACACTGTGCAGATGTAAGTGCTATTGTGATTGCCAAAAGAAAATTTCAAAATGCAGTCGATATTTTTTGGTGATTTATGAACACAATCTATTGATTATTTTACAGGTCAGCTGGTAAACCCTGAACAATATAACTTTCATTTTGTGTAAATAATTAATTACATTTCCATGTTTGCTTCTCACATTAATTCATACATATGAATGATAAGTGAATACTTTCTTAAAAACTAACTGGAGGCAGATTTCAGAAAAAGGAAATAAACTGAAGTTAGCTTTTTGGAGCTGGTCATGGCTGCACTACTACCTGGTCTGTTGGTAGCTGACACATTTTACTGGAGACATTTGCTGAATGTATGGACGTCTCTTAAACACAGAAAACAGATATGATGAGACCAAAAGATGAAATGATTTTGTTGGGATTCACCCAACCTATTTTCAAATTCCACAGAGGGAAGAGTTAAGAGGTGGCTGAGACGGTCAGGACTCCTGGTTCTATTCTTGATTTGGTTACTGTCTCTCTGTATGATTTTGAGCCAGTCCCGTCCTCAGTTTCCCTCTCTGTAAACTAGGGTTAATGTTGTTCACTTCTGCAAGTGCTTTGAGGTCCTTTGGTGAAAGCTGCTGTATAAGTACAAAGAAGTATTATTGTGAATACTAGATGCTGTAACTAGAAATCTTGACACTCTTACCTGATCAGATAACATTCAGTCCTGTGCAGTGAAAAGTATTAATTGACACTTATTACGTACTCTAAGCTCATACCAGGGAGTTATTTCCCCCTCCCTCCAAACTTATAATAGACAGGGGACACACACAGTTATGAAACTCCATCATGTTCATCGGGGCCGGCTCCAGGGGTTTTGCTACCCCAAGCGCCAAAAAAAAAAAAAGGGCAGAAGAAGCCGCGATCGCGATCTGCGGCAATTCATCAGGAGGTCCTTCGCTCCGACCAGGAGTGAGGGACCCTCCACTAAATTGCTGCCGAATAGCTGGACCTGCCGCCCCTCTCCAGAGTGGCCGCCTCAAGCACCTGCTTGCTAAGCTGGTGCCTGGAGCCGGCCCTAATGTTCATGTCTTTATCTACAAAGATAACAATGATTTACTTTGCCAGGGTCATGCTGTCTGTACCCTCACCTGCCAGCCTTTTGGTCAGCAACTGATAAACCAGCACATCCTGATTGTGAATCTGTGATTGATGCACTTGGCCTAGAACTTCCCTCCTACCCATTCAGGAAACAGGAGGGCTGCAGAGATAGTGCTCAGTTTTCTTTCACAGTCTCTGCTTCCTAACTCTAATCACCTTCTGCTGTGGGAAAGAGATGAGATGCGGCCTAAAAAACAGATCATTGTCCGCCTCCTAGATTAATGCAGAGAAAGCAGTATTGTCTGTTGAATGGATAAACCTTCCTGCTGTCACTCAAAACCTAAATTCAACGCTACTTCATTTCTAAGAGGCTTATCTTCCTTGAATAGACCCTTGCAGCTCAAGTAAGAGGCGATGTAATGAAGCGTGTTTTTTTCTTAAGTGAGAAACCTGCTGTAAAGAAGGGGTGAAGACTGTGCAGCTGTTCTAAAGGGCCTTTGCAGACTCTTGAAATACTTGTCATTTATCTGGTCTTGCATGACATCAAATGATAGAAGATCAAGTTCAAAATCTGCCAGAGCAGCTTTAAGGGCTTCTTCATCTGTTAATTAAATAATGGTTGTTAACATACAATGTCGTGTGGCTGGGCTCATATTGTGTATAAATGAAAATAACAGTTTGTGATTTATTAATAAGCAGATAGTCTGCAGGAATTTTAGTAGTCTTGCTCAAAATTCAATGATTATTATTGATGCCTTAATATCTGGTTAGATGGATGAATAGCTAGACAGGTGGGTATTAGGCAGATGAATAAATTCACAGTGGCATGCTGAAATCATTGTAGAATATACCCTTTTTATGCTCTCTAGTAATTAATTCAGTTGTTTCCCACAAAACAGATTTTTTTTTGAAGATCACATACCCCACCACCGCCACAAATAATGTCATGTTTACTTTTCTTACATACCGTATGTTATAGTCAAGATTTAACCTATACTTTGGTGTATTTTGGGATCATATGCAGCAAATAGACACTGATTGCTAAATTTCCCAGGGTCAAATCCTGAGATTCTTACTCAGCCAAAGCATACATTGATGTCAAAGGGAGCTTTGAGAAATTGCTGAGAAGAAACTTTAGGATTTGGCCCTCAATAGGTAAGGAAAAGTTTGGGGATTTTTCAAGTATTTCTTTTGTGGGTGTAAAATGTCAGTTCTCTTTCTCTGTATCATAAACATATTCTATTTCTCTGAGTTCTGCAGTCAAAACCTGTCTAAAAATGCTAAGCTCATAAATACCCATCTCTTTCATCACTGTCAGTGTAACCTCTTTAAAGACTCAGCATGCCTGCATTGGATGAGGCCCTGCTGTTCATGCTACTAGAGCCAATGAGCTAACTCTTGAAGTCGCCAATCAGCACTCACTGAGACACTGAAGCCAATGTGAGTTTACTTCTGCAGTGACTGAGTAGAAACTGTGATAGAACCTCAGGGTTCATCCAGAAGTTTCTCAGCTTTTTTATTTTGAATGTCCTGTTTTCTTTCCAAGGATCACCAATAAAAGCAAGGGGCCAAAATCAACATGGTGTAAGCAGCAGGCTGCACTTACTCCCTTTACATCAGGGCTGAATTTGGTCCAAGATGTTTGCAATACTACTCAACCAGGAAAATAAAAAGCTCAAGAAAGCAATGGCCAGGGTCAACTGCTTGGTGGTGATCAGCATGGGAAGACTTAGCAAAGGAAGGGGGTGTTAAGGCAGGATTTAAAGGAGAAGGATGTTGCTTGTTGGACTTGGATTTTTATAGGCTGTTCTGAGCATGAGAGGCAGCATGAAAGAGGACACGAAAGGAGCAGCAAGTATGAGGCCCAATCCTGCTTCCATTGAAGTCCATGGCAAGTGTTAATGGGCAGCAGGTTTAAAACAAATAAAAGGAAGTTCTTCTTCACACAGCGCACAGTCAACTTGTGGAACTCCTTGCCTGAGGAGGTTGTGAAGGATAGGACTATAACAGGGTTTAAAAGAGAACTGGATAAATTCATGGAAGTTAAGTCCATTAGCGGCTATTAGCCAGGATGGCTAAGGAATGGTGTTCCTAGCCTCTGTCTGCTTGTCAGAGGGTGGAGATGGATGGCAAGAGAAAGATCACTTGATCATACCTGTTAGGTTCACTACCTCTGGGGCATCTGGCATTGGCCACTGTCGGTAGACAGGATACTGGGCTAGATGGACTTTTGGTCTGACCCAGTGTGCTCGTTCTTATGCTCTTATGTTCTTAAAGCTCCCACAAACTAGTCAGGATTCTCAGGGCTCCCTGCACATGTGCAGAGAGCCCCCACTCGCAAACAAAGGTGGTGATGGTGGGAAATGCAAAACAGATAATAATACATACATTCACACCACAAATCCATGTGAAAGAAAACATTACGCTTGTGACAGAAAACAATAAAAGGAAGGAAATGTGCAGTTAATGGTAAAACATACCATATGTCCACAAACACCTAGGCACAATGAGGCATCCCAATAACTACTTTATTGATGTGCCACATTTTGTCAAGATTCAAAAGGACAAATGGTCCATTTCACCCTGAACTGTGTATATTCAGGCTGCTACGGTAGTTTTCTGTCCCTCTCTCACACACACATATACATTCCTTCACTGCAGTTTTCAACATGTTAACATGTCTCTAGCAATCTGTCACCATAGTATGTTGCATATACTATTTTGGAGAAAGGAATGACCTGAGATTTATTTGACAAAGGTGTTTTTTCAGATATCTCAGGGAAAGGAAAACCATACCGGTGAGGAATAGTGCTTTTAAACAGAGTGGTCGATGCTATCCTAGAAGTGCCACAACCCTAAAATATGGTGCCTGAGCTGGGGAGAAAAAATGTTGTCATCACAAATCATAACTGAGTCTTTCATCTTTACATGCTGGAGAGTTCTTCACAAATATAATGCTATATTTCTTGGATTAGTGGGCACTGACAGCCAAATTCCTTAGAATATGGAAAATTAACAAATGCCTTCATCTTCTCTTTCATTCCAGTAGTTACACATTTTTTATGGGGAAGTCTTTTAGTGGTAGATGCCTTTTCTGTTAACTGTTTAGGGAGTCTAATGTGTTCTTTGTGTCTACAGATACTGACCTTTCACAGATTTTTTCCCCCTTAGCTGATGTCTCCGTCAGTAAGGAGACACCTGCATCCGTGCAATTCAGCCAAGGAGAGCAACACAGCTCTTCAGTATTTCCCCTTCTTTTCCAGCTGGATAGTACCCATGATACAAAACCTCAAAAATGTGCCAAAAGCCTTCAAGGTTCAGGCCAGAGGTGTTTGTGTAAGATTAAAAATGGGACAATCTAGCATCCACGTACAGCTCATCCGTTTACACATGTCACTTGCTTTACAGTCTCTGATTAGCTCGTTAGTAAGGATGCAGGAAGAAGTGCAATCAAGTTTTTATGATTCATCATTTCTGCTCCCTGTTTAGGAGACAATGTTAGTGCTCTTTGCCAATCCTCAAAGAGGTTTTTTGAGTACCTTAGGGACATGCTTTATTTAAAGATGCTCTCTGTGTTTTTGAAGGCTGATCCACATTTCTAAATAATATGGAACTTCTTCAGTTAGTTTCTTTGAATTATATCTATTAACAATAAGTTTCTTTTTGCTATACATATATTAAAACAGAACTTGCTCCCAGCCTATCTATAATTCTGTTTTCACTTAAAAGTTCTTTGTGAAGAAATAAATTGTGGATGGTACCAGGTATATTTTTCATAATATAAAAGCCAAGTGTAAGTTTTAATAAGTTAAAAAGGATGCATTCTCTTCTTGTGACCTTGATTTTTTAGCTATATTCTCTGCTACCCCTGCTTTGGAAGTATTATTCCTCATCCCATCCAATTACCATTTCTATCAGCTCTTCTGAAAGATTATGCTTTTTGGGTGTTCTTCTGTAGATGTCTTTCCAGTGGCTTCACTTGATGAATGTGACAAGTTTTGTGTTTTCTCCCTCCCCTCATTGAATTGAAAAGTTTTTTTGATAAAAACAGGCCAATAAGTGCCCAAAGGCAGTGTTTCAATGGCTGCTAAATCTTTCAAGGTTAGGACTTAACCTCCGTTTTCCCTAATTCAACTGCAACCTTCAGTCTGGAGCCAATCAAGAATATCAGATGATACTTAAACAATGAAGGATTTCTGATATTCAGGTACAGCCTCTGTTCAATAGGATTGCAAATTCTTTGTGTGAAGAAAGTCGGTTTTGCTCTAAAGTACTGTCACAAAAAGTGAAATTACCATTTGCTTGGAATGATGCCATTCATCATTGTCAGAATACTAAGCATTGTAAGTAGCTAGGCCTCTCCAAATTAATGCCTTGTTTTGCATCGGCTAAATTTCCCAAATCCTCGAGGATGGGTCATACAAAACTCATCTCACCATTTTAATTTATCAATCCAATATGAGTGCAGTGAAAGGGAGCTTCATTCAGTCTTAGCTCTTTTATTTACAGTCTAATTCTAAAAGAAAAGGAAATAAGATATGAAAATAAGTTGGAAAATAAGATAAATCTCTCAGTGAAATCACAAGATCTACTCAGTCCTGTAGCAAAACCTCTATAATTCATTTGTAGGTCAGCTCAAGGGATTAGCTATGACGTATTTGGAAATTCATTTATTTTTATTTTATTTTGCTGTTTCTTATGCATAAGGGTAATGCTGTCCCCAAGGCTTTTCAGGTAGCCCTCAAATCTTGACAACATTTGCTGTCTCTGAGGCCTAAGCCAAAATTAATTTTCAAATAAACAGCATAAAAATGTATGGAGTTGTATAAATTTGAATACAAAATGCATTTGTTTTCTTTGCTTCCATACATACATACATACTGTCAGTTCAGCCAAAAACTGTAATATGACATTGAAATTAATGACCATATGTACATCATGAAAGTCAAAAAAGTTTTCCTCTTAGTTTAGTAAAATAATGTATTTTTTTTAATTTGCACTTTTTATGTACTCTGTAAAATGTATGTAAAGGGAAAATACATATTAATTGTACTGTTTTTGGTAAGTACATTACAAACCAGTATCTCTTCTTCTAGAGTATGAAAATAGACCAATTACAAGGTCCTGGATTGCTCTTCTTATTTGCAAGTGCATCTTGAAAAACATAATGACATTTTCAGTGGAAATGAAATAATAAGCAACTTTATACCCGACAGTCTCTTTTATCAGGTGAGTAAAAATAGTGCTTGCACAGACAAGAACAGTACAGTGCATTCAATGACTGCTGAATCCAGCAGAAAATTAGATCAAAGGGGAGGAAAAGCATAATTCAAAATGAATTCTAGTTTTTTCTAAAATAAAACAAAAAAAAATTCTGAAAACCAACATGGGGGGGGGTCATGCTATCACAAGAACTTAGGCAAACATTTTGCTAATGTTTAAATATGATACACAACTACATTCTTCTCTTGGTAATCAGTCAATCTGGGTGCAATCCTGCAAATTGCTGAGTGCCTTCAGTTCCTATTGACTTCACTGGGAGTTTAAGGCATTCAGTATCCCACATGGTCAGGCCCCTAAAGAACTCAAAAATAAGTCCCTCATACAGTTAAATTAAAACAATGTCTCTCTTCAGAATAGTTTTAAAACATCATTCCACAAGGGGGCTTCAGGCACACTTGTAATTTTTGTTGTCGTTCATGCATTCCTAAGTGCTGAACCATGCCCATGAGCTGACAGTCATTTGCACACCTGATCTCCATTTATCTGCAAAATAGTAATGTGAAGGGGTCAAGGGAAAGAGATTGCCCATCAAAGAGTAAGGTCAGTGCAGATGGCACTGTTACTTTGACATTGTGCTGTACCACAGTGCTAGTGTATGCTTTCTCAGAATAGTTTTCTCCTAATCTTTATACATGTTTGAAAGGAACCAACAGTGATCTGTAATATCAACTTGTCTTTCTGTGTGTATTGTGAGGTAAAGGAGAAATATTAGGTCAGATTCTCTTCCGTTTTATAGGTGAGTAGATCCAGACTAGTTCCTTTGAAGTCCGTGGAGTTACACTGGTGTAAATCCAAGGAGATTCGTGCCCATTGTCAAGTCCTGAATTGTCTTCTGTGACTAATTTGAATGGTCATCTCCCCCCTATATTGTCCTGAACTATCTGAATATGTTATATTTTGATTTTGCCTACTGACCAGCATTCTCAGCTATTGCAAATGTATTATTGTTATTTATTATTATTAAATATTTATAGGAAGGATTCAGTTTTTATCAGTAAATGTCAATTTCACCATACACACACACAAGTCAACAAAAATATTGCCATTTGTAATGCACAACATTTACTGGCAGGCAAAGTTGAGAAATGATGCTTGACAGCTTATTGGAGTATGATTTAAAGATGTTTACTTTGTACATTTTGACATGTGATGTTGACAATTTGTGTTTTAATGGTTAAAAAGTTTTAACTTTTTGGATCTCCATATCTACTGTCATTAATGATTATTGTCTGACCCCCACATAATTGCCTGAAATTGTGAAAATTTAAGAAATTATAAAAGAAATTTAAGAAATTATAAAAAGTATAAAAATTGAATTCTGCTAAGGCTACGTATTTATATTACTGTAGCTCCCAAAGACATTCTAATCAGGAGTAGTCCCATAGTGTTGTATAAATGCTTAGTAAGAGATAGTAAGTCTCTGCCCCAGAGATCTTGCAGTCTAATGGGATTAGATGAAATATTCTCATACCTATGTGGGATAACTTAATCCTTAAGTAACTGAGAAGTGCATCAATGTGGTAGTCGCTCCATCGTACATTTGTGCAATGTCCATGTCTTCTTAACCCAAACCCAGGATCAATTCATGAATAAATAGCTTGGTAACAATTAGATTAATGAGTTAAAAATTGTTTAGCACTTTGAAAATAGAAGTCGCCATGAATTTATTATTATTTATTATTTAACATGCTAAGTGAAATATTTTGATTAATAAAATATTACAATAATAGCAATAAATGGGGTTTTTTTGAGTGGGAGGAGATGATAAAGGGGGCTGGTGAACTGCTGGGTTCCCCCACTTCTGCTGACATCCCCCTTAAGAGTCCAGCATTGCAGTGACTCTCCACCCAGCCAAGGAGGGATGAATGAAAATTATTTCAGAACCATTTAATGTTGCATTGAACATTGGCCACATGAGGTTGCTTAAGGGCACCTTTGCAGTGCTCCAATTGTTTGCTGACCTGGGAATTCAAGAGGACCTGGGAACTCAAACTCAAGTCCTC
Source organism: Gopherus flavomarginatus (assembly GCF_025201925.1). NCBI lineage: Eukaryota > Metazoa > Chordata > Testudines > Testudinidae > Gopherus > Gopherus flavomarginatus. The sequence goes on along the minus strand of NC_066624.1, from coordinate 97,808,296 downwards.
TGTATGGCAGCTAAATAATCTACTGGGCCAGCCTAAAATTAACTTTTGTAAAAATGTCCTATTAAAATAGCACTTTTATATTTTTACACATGTTCTAGTAATAATAGCTTATGTTACAGTGCTAGTATAGGGCCTTTTGTCCCCAGAGATTCCTCCTTACAGGCTATATGCAAGTTTCATTTAATCCACCAGTGAAATGCAGCTATGTTGAGACTTGGAGGTGAAATCTGCAGCTGTTGGGGAGAACACAATGGGTGGAACTCATCCCTGTCCCAAAGCCCCTTTACACTGGCCTAAGGGGACTCTAAAGCAGCCAGGAGGCTCCACAGGGAATACCTCCATCTCCCCACCAGATGCTAACCCCCCATGTAATGAGTAGGACCAGGACAGTCATATACCTTGACTATTCCTATAGGGGCTGCTATCAGTCACGCATGAAAGCTCTCCTAACAGTGCTGGGAGTTATCCCAGGACCGGGGAGGCACAGTGGACTCCTCAGTCCCTATGCCATGCTCAGCACTGGCACAGGGGTAAATTCTCCCCAACAGCTTGCAAAAGGCTTTTTTTGGCCTTATATTATGCCAGACCTGCTAAATTCAGTTCTCTCTCCATTACTCTGATCATTTTAATGACCACTTACCACTAAATATAAGCCAAACTTTACTCACCTTAATCACACGAGCAGTCCCATAGAGGCCAATGGGTCTAGTTACATGAGTAAGGGATACAGATATTGTCTCATACTGTGGGCCTGCTTGGAGGAGCTATGGTCTCCTCTTGGTTCCTTGTGGGAAGATAGCAAAGAAAATGAGATCTAAAAGAGGAGAGATACTGAAACTATGTTCTCACCCTTAGAAGCAATCTCTCCAGACAAGGCTTGAGCAGGGCTGGCTCTAGGCATCAGCAAACCAAAAACGTGCTTGGGGCGGCACATTTTCAGGGGCGGCATTCTGGCCATTTTTTTTTTTTTGCTTCGGGCGGCAGAAGCCTAGAGCCAGCCCTGGCAGCAGCAGCGCGTTGTGCGCTAGGGGCGCCCTGGGGCTGCTGCGGTTTGTGCCTCCAGCCGCGGGGAAGAAGCACCCGCACCTTGTGGCTGGGCCGGGTGGGCTCTGAATGGGGGACACTCTGGCTGGGGGCTGCCCTGCGGGGTGCACGGAGCCCGCCTGCAGGTGCCGCAGAGCAACTACCCCCCAGCGCCACAGCTGGGGCTGGGCAAAGCGGCCTGAGCTGCCCAGGGGCTGTGGCAGGGCTGCCAGAAGCAGCAGCAGCAGTGGAGTCATAGAGGATGGGGCGCTGCCATGCGAGGCCTGTGTCCCGCTCTCTTGGGCTTCACTCCATCTGGGACTGCCCTGCCCCGGCTCCTTAGCCCCCTGCCGGGGCAGTCTCCCTGGCTCTGTCGTCCCGGGTCCTGGCCAGTCCTGGAGGTGGGAGCCCAGGCTGGAGGGACTCTGGGCTGAGGCACGGCCCGGGAGCCTCTCTGCTTATCCTGACCCTGCCAGTGCCAGACCATCTGGAGGCGAGGGGGGAGTGGGTGGAGTCAGCACTGGTGTGGGGGAGCCCACAGCTGGGGCGGCAGGGAGTGGGGTGGGGTGGGAGGCAGAGCCCAGCACTCGGTCAGCAGGGCACGTGGGTGAGGGAGAAGAGAGAGCCCAGGGCTGGGGCAGCAGGGGTTGCGGGTGGGAGAGTCCAGGGCTGGGGTGGCAGAGGGTGCAGGGGGGAGAGCCCAGGGCTGGAGTGGCAGGGGATGTGGGTGGGGGAGAAGAGAGAGCCCAGGACTGGGGCGGCAGGGGGTGCGGGTGGGAGAGCCCAGGGCTGGAGTAGCAGGGGGTGCGGGTGGGGGAAAAGAGAGAGCCCAGGGCTGGGGCGGCAGGGGGTGCGGGTGGGAGAGCCCAGGCTGGGGTGGCAGGGGGTGGGATGGGGTGAAAGGGAGAGCCCAGCGCTCGGGTGGCAGGGGGTGCGGGTGGGGGAGGGCACTGGTGAGGGGTGGTGAGAGCCCAGGGCTGGGGTGGGGCACAGCCAAAAATTTTTTTGCTTGGGGTGGCAAAAGACCTAGAGCCAGCCCTGGGCTTGAGGACATCGATGGTGTAACCTTTGTTTATGTGTTCCCAATTAGTAATTTAAAAATAAACAATAAAACCAAACCGAATTCTTTAAGGTTTGAGGCTCCAGGGTGGTTACAGATAATTAATTTAGTGGAGGACTGTGAATGACACAATGGTCATAAATTTAAAAACTTTATTTCATATAAAATAATTAGTTAAGCAACCAGGCATTACAGTATAGCCCTGCATTTATACTCACTTTCTAAGATGAAATGATAGATTTAGGGGTGATCGGTCCCTAAATAAGAAAAATGGTGATAATCCTTTCTCTAACAGGGCCCTGATGGTGGATGGGCATGCCTAATCTAAAATTAGTGTGCTACCCTTTTTGTAATCAATTATAATAATGCCACTTATTTAATTAACATTAAATCTGCCTTTTACCAGATCTATCTTTCCACCATTATCATTAAATATTTTCTACTTTCTCTTTGGCTTTTTAAAATCAAGCATTGTCTTAATTAACATTTATGCAAATACCATACCAATAACTACCAATAAAGTTAGCATTTTCCAAAATGTTAACATTTTATCTAAAACATTCATAAAAACCAATAAGGACCAAAGCATGTTCACAACAACTTATCTTTAACTTGCTTTTGAGCTGCCTTTACTTCACTCATATTTTATCAGGCCTTGCTTGACTATTGTCAAACCTATTTTTAGGAATACTTTGGGCCTACTTACATTTTAACACTTTTCTACATAAACATAAGCAAGCAACACCTCTATAGGCTACAGTGGGGGTAGGCAAGTGGCTTGAACAGTGCTATGCCTGGTTTGTGGAGAGCAGACTTTGGCCTCCAGGGCTGGCCATCTAGCTTCCATGGATGTCAATTCACTGAGGGCCTGTGCTTCCTCATGAAGTCAGTGGAAAACTCCCCATTGACTTCAATGGCAGGAGTAGGACCTTACAAAATGGGAGGAAGGGACAAATATCACAACTACATTTGCAAATAAGGCATCTCCCTTCTATTCTCAGTCCCCTCCTCACCGACTTGCAGGGACCTGCAAAGTTGCATAGAATAGAGCTTTAGTAGCTTAGTAACAAAAGTTGTTTATTTAAAAAAAGCCTCTTTCAATAGCGTGACATACAGCCTCAGTTCTGGAGCACAGCAAGTTTCAGGATTGAATGTCCCAATTTAGTGCCAGCTCCATTTTTTAAATAAGCGTCTGTGAAATATTTCTAACCAAAAAAATACTCATTTAATCACTGAATTGTTTTGCTTATTGTCACCATTAAGATTATTTATGTGCAGTAGAGAAAGACATCTCAAGTAGTTTGCCGTAAAATATATTGGCTGGAACTTCTGAAAAAACTGAAGGTAACGAGGGCCCCAGTAATGTAATTGGCTATCTGTATCATGAAAATTACACATATTTTATGTAATTTGCCCATCTCTGTGAAATAACAGAAGGATCCTGGGTGTCTGTCAAGCATTCCTTTTTTCAGCCTGGGCCTTTCTGTTGTGTATATCGAAATTGTCAGTGTATTGAAGGCACACTCTTACCTTTCTGTGGAAATTTTCTCTTAAAAGGACACAGTAGGTTAACCCTTTCAAAGCTGTTTGCCTTTTTCTTTTAGAAACTATTGTTAAGTCTTTGAGGGAAAAATTGTGAGGCAGATCCTCAGGTGATGTAAATCGATATAGATCCACTGATTTCAATGCTCTGCTGATTTATACCAGATGAGGATTTAGTCCCTTCTCTTCAGGAAATCATGTTCAATTTAGTGCAGCCACTGATTCAAACTAATGTGATATGATCTCCATTCCTGTCAGAAGCGGAGGAAAAAACCAACAAAGCACATTTGAAATTTCAGAAACTCTCTAACTTACAGATATGAGAGCAATTTTCATAATTCAGAGTTATTCATGTTAATCTTTTGAAGGAAGACAGTCTGAGAACTGACCCAACCTCCTTTCCTTTCATTTTATCCCCAAAACACCTGCAACTCTCAGCAGAGTAATCTATGAGTTGCTGTGTCTCTTGTCCACTTATTGTCCTGTCTAGTGCACTACACAGTGGAACTAATCAACTGCCTTGAATGAAACACTGCTTGCAAGCTGAATTCCTTAAAGCTCCTGAAGTATTCAGCAATGAGAAGGAATCTTTTAGTATGATTTGCTCCACATTCCAAACTCACTTATAGAAAGAAAATAGATGATTAACAGGTTGAGAGAGACAGATTTAGAACTGGTTTGGCCTGCCCTGAGTTCCTTCTCCTGTCCCCCATGCTAATAAGATGTTTGGATCCCCTGCACCCAGCCATCTTCCATTGGTTTATTAACCTTAATGAATAAATCTGCTACTTTAATCATAGGTGAACAGAAAAGGTCACTTGCCACTCTGACAAATTGCTGATACATTTACACTACAACATTTGTGATGCAATCACAAAATAGCACCGTTGACTGTTTTTTCCCCTTCAGTGAAGTGCCAGTGTGTTTTGTGGCACCTTATTGTGACCATTACCTGTGGAGTCTGGGCTGTCTGCCAAGGAGCACCCTCTGTAGTAACAAAGGGATAATCATTTCCATTTGGAAAAGATTAGCTGTTGTAATTTTGCCCTGTTTCAAGGTACAGAAGCAGTCAACAGCTTGGTCCTGGAGCATAATGCAGAGAAGGTGTAAAACATAACCATACATTTTAGCCTTTTAAGAATAATACAAGAACCAAAGAAATGCATTCTCCACCATAAAGAACAATTAGAGTGAAGCTGGTCTTCACAAGGAGAGGACTGTATGTATATATATTACTTGTAAATGTCACACTTGAAAGTCACATTTCTGGCCAGTAATGGGTTGTAGATATTAACAAAAAGGGTACAAAGTGAAAAAGTATCTTCAGAATTAAAAGCTAGCCCACAAAAGAAGATACTTAAGAAGAATCAATGACAAAATGATGCTGCAATGATGGAGCTCGGTTGGAATCCAGTCGACCCAAGTGATGGTACAACCCTCTGCAGTCCACAATGAAGTTTCAATGTGGTTCTCTGATGACTGTTTAGGATGTTCTGTGACACAGTTTGAAGGCCAAATTTCAGCTCTTTTGGTAACCAATGTCAAATTCCCTTTGACTTCACTGGGACTAGGTTTTTGCCTTTACAGTTGAATATGGAAGTGGAGATGGTCTCTCTTTAAAATGTATCCATCAGGAAAGCTGATTAATGTATTAAGAGTTCTCATGGGACTTATGTTTTATGACTTACTGAGAAAGAGATGTAATTGTATTTGGTACGGAAGGATATAAAAAAGGAAACCATTTAAGAAAACATTTCCAGAACTGTGTGGCTGTGTTTACCTAGTTACAAGATCATACTTGGTAGACCTGGTTATTACCATCCAAATGAGGTGCAGTAAAACACTGCACTAGTCAGCAGAGACAGTGAGTGCTTTACAGTCTCTTACATTTGTAATGTGAATTAAACTCCAGACACTTAGAACCAGATTTGCAAAGGGGTCGCAAATCATATTAATAAGGGCCATTTTGCTCCTGCAGTTACTTGTATGCTCAGGTTCGATGTGCACTCTCAAAGTTTTTATTGATTTTGTTGTTGTTGTTGTTATTTTTTTTGCATGCAGAAAAATGTGCATGCACAATTTTGGAAGCTGCTTCTATGAGTTTGACCTTGATTTCTAAAGTTTTCTGCTTTTTTTGTTGCATGCAGCTAGCTCTGATACATAGACATATGTGGAATAGAAACAGATTAAAGGGCACTGTACACGCTGCAGTATTCCCATCTCCAGCTGTGAGCTTTATGGACATTTGTCTTATGGAAAATCTGTAACTTTGAAAATTAAATCAGAATGATGTGGGCCCGATTTTTCAGAAGTGCCGAGCATCCAAAACTCCATGTGAAGTCAGCTGAAGCTGTGGATGCTCAGCGTTCCTGCACACCAGACTTTGTGCACATACAGACAGCCTAACTGGCTTCCTCCTTGTTTTGTCTAAACCATGAGTTTGGGTCATATCCCAGATGTGCTCACTAGTGTTGAGATACCAACTGGAAGGATTCTACGGTATGAGGTTAATAAACTGGGGAGATGTCACACTGATTTTCTTTATGCTACAACAACAGATGAAATCTCTTATATTTCACACACTCCTGCTTTGACAGAGTTTAGAATTTGTCAGAAGAAACCCTTACAGAAACTTTTTCAAAGTCCTTGATTAGGCCTTTGAATCCTATTGAGTTTGGCTAATAGCTGGAAATGTAGAGCTCCATGTTACAGGAGTCTATATGAACTTGGAAAAAGCATAGATGACAGATGACTGGCTGCTCTGGCACAAATGTGAAGGACTAAATAAGTTTGAGATCATCAGCCCATTCATTTTTTTCCTTTTATTTTTCGTATTTGTTTTATGTGGTGAACTAATAAGAAACAAAGAAAAATCTGTTGAATGACTAGTCATAGTTATTGGAGCAAGAAAATAAGCCATTCAGATCCACTTCCCGATTTGCTGTGAGTGGAAGAATCATTCACTGTGGTGAATCATAGCAAGTAGAACTGCCTGAAATTACTATTTTCTGAAGTTTAAATTACCACCAGCATGCATGGAATAAACAAAGATATTTATTCAGTTGTTTTAAAAATGACACATTTTCTTTATTTGTTATTTTAAATGTGCTCTACTAGGACCAGCTCATGACTTTACTTCATGATATCTGAGACTTAAGAATGTTTCTGCCTTTTCTTTGACTAACTGCTTGATTTCCAGGTTAAAATGATGTCAGAGTAGATGAAGAGAAGCATTTGCTTTCATCTTTAACAGTCAAAATAGTGAGATGAGGTTTGAGCCATAACTTTTCAATGACTGAAATATTCTTTCCTTTTATTTTTTCCTGTTTTTTTCCATCTGACCTACCTTTTGATGTGTTCACACTTGTGTTCACAACAACAATATTGGTTAATGGTAAAAATGTGCCTGATTCTGATTTATATCATCTGGGCATGTACCACTGCAAGTATCTTGAAAATTCTACTCCTACTACATCCTTATCTGAGAGAGGAATTAGACCAAATTATTTATCTGAGGGCCACATTACTGTTGATCTTTCTAAGTCTACTCATTACGCTCAGCACAAGCTATGGTTTTGGAGGGCAGTGAAGCAGGAGGTGACACCCCTGTAATGAATTTGTCAGCCAGTCTTGTTCCTCTCTGAGGCCTGGTACCAGGAGATAGGTGGCTCTTTACAACAAAAATATAGCTTCTGAAAGTCAGCTAGTTGGGCTGGCATAGGAGTGGGAATAAAACTTGGGGTCGCACAGATTTGACAGCAAATCATTAAATTTGTTCAGCACAGCAGTAGGTTACGACCATTCTTGCTCCAGCATGTTACAAATGTACCCCTGTCATTTCATATCATTCTCTAGATCCTCAAGGGCAGAAGTGTAGCACATATTCTCTTCTAGAGTAAAGCATTCATGCTCCCACTGTCTGCCAAGTTCAGCCCTGGCATAAGCAGGTGCCACCTCTGATGAAGCCAGTCTTCTGTGGTGGCTCACATAAGTGCTCAATTTGGCTTTCCCTTTCTTTCACCGGACAGACCATCTAATTGGATATAGGCAGCAGGGGATGTTGGAATTTCTTTTTTCCATTGGAAGGGCCATATCCTCCAGGTCTGTAGAATCATTATCCTTTGATAAAATTCAAAAAATTAATCTGCTTGTATTTTAATTGCTGAAAATATAGAAGCCAAACAAATACTTAGAGAGAGGAGACATGAAACTCGAGTTACTATCAGCTTCAAAAATCACATTTGTGTTTCAAAATCTGGGCCTACAGTAGTTCTAAGTAAAACCTAAGATTACTGTTAAGGACAGAAGTAAACAGATTTTTATTTTTTTTTTAATTATTTTTTCCACTCAGATTCTCCCTTGCTGAAAATATCCTTATAAATATCTGCCAGGAAGTTGAAAAATATTTAGACTTTATTTTAAAAAGTAAAGAAAAAATTTGCTGTATCTCCCACTCAGTGTTGCTGTAAAAAGTCAAAGTGACCAGATCCTCAGCTGATGTAGCTCCACTGTAGTCAATAAAACTGATTTACGTTAGCTGACGCTCTGGCCCTGAGCCTTTAATTTGACAGATCAGGTGTGAGGAAAGGCATTCATAATCAATGCCAATTGGAGAATCTAAATGAACACAATTTATTATTTTTTCTTCATAGAATTTTACCAGCATTAAGAGGAGAATTTTGCTTTGTTCAGAACTACAGTGCTTATTATAGTGTTTTTAAATGATCAGTCCAGAGTTTGAAATAATACATAGTGCTTTTATGGTTTTTTGTATGTTCAAAGTGCTTCTCATGTATTCAGTAATCTTTGCTATAGCCCCATCTCTAACCCTTTGTTCATTCTAAAGTCTTTGTTCATTTGTTCTGCTTGTAAATTCTCCGACAAAGACTGTCTCTTTATCTGTGTTAGTACAAGCACCCATCAAAATAAGGACCCAGTTCTAGTTGGCACTTTGGGTGTCAATGTAACATAAATGTTTATTACTTAATCAGTGGGTAAGGTAAGTATATTGGGCCAGATTCTCAGACAGTATAAATTGGTATGGTTCCATTAAAGTCAATGGAGCTTCGCTGATTTTAGCCACTTGAGAATCTAACTCTCTATTTCCATTTGGCAGATTGGCACGCTCAGACACTGACAGGTTGGCTCAGCAAGGCTTGTGGGTACTTGACACTTCTGAAAACCAGTCTTAATATTTAGGTGCCTGGGTTGCGTACCCAAGTTTAAAAGTGTTGGCTTAGGGTTTAGGTGTAGAACTTTGGAGTGCCTGGCTCTTATACTCCCTTATACTCTTATACTCTTGTACTCCCTTATGCCACCCTGTCTCTCTCTCTTACTCTTGGACTGCTCAGCAATGGCAAGGTTTAGACTGATGTCTAATGTTGGCTTCGTTACCCATTGAGTTTGTATACCAGCTCAAGGGTATCAAGTTGACAGATGTCTTATTTTTGGACTATCACATTCACCTGGGACTACTGCTATGAAGAATGACCTCTCTTACCTCATTCACCTTGTTCATTATTTCTGCCTCAGTGTCTCATACAAGGGTCAATCATGCTGTGGTGCAGCGGTCTCACTAAGATGTTTTTGTTAGCATTTGAACCACAGCAGTGGCTGGCACCTGTATGATGTTTCAGACCAACACTCAAAAGTCTGCATTTTACTAATGGTAAAACTATGACCCAGACTCGCAAGTCAGGAAATTCAAGTTGAAGATTGACATGTTGTCCTGGGATCACCCCTACCACATCTAGGTATGGTATGGCAGCACATGTGGTATGAAATACCATGTGCCAACTGGCGATTTGTGCAATGCCTGGGCGCAGTGTGATGCACTAAGGATGGAATATGAACCATAAACCTTTCTGGTGTTCTTACTCATTCATTTTGTCCCTACCTTAATAGTTCATACAAGTTTTGGGTGTTAATTGACTTTAAGAGGGAAGTCTCTAATAATGCTGTTTTTCTTCTCTTGGGAGTTCTGCTAGTTGAGAGCAGCTTTAGTTTATGACCTGATGTAATGTAGCTAGGGTGACCAGACAGTAAGTGTGAAAAATCAGGATGGGGTCAGGGGGAGTAATAGGATCCTATATAAGAAAAAGTCCCAAAAATCAGGACTGTCCCATTAAAATCAGGATATCTGGTCACCCTAAATGTAGCATGCATGTGTGAGAGAACTGCTCCCTAATTACTGGCCCACAGAGAAGATAAGGGACCCGCTATTACTACCTACTAAGGGAGAACTCCTTTAGCTTAAACAGTAGAGGCCTGTGTTTTTGGAGCAGAAAGACTGCGGTTCATTTTCCAGCTCCCCAAGGAGCGTTCGTGTGTTTGTCTTCAATGAGTGGATTTCTTTTTACTCAGGGATATGCAGAAGTGCTAAAGGCAGAGGGTGCAATGGGAATGTATTATTTCCTGGCCACCCTTGCCACTCCTTCTCTTTTGTGAGCTCCACCCATTTTTTTGGCCAGCATTCCTTCTGTATGATTTTATAAGTGAGAAGTTTTTCTTTAAAAATGTATTTAAAAAGAGTCTGAAATCATTCATTCCACACCAAAGTTTTGTTTAAAATTCCAAGAGAGATTATAAAGGGAAGTCTTGAAATTAGAGTCTTATGTTAAATTAAAATATTGATCACTACGGTAAGAAAAATCCCATGTATGTTCTTTTTGGTTAAAAATTGTAAAATTATGCAAATCACATTAATTTTTAAATCTTCCAAATTTGTAATTGTGTTCCAAAACCTACGGCTTTTAAATCTCTTTTGTCCTCTTATAAATGTAGACTTTTTTTTTTGTTTGACAAAGTCTACACATGCTACTTCTAATATTTGTAAGCTTTAATTAAGGAAGTTACTCCAGATTTAGGGTTAAAATGGCTTGGCAGTTTGATGGGAAAAGAATGATGTCACAAACAATCTGCGCTTAGTGCAAACAGTCCTCGCCCATGAGAACAGTCTCCTTGCTTTCAAAAGTGTTTGCAGCCTTGGTCCCTTGGTTGGGGTTAGACTTTTTGATTTTAGGCACATCCTGAACAAGGGCTGGTGCAATAAAATGCATTGCCCCAGGAATAGCCCTAGGAGGCATTGTGACTCTGCCATACTTCTGAATCATAATTGCCCCGCTACTTGCTCCTGCCGGGGGAAGGGAGAGTAATTTATTGTTGGCCTATATCAGCTACAGACAAATCAGCTACTCTGGCTTTTGAGGTGAGTCAAAATTTCATCCCTTCCCTTCCCACTCATTGACCACCTGCTCCAGGAAGGGAGTAAGTGGGTAAGTAGCCCTGTTTACTCCCAGGTCCAGGAAGTTCAGAGAGAGGTATCAAGTGTATAGTGTCCAGAGATTCCTCAGTGCTTAAGATGCTTGCAAGAGATCTATGTTATTCTGTGTCTGGTTCCAATTGGCTGTAGACAACAAGTTGAGTCTCACAGTGCCTTGCCCAGATTGTCAAGGAATGCACAGTCCCCAGTAATACAAAGGGAGTTCTTACCCTCATTGTGCAGGTACATAGACCATGTCACAGTCTAACCCTTGGACTGTATTAAAAGGCCCCATGGATCTAAAGGTTCAATCAGTCCAACTGAACTGGCTGAGAATTCAGCCAGTTGAGTGAGATGCCTTCTTCAGGATGAATATGATGCTAACTCAGGATCTCAAGATGGAATTGGAACCTAGTATCCTTGGTGACTCCTCTCTGTTATTTTTCCATGTTGTTTCTGTAAGCTGCAAGAGCTTCTTTTATGTCTAAAAGGGTTAATTCTAATGGAATGTGAGGAAGGAGGAATTTGTATTCCTGACACACATAATTGAATAATAACAGTTTATTAGAAATTGCTAAATATGAAAGACATGTAGAATATGCCAAACTAACATTGAGCACAACTGAGAACCTCTCAGTCTCACTAGAGAACAGTTACTGACATGAGTAGGCCTATTCAAGTCAATGGGAGCCATGCGTGTAATTGAGAAGAGAACTTGACCCACTGCCATACATTATAAGCTCTTTGGGTAGGAACTTTTCATTATGTGAGTATAGCAAGCACCTAGTGTGAGCGGGGATTTTGGATACTACCACAGTGTAATAATAAAATATTTGTGGACTTTTTACCCTTCTTGAAAAACTGTTCCGTAATGTATATGGTTGGTAGAATGAAAACTGACCACAGTGGTACTACTCATGTGAGTAAGTGCTCATCAGTGGGAGTAAGTATTGGCAATCTTAGCCCCATATTTATTAATAATGTAGATCTTGATTTTTTTTTAAATAAAGATAATTTTTTCAAAGCAACATAATGGCTGAAATGTTGGCCTCATTTAAGTCAATGAGAGTTTTGCTACTGATTTCATTAGTGCCAGGATTTTTATGTTTGAGCAAAAATTCAGCTGTAATTATTAGGTCAAACTTCCTCTGCTGTATAAAGCTCCACAGGTAACAAAGCCATTGCACCATGTAGCACAATACACATTTATGGATTATATACACCCATGTTATCTTACATCCCAAGTAACCCAGATTGTCAGTAGACAATTATGGTTTTTGCTTGATTTATTTTGATTGGCCTGGTCTCAGCTTTCCATAGTGCTACTGTGTTTGTAAAAACAGATCATTACTGTTAACAAGAGATGACGTGTCTGAAATATTGGGTGGATGAGCGAGTTAGATTTTTGTCTGCACTGTGACAGCACATTTGCCAGGCTGTCACTAGGTTGAGAGAGCTGCAAGATTAGGACCTCACTGTGGGAATGTTTGCACAACCCTTGTTGCAATAAAGCATCTTCACACTTTAGCGGATGAAATCTGGACTCCTAGACACAAACTGTTAAGAAAGAATCATAACAATTAGCTAATGTGTCAACAATTAGCACTTTCCATCAACCTGCATTGAATGGAGCCTCTTCTTATCCACATGCAGACAAAAATGGAGTGATGTAGTAAAGAAAAGCACGGAAGTTGGCTGCCCCAGTCCCTTGCTGTAGCCAACAAAATCCCCTGGGTTTTGTTTACAATGATTATTCTTCCATTATGATGTTATTGCATAGGCCAGGGGTGGTAGCTAGACTGAAAATAAGCTTCTTTTTCTTTTTTTTTTCCCAAAAACTCTTGGCTGCTCTTACAAAAGTACAACAGAAACAACTGCTGTGAAAAGGTCAGCTGGTAACAGTACGTTACTGTTTAACTGGTGAATATTTCAAAAAAAGTATTTCTAATATTTTACCATTTGGAAGTTTTTCAGTGCATCTCAGGTCCAGCATGACTCAATCATTGTAAGAATTCCATGGTCTCTGGTGGGAATTCTTTACAATAGATGTACTATAATCTGTTACCATATCTACCACACGTTGGGCAAAATTTGTTTTAATGTCCTTTTATATGGTATGATACTGCCAGTTATAAAAAAACCAAAAACTATTTTTGTAAAGTATAGATCCATAGGTAAATACCAAAGTGAACTGAAATATGTCTTCAAAACAGTGTTGGAACTACTCTTAGACCTACAGTAGATTTTTCAGAGAAGCAGAATTCCACTTAGGAGGAGGATAGATTCTTCTAATGGGGGAGGAATAGCTCAGTGGTTTGAGCATTGGCCTGCTAAACCCAGAATTGTGAGTTCAATCCTTGAGGGGACCATTTGGGGATTGGTCCTGCTTTGAGCAGGGGGTTGGTTCTAAGGTCCCTAATAATCTATGATTCTCCAAGGAAATTTCTTTCTAGAATGTTTAATGTAATACATAGGGTCTCTAAAATGCTAATGTCAGACAAATATAAAGTACACTAGGTCTGATGAAGGTTTCTCTGGTTAACTATGTAGCTGGAGCTAAAGTGAAACCAGCTTAAAAACAAGCAGTGCAGTTTTAAAAGTAACATATTGCCTGACTGGAAGCCAATGCAAGTGATTTAAAACAAGATTATGAGCACCATCTAATCTGACTCAGAACCTTGGTAGCAGAGTCTGGACCATGTGTTCATGTTTACAAATGATCTGGAGGACCCATAAGCAAGGGATTATAATAATAAAAACAGAAAGGCACAGGTAGGTGAATGAAAATGTCTACACAAATAAAGGACAGAAATTAACAGATTTTAGCAATTTTTCTAAATTAAAACACACACTATTTTTGCATATGATATGGGAAGGGAGAAAGGACAATCCTGTAGTTCAGTCATGCAAGTGGATTCTCTTCCCAGCTCTTCTAAAAACTTCGTATGGGACCTTGTGCAAGCCAACAGACCTTAATGTGCCTCAGTTTCCTCTTCCTTAAAAAGGATTATAATAATACCTACCCTCCTAACCCTTCGTCCTCCTCCCATAGTCTCATATTAATTAATGTTTGTGAAGTGCTTTGAGATCCTTGGATGGAAGGTGTTATTAATATTCTAAGTATTATTAATATTGGGAAATGTAGTCATTAAAGGTATGAGAGATACTGGTATATTGGGCTGCATTAGTAGGAGCATTGCCAGCAGATTGAGGGAAGTGATTATTCCCCTCTGTTCGGCACTGGTGAGGCCACATCTGGAGTATTGCGTCTGGTTTTGGGCCCCTCCACTACAGAAAGGATGTGGACAAATTGGAAAGAGTCCAGTGAAGGGCAACGAAAATGCTTAAGGCGCTAGAGTACATGACTTATGAGGAGAGGCTGAAGGAACTGGGCTTATTTAGTCTGCAGAAGAGAAGAATGACGGGGGGATTTGATAGCAGCCTTCAACTACCTGAAGGGGGATTCCAAAGAGGATGGAGCTTGGCTGTTCTCAGTGGCATCAGATGACAGAACAAGGAGCAATGGTTTCAAGTTGCAGTGGGGGGAGGTCTAGGTTGGATATTAGGAAAAAACTATTTCACTAGGAGAGTAGTGAAGCACTGGAATGGGTTACCTAGGAAAGTGGTGGAATCTCCATCCTTAGAGGTTTTTAAGGCCCAGCTTGATGAAACCCTGGCTGGGATGATTTATTTGGGGTTGGTCCTGCTTTGAGCAGGGAGTTGGACTAGATGACCTCCTGAGGTCTCTTCCAAACCTAATCTTCTATGATTCTATGAGAGAGATCAAGTAATAAAAAAAAAATTCTGTACAAATAAATGAGTAAGCAGAATGTCATTACCAAAGAAAATGAACAGAACTACAATTGCATTCTTGTGACTGTTGCCACATTAACAGATCAGCACTAAGGCCCCGATTTAGTAAAACACTTAAGCATGTGCTTACATCACATGGACATTTGAAAGAACTGTTGTTGACTTTATTGAGACTCAAGCACCTGCTTAAAGTTAATTATATACTTAAAGGCTTTGCTGAAAAGGTACGGGCTTAAACATGTGCTTAAAGTTAAACAGGTGCTTAAGTGCTTTGCTGAATCAGCTCCTAAAACTCAATCCAACACCGCCTGAAGTCAATGGAAAAACTCCCACTGATTTCAATGGGAGGTGGTTTAGGTCCTAAGAGAGAACCAAGGCTTGGATACCAGTTGTTTATGTCTATGAAAAAATTACATGATGCATCTGAAGGAGTTTTGCTAATTGGTTATTGACTACATTAGTGTATCAGCAGCAGCATAGACTCAGACAATGCCTGCTCCCTACATCAGAATTTTAAAATGGTTAGATTATATGTCAAAAACAAAATGGAACAAGACAGAAGCCTGTGGGGCACTACAGGTAACAACTGTGGGCCTAATCCATCCCTGGGTAACTTTGTTTTACAGTAGTGTAACTCTTTTCCCCCAGCAGACAAGTGGAATTACTCAAAGACAAATCAGGTCTTGTTATCCAAAGCTGAAGGTTACAAGTCTAATACAAATAACATATGATTTAAAATGACATATGTGAACTATAGTAATTCAGCTTGTCAGCTCCATGTATGATGCAAGGTAGGCAAAAGAATACTGTGGTCAAATGTAAGATGCTGCCCCAAAATATCCAAAGAATGAAGGTAGGCGTAGTTTTTGGGTCATGTAATAGTGACAACAACTTAGGCTGCTTCACTGCTGTCCACTCTGAACCCTAAATGCTACTTTTGTAATGAGGACTTTTTGGATAAACTAACCAATTATTGCTCAGCAACAACAAGCATACTCAAAATGCTTTGCTCACCCTGTTAAGTGTGACACGTAACTAAAATCAGAAACACCACTAGAACACAAGGATGATTTCTTCAGCCTTTGTATGAAAATACCACTGGAACTGAGGAGCCCTGCGTTCAGTTCCCGGCTCCGTCACAAGCTTCCTGTCTGATTTTTGGTAAGTCACTTAGTCTCTCTGTGCCTCAGAGCCACATCTGCTAAATGGGGTAATAACTTTCCTTTCTCTCACCCTTTCTCTTTTTCTCTATGTAGATTGTAAGCTCTTTGGGGCAGGGACTGTCATTTACTATGCCATGTACAGTGTCCAGCACAAATGGGACCCTGATCTCACATGTGACTCTAGGTGCTATTGTAACGCATGTAATACTTTTTTTTAAATAGGGAGAGTCCCCAAATGCATACCACAATTAGTAATAAAAGCAGCACTAAACACCAACTTCAGATAACTACAATTAACAAATATAATGGACCTGGGACCTCATAGTCCAGCAGTAGAGACTATAATGACAATCAAATCCTCCATTTCCATAGAAGCCAGTTACAAGAAAAGGTTTCCCCAAAATAAGGTTGAAATCTGACTTGGGGATCATAATGTCAGGATGCTGAAGATAGGCAGTTGAATGCTGTCTCTCAAGGTCAGAGTTTTAAATTTAAAATGTAGTACTTCGTTTTTTTCTGTCTGTCCAATATCCTAATTAGGGCCCTGTGTGAAATAGAGTTCATAGTTTCATATAGAAATGGGGCTGTGTAGTCATGAATGTGTTGGCTCAAAAAGTCATTGAGATACATAGTGTTCTACACCCCTCTCAAAGCCCACATTCAAAATATTGAACCGCTGTCACTGTCTTCCGAGATAAGGCAGAATGGACAGTGCAACCTGTAAAAACTCCGACACTGAGGCCAGATGTTCTCCTGAAAAGCACATATGGGCTAAAGAAAACTGATAATTTGTTCTGTGATCAAGAGAATCTCTGCACCATTGCAGGTTCTTCCAACTTTATCATGGGTCTTGCTGTATTTGGTGGTTTTCTTAAAATCTCAACTCTAAGAATCATGTGATAAGGTGATAATCTCATCTTGCATTTTAATGAAAAAGCGTGTTTCTAGCCCTCATGGTTGCAAAGAAAACCTGAAAAATGTGAACTCCAAAGGATCCAACACCAGAAGGCAAATAAAAAGAACCCCAAATGTATTATGTTTTAAAAATCTCATTATTTTGAAGCTACTTTTATATTGGATCCTGACGCATGGTTTTGAAATGCCTGGGGTTGGCAATACTGCCTTTATTCAATAAGAGAGATGTTCATCCCTGTGCAGGGGGTCTGCCTATTAGGAATTAGGAGCTGGAGCATAGCCAGTCTCTGGGCATCCTAACAAATGCAGCTGGCTGGCAGTAGGTTGCCTTATTGGTTGGAAGAGTGAGCAGACTCACTTGTAAACCCAGCAGCATTAGCAGTTCAGCGACTGCTCAAAGGATTTGCCCTTGCTTATGATAGCACGTGTGCTTCCTTGTTCTTAGCTGTGTTTTTGCCTTGGAACCAGCCTTGCTATTGCCTTGTCTTGCTCCAGGTAAACTGGTCCTGACCCTTGGCTCCAATTCCTGACTTCTGCTCTGACCATTGGCTCTGGCTTCTAGCCCTGGTTCTGACCCTTGACTGTGACTGCTGACTCCTGACTCCTGCTCTAACCACTAAGTTTGACTACCCCCCAGGTCATTGACACTGCCCAATACTCTTTGAGCTACTTAACCCGCTCAACATGGGACTGTGATGGGCTACAGTGGTTCAAAGGGCATTATGTGGGCCCTGTACAGCAGGCTGAATTTCACCCCAGGTCATAAAGGTGGTCAAGGAGGATGTGTATGTCTATATTGTTCAGATATAGTTAAATCATTCATCAGGAGTCCAGAGAATATCGTGAAAGGTCTCACTTGTACATGGATGAACTAACATTTTTGATGGACAAAGATGATCAACAGAAACTGAAATCTACTCCATATATGTTTGTATCATAAATCAGTATGAAGGCAGAAAAATAAAAAGTCACAATATAGACATTTGATGCAGCCATACAAAAACAAACTGGTGTGATTCAGGGAATGGCAAATAATGCTCAAAATGCAGAAACTAGAGCAAAAATAACACAAACCAAGTGTTCAGAATAAGCAAACTCAGAAAGGGTCTACATTTTCATAGAGCAGGCTGCACTATAAATTGTAGCAATGCCACCATTATGACGTGAAGCCCGAGGGAAGAGACTGTTATAAAAATGATAAATCACAGCCACTATGCCAGGTCTCAGTCAGACAAAGAAAGCTGATTCCATTATCAGACAGATATATAATCACTTACTAATAAGTAAGTCCATGTCCCAGTAGCTTTTAAACACTGGCTAAGCTCCATAATCAAATCTTTTCTTTGTTAGCATTTTAGGGGTCACATGAATAGATTAATAGATTACAAGGCCAGAAGCAACCACTGTTAGCATCTAGTCTGCTCTCCTGCATAACACTGGTCAAGGGACTTTCCTGAATTAATTCCAGTTTGAACTAGAGCATGTCTTTTAGAAAAGCATCCATTCTTGATTTAAAGATTTCCAGTAATGGAGAATCCACCACAGCTCTTGGTTAATTGTTCTAATGGGCAATTACCTTCACTATTAAATATTTGAACCTTATTTCTAGTCTAAATTTGTCTTGCTTCAACTTCCAGCTATTGGATCTCATTATCCTTTATGTGCTAGACTGAAGAGCCCCCCCTACTATCAAATTTCTGTTCCCCAGTCACCCCTTAACTGTCTCTTTGATAAGCTAAATCGACTGAGGTCCTTGAGTCTTTCACTATAAGGCATGTTTTTCCATCCTTTTAATCATTCTTTTGGCTCTTCTCTGAATCCTTTCCAATTTTTCAACCTCCTTCTTGAGGTGTAGACACCAGAACTGGACACATTATTCCAGTAGCAGGCACACCAGTGCCAAATACAGAGACAAAATAATCTCTCTAATCCTTCTTGAGATTTCCCTATTTAAATATCTGAGGATTATATTAGCCCCTTTGACCACAGTGTTGTACTTGAAGCTCATGTTCAGCTCATTATCCGCCATGACCCCAAAATCATTTGCAGAGCCACTGCTTCTCAGGATAGAGCCCCACACCCTGTAAGTATGGCTTACATTCTCTATTCCTACATGTATGACTTAACATTTGGCTGTACTGAAACACATATTTGCTTGAGCCTAGCTTATCAAGCAATACATATTATTCTGTATCAGTGACCTGTCCCTTTCATAAGTTACCACTCCCTCATCTTTTTGACATCTGAAGCTGTGACTCATCATTAATTTATGTTTTCTTCCAGGTCATTGACAAAAAATGTTAACTAGTAAAGGGCCAAGAATGAATTCCTATGGGACCCCACTAAAAACACACCAGTTTGATGACGATTCCCCGTTTACAGTTACATTTTGAGACTTATCTGTTAGCCAGTTTTTAATCCATGTAATGTGTGGCAAGTTTTTTTGTGTTGTTCTAATTTCTTAATTAAAATGTTGTGCAGTACCAAGTCAAATGCCTTACAGAGGTCTAAAGCTATTACATCAACACTATTACCGTTATCATTCCCTATTATGGGGGATGGATAGCTCAGTGGTTTGAGCATTGGCCTGCTAAACTCAGGGTTGTTAATTCAATCCTTGAGGGGCCACTTAGGGATCTGGGGCAAAATCAGTACTTGGTCCTGCTAGTGAAGGCAGGGGGCTGGACTCAATGACTTTTCAGGGTCCCTTCCAGTTCTACAAGATAAGTATATCTCCATATATTAACCAAACTTGTAATCTCATAAGTTAGTTTGCTATGATCTGTTTTCCTGGATTTATCCTTTTCCCCCGTTTGAAATACTGGAACAACGTTAGCTTTCTTCTATAAACTTCTTCACTGTTCCAAGACTTATTGAAAGTCAACATTAACTGTCCAGCGAACACCTTGACCAGTTCTTTTAAAACTCTTGGATGCTGATTTAACAATGTCTAACTTTAGAAGATACTGTTTAATGTCATCCTGAATTACAGTTGGAATGGAAAATATTTCATGGTTATCCTATGATATAAATAAAATCCCCTGGCTTTTCCCCAAATACAGAACAGAAATATTTATTGAACACTTCTGTCTTTTCTTCATTGTTACTGTTAATTCAATTATTTTTATCTAGTAATAGAGCAATACCATTGCCAGGATTCCTTTTTGTTCCTAATACACTCAAACACCCCTCCTTCTTATTGTCCTGGATTCTTGTGGCCATAGGTTACTCATGGTGTCCTTTTGCTCCCCTTATCAATTCTCTACAATTCCTAGTGTCTATTTTATATTCATTGCTATTAGCTTCCTCTTCTCCCCATCCATGTTACCATGTATTTTTGTTTGTTTGTTTATTTACAGATGCTTTCACCTCCCCTCTAAGCCAAGTTCTTTTTTTAACCAGTGCAGCCTTCTCTCTCAATTGTGGGATTGTGGCTTTTTGGTCATCAAGTAAAATGCTCTTAAATAGTTCCCAATTATCATTCACATTTTTTTGTTGAAATTCATTCTCCCATCTGATTTGACTCATAATTGTTTTCACCTTTGTGAAATTGGCCCTTTTAAAGCACTGTGTGTGTGTGTGTGTGTGTGTGTGTAATTATTGGTTGGGACTTTATTCTGTTTGCAAATAACAAATGTAAACAAATCATCATCACATGAAATTGAGACAGAGAGTTGGAAATCATCAGCATACTGGAAAAAACATAGCCCATGTCATCTTATTAAACCTCCCAGTGGTCCCGTATAGCTATAGATGGATGAAGGTAATTATGAATGGTTGTATAGATGGATGTGGCTAGATTATGGTTATTGGTTCCAAATCTTGCTGCTATTCTCACATTCTTAGTCGTTTCCTTTGTGCCAGTAAGTTGATCCAGGATGAATCCTGGTTAGAATTTCTGCTTACTGGATCATTCTGTTGTCTTGTAAGTAACTTAGATATCTGCAGGGTAACAGATATGGCAAAACAGGCATCAGAGTGATTCATGCATAATTAAAGTCTGTACTCAGTAAGCTCCCCTCAGTCCTGATGGTCTGCATCCCTTGTGACCTTACCCCCAAAATATTACTGCCACATGCTTTGTTAAATTTTAACTTGCTGGCATTGAAAATACTTTGTGACAAATTCTGCCCCTCTTTCACCATTGGAGCACACGGTTCTGATTAAAACATATGCCCTGATTCTGCTCTTACTTACACTGGCATAAATTAGGAGAAATTATGCTGAAGTTAATGAAGAGACACTGGAGTAAAATGACTGTATCTGAGAGCAGAATCTGTCCCATGCTTCTTTTCTTTCTTTTCTTTTTTTTTCTGGATAGTTGGTTGGTGAACTTGTATCATGTTATATGTGCTAGGGTGGCTGTTGTCATTTAAAGCACCCTTGTGTGCTATATTCAAAAGTCAAAAACAATTCCTTGCAATCCTTGATCAAAGCTTAACTATGTGATGCTCTTAAACACCATTATGGTTTCCACAGTTGAGTTTGCCATCTGCAGTAGGGTTGGGTGAAATTTTTCAGCCAAAACTTTTTTGGATGAAAAATGTAGATTTGGTTTGATTAAAATGTTTTGTGAATTTATGTCAAATTTGGTGAATTGCTTTGGTGAAAAAATAAAAAATATGGAAACTTTTCATTAAAATATTTTCAAAATGAAATACTTTTTAATTCAAAATGACTTTTCATTTAGTAACTTCCTTTATTTTTTTTAAAGTCTCAAAATTAAAATGAAATGTTTTTGTTTTGGTTCAAACAAAAACATTTTGTTCTATGTTAAACAATATTTTTGGTTGTTTTTTACTTCTTGGGTCACCAAAAATTTTGAAAAATTTTCCATTCAGGTTGACCCAAGACTAGTTTCTAAAAAATTATTCCGAACTGCCATGGACCTGAAAAATCAGTTCAGCTCTCATTTGCACATTTGTAAATAACATGAAGTTCAATGGGGAAATAGCATAAGGAAACAGTTTGTGTTACTATTTCCATTCTAACTGCCCATATCATCGAATTTCAGGGTAACAAATATCAAAATGTATATGAAAGTCCTTTTTATGGTGTATTTTGGAAACCTGAATCTGCTTCCAAATAGTCAATCTAAAGGAGGCATATGATTAGGTAGTGAGTTATTTGTCAATATTATGCTTTAGTACCAAATATGAATACACATTGGGAAACAGTATTGATAAGTTTGCTGATTCTGATCTGTGATGGGCTGTTTTCTGGTAATTAAACAGTTCTCTGTTTTATAAGAATTAATGAAAATGAGCGTGGTAGGAAGGGTTAGTTCTGTCTGTTTCTATTAGTTTCTTAAGATTTGCTGACCCTGAATAATTAAATGTTTTTGATCACTCCATTTATATTGCTTGAAATTGAAGTGATTCTGATCCTTCAGCAAACTTGAATCTCAGCATGGAACATAATGAAAGGCGCCAAAAGATGAAACATTTCAATTTTGTGGTTCACATCTGTCTGTCCTGGGACTAGATGACCATTATAATATATTTAGAGCACTTGAAAGCTACTAAAGATTCAAAGTCAAAATTAGAGCAATATCCAGTCACATGGGAGAGAAATGTGTGGCCTATTGGTCTGAGAACAAGACTGGGAGCAAGGACTCCCAAGTCCCTTTCTCAGTCTAAAGAGATTTTAATATATTGTTGAATTGGGGGGCACCAGCTCATTAGACACTTTTAATACAAAATGAATGAGTTCAGTTTGGAGGTTCTCTAACACATGGTACTGGCTGGAGGTGGTCAAAAAATTTTTTCCTGAGAAAATTTTGATGGGGGGAATAATTTTCATCTTTTCAGTTTTTTCAGCAGGAATTCAAATATCAAAACATTTTGGCCTCAAACCAAAAAATGACCAAAATATTTTGATTTTTGGTCCAATATTGCCAAAAAATCAATATTTTCCAAGGAAAGCAGACACTTTTCCTGAAATTATTTTTTTAGTAGAAAATCCAGATTGTAATCAAGAAACAGTTTTAGTGGAAATTTTTCAGCCAGCCCTATATTGGCTTTGTGTGTATGAGGGAGTGATGTTGCCCTCCACTGGCAAGACCCACACAGAGGATATGGGATCCATTGCTCCAGTTAAAGGAATTCACCTTCATCTCAAGTATTAAAAAACTGGTTTTGTAGCTGAAGGTGAAGGGTTGTAGACCAAACTTCCTCTGTATGTGTGTGAGTGTGATTTCTATAATAAGTATTATTTCAGTTTCTGTAGCAAATAGATTTATTATTATCACTCAAGATTTTTTCTTTAAGCACGTAGCTTTCACAACATAAAGATCTTTAAGCCTAGAAAGGGGAAAGCTACTGTCTAAAATTTATCCCCATGAGTCACCAGTGAATCCTGAGCATGAAATGAGTCTGTAGGTTTAGGCAGTGAGGAGTATTGTTAAACCCTCTATCCTTGCGTTCTAGGTGGTCAAATGCCATTGTTCTCCTTTGATTTTCCTTAAAATTCTTGCAGTGTCTGCAAGTGCTTTCTTGTGGAGGTCATTGATTATGATGTCTTGCACTTCTATTCTGGAGCTGCTCGTTCATGCTGTTATGGAGGCTAATAATCGCTGGGATCATCTTTGTTGCAGTTGACCATAATAATTCTACTTCGTAGCAGAGTTCTTCATACTTTGCTATCTTCTCTTGTTTCTTTTTTTACATTTCTGTCTGTTGGTATGGCAATATCAATTAACATGGTCTTGTTTGCCTTCTTTTCTACAACAGCTGCGTCCGGGGCTCTTTTCACCATTCCATCTGTGACAGCTACCAGATCCCAGAAAATCTTAGCCTCTACAGAGCTTTCAATTCAGTGATTGTAGTACTACATGATTAGTTTAAATCCATACTTGCCATAGAGGTTCCAATGCAGACACTTGGTGATCTCATTGCGCCTGTTCGTATATTCTCTCCCAGCCAAGCTCCTGTAGGTGCTTAGCATATATTCCACCACTTCTTCCTTTTGGGAACACATTCTGCTGTTCAGGGAGCAATTCTGTTGGTCAGTTTTGGTTCTAACATAATTAAGCCTTAAGAACTTCTCTCGTGCACTCATAATGAGGCTCTCCATCTCTCTTTTGAAGTATCCTTCTACAAGCCATGAGTTTGTTAAGCTTCAGTCACCAGTGGGTTGATCTCTCTCCACCACTGCCCATGCATTGATTTCTATATAAATCTTTCAAGTCTTTCTTTGGTGATTTGCTTTCTCCTTTCTTTTATGCTTTCTTGGGCTGGGATGCATGCTTGGCCCTTGCTTGTTATCATGACCAGATGATCTTTTACTCTGGCTGACTCCTCATGTTTTCTGATGTTATGTTCTTCATTGTCAACTGCTTCCTCCACAGGTAGCAAGTCTTTTCCTCCATCATAATGTCAGATGTAAATGTGGTCCATGTCTTGATTGATATTCCTTACTCTGTGCATTACCAGGAGATTTCTTGTTTCAGTGTCAAATTCTTACTTCTCCTATTGATTCTACTTGATCACTCTGCAGCAAACTATACTCCTGGTATGAGAGGGGTAGCCGTGTTAGTCTGGATCTGTAAAAGCAGCAAAGAGTCCTGTGGCACCTTATAGGCTAACAGATGTTTTGGAGCGTGAGCTTTCGTGGGTGAATACCCACTTTGTCGGATGCATGCACCCATGAAAGCTCATACTCCTGGTATCACTCACATATTAATGGCTTGGGTGAGATTCTTCAGGTTGAGTTTGGTCCTTAGAGTAGTTCTTATTCTGGTGTAATATTCTTTCCTCACTTCTTCTTTGGTTTGCTTATATTGTAACTCTGACAGTTCCCCGACTCCAGGGTAATTATAGATGCCATGCTGAGAGACATCTTGGGTAGTACCTTTCACTTGTGTGCCATCTGATTGTACCAATTCACCTCTCTTTAAAATGCTGATGCCTATTTAGCCAAACCAACTCATAACTGTATCTTCACCAGACTTTTCTACAGGTGTCATCAATCACTGTTTCTCCTTTTGTGACTGTCCATATAGTTTCAGATCCATCCATCGTTAAATGGATATTATTTATTTATTTATGTAATTGTGGTAACAGCTAGAAGCCAAGGTCCCACTGTGCTAGGTGCTGTCCAAAGATACAACAAAGAGACAGTTCATGCCCCAAAGAGCTTACAATCCAAGTTTAAGATGAGAGATAACTGGTAGATATGACAGACAGGAAGAGCACAAGGAAATAGGGAGACAATTATGAACAATGGAATAAATAGCAGTTACAGCCCACCAACTGCTCAGCCAAATACTTGAAGGAACTGATGTTTCCTTTAACTGCTTCTGAAAAACATACATTTGAGTGTAGTGGGAGGCATTTTTGGTTATTTAGAATGGAATTCTGTTCAGGAAAATGACTTTAAAAATGATATCAGGAGCTTTGGTCTTTATTGTCAATTTGTTACAGTGCCTCAGATAATCCTCTTGCTAACCTGCCTCCCCCAAATCGTCACCCCAGCCTTGTTTCTAGTGGCATGATCATAGCTGTCAGGAATTGCTTATGTGTGCAGGGTGTTAAATACCTCTTTTGCAGACCCACCCAAACAGCCTAAAGCTGCCATAAGTGCTAATAACATCACACATGCAAACTGAAAGTCCAGACTTGTGCCTCCCTGGAATGCAAGGAAAGAAAGCAATACGCATCATAACTATAGGTTTCCAAACAGGGCGGCTCTAGACATTTCGCCACCCCAAGCACGGCGGCATGCCGCGGGGGACGCTTTGCCAGTCGCCGGTCCTGCGGCTCCGGTGGACCTCCCGCAGGCATCCCACGCAGGATCCTCCTCAGGCATGCCGCCAGAGGCACCCTGCCTGCCGCCCTCCGGGCGACCAGCAGAGCGCCCCCTGCAGCATGCCGCCCCAAGCACGCGCTTGGTATGCTGGGGCCTGGAGCCGCCCCTGTTTCCAAAAACTTCATTCACCTTTGGCACAATACAACCACTGTAGAAGAAGACATTAGGAACAAAGAATAAAGCTTGAAGCTTCAAGAACAGGCTGCCAGAATTAGTAAGAAAAACATCAAAATCATGCCATTAAAAACAGATGGGGATTCTATAAAGCATTGCAAAGAAAATGTTTAATTATGAGCCTTATGCAAAACCCATCAAAGTTGGATTAATATTATAGTTCTGTTGCTGTGTAGGGTTTAAGTAGTCCATGGTGAAACATTAATCTTTCATGCCTTTAAAAATAATGTTTTCCTTTTGTTGATGACAAATTCCATCTTTTCACTGTTGAAATCCTATGTCCAGATTAATAGCATATAACATAATGAAATCAAAAAGTAGAGGCAACATGGATCAGTTTAAAAAAAACACAAAACTTCACAAGTTGACTTTGGGACAGGGACTGTCTTTTGTTCTGTGTCTGTACAGTGCCTAGTGTAGTGGGATCCTGATCCTGGACTGGGGCTCCCTACAAGCTGCAATAGTACAAATAATGAATAATAATAATGATAGTCAGCATTGCTGTATTTTTCTGATAGTTAAGGGTTAGGGGAGTCTCTCTACTCAAAATAATTCTTGTATGTCTTGGAAAAAGTATTGCTGCTGTATTTTCACAATATTCTTGTGATGGGGTATCTACCCCACACAGATGGTGGAAGGGTTAATGTGGGCCTGAGAAGCCAGTTAACCAGTCTGGTTGCATCTGGAGGCTGGACCAGACCTAACTAATGAAGAAACCTAGTTGGGGAGGGGGTTGGGTGGGGCTATAAACAGAGGAAGTTTGAAGCAGAACAGGACTGCCGGGGGAAATTTCTGCAGTCACTCTCCTGATAGCAGGGAGTGAAGAGAGACTGGTAGGGAACAGGAAAGCTCTTGCAAGGTTAGGAGAAAACCCGTGGAAAGTCTTGATAGGAAGAAGTCTAGGGAGGTGGCAGCAAATCTTCTAGTGGAGTGAACCCTGACTGCCTGTGCTAGGGTCTCTGGACTGGCATCCAGTGTACAGGGTGGGCCTAAGTTGTTCTGCCAGCCAGTGCCAAGGTGGTGAGAAACCCCTGGGAGGGGATGTGGGCTACTAGAAACCTTGAGCAAAGAGGTAATAACCACGGGGCCCAGAACTGAAGGTGGCAAACTGAATGGAGGGATCAGACACTCGTTTTTGCTAGATTTTCTATTACCCCGGAAGGGGTGGGACTACTGTGTGACTGGCTGGAGGGCTGAGTCACAAGAAACCACTTCAGGGTCAGAGGAGCTGTTGGCAGGGAGCCCTAGATGATGAGAATTAGAGGGTGGATGGAAGCCTGATTATCTTACACTTGCCTGTTGGTGGCCCTTTCAGCTATAGCCCCACCTTTTCCCCTTTGTGTGTCACTTTCATTCTCCAGGCATATTTACCAGTGTGCAACATTCCACCATCGTTTGTACCGCCTCTGAATTTGGCTTGTAGCTTATGATTCTGTGGACAGATTTGTTCAAAGCTATGAATGTCAAAATATTTCCTGTCGTGTCAGGCTGAACATCAGTGAAAAGAGTAAATTCTTCACCAGGGTTGTGACTTTTTCATGTTTATCCTTTGGGATATGATCCTGGCCCCACTGAGCTCAATGGGAATTTTGCCACTAGCTTTAATAGCATTAAGGTTGGGCCCTTGTATTAAGTCATCTAGACATTTATTTAGTTGTTGAAAGTGATAACACTGTCAGATCTTTAACGATTTCTGGAAAGTGGTAAACAGCTATTAGGGTGAATTCTGGTGATTTATATTAGTGGCTGTCAACCTTTCCTGACTACTGTACCCCTTTCAGGAATCTGACTTGTCTTGTGTACCCCACAGTGACACCTCACTTAAAAACTACTTGTTTACAAAATCACTCATAAAAATACAAAAGTGTCACAGTGCACTATAACTGAAAAATTGCTGACTTTCTCATTTGTATCATATAATTATAAAATAAATCAATTGGAATATAAATATTGCACTTATATTTCAGTGTATAGCAGGGGTCGGCAACCTTTCAGAAGCGGTGTGCCGAGTCTTCATTTATTCACCCAATTTACGGTTTCATGTGCCAGTAATACATTTTAACGTTTTTAGAAGGTCTCTTTCTATAAGTCTATAATATATAACTAACCTATTGTTGTATGTAAAGTAAATAAGGTTTTAAAAATGTTTAAGAAGCTTCATTTAAAATTATATTAAAATGCAGAGCCCCTCCGGACCATTGGCAGGACCTGGGCAGTGTGAGTGCCACTGAAAATCAGCTCGCGTGCCACCTTCAGCATGCGTGCCATAAGTTGCCTACCCCTGGTATAGTACATAAAGCAGTATAAACAAGTCATTGTCTGTATGAAATTTTAGTTTGTACTGACTTCGCTAGTGCTTTTTATGTAGCCTGTTGTAAAACTAGGCAAATATCTAGATGAGTTGACATACTCCCTGGAAGACATCTGTGTACCCCCAGAGCTATGCGTACCCATGGTTGAAAACCACTGATTTATATAAATGGATACCCCAAAGTGAAATCTCTCCTTCTCAGCAATAGGATGATGACTTAATGCAGATTGTTCAGTTAACTTGACTGGGAATAAGGCAAGAAGGATTTGGCCCAACATTTTTTCCCATCACCAGTTTCTTCTTGACATCCAGTGATGGTACCACTGTTCCTAGTGCATTATTATGCTTACTCTCCATATCCATGGAGTTGCATATCATTTCAATATTTGCAGCCCACTCATTTTTTATTCTGCATTAAAGTTGCCCACATTGATAAAAATCCGGCTATTTATACAATGAACCACTTGTTCATGAAGCGACAGCCTATGCTGCATATAGGTAATGCAATAGGATCAATTTAATTACTTATTTTTATCTTAAAGAACTGTGTTACCTTGAATCACTGGAAACACCAAATGCAAGTTTTTACTTCAAAGAAAATATCAGCAGTGACTGCTAAGATAGATTTAAGACGTTCATTACAAAATTTTTGTCCTGAGCTTTAAGAATAATGCACTCTCAGTACAGAGAAATGGTTGTTCTGAACACTGGACATTTTTTTTGTTATTTACAATATGTTTCAAGATTTAGAATTACCATGAAAGATTTACTTATATTGCAGTTCATGTAAAATTTAAAATCAATAAAGTAAATAAATTTAGCTTGTCTGCTTGAATCGATTTCCTACTATGCTAACACAATCCTGTAATATTGTATGTCCTTATCTCCAATGTCATCTTTCAATGATAATTTTCAGGCCTGCATTTCTGCTATGTTATCATGTCTTCTGCAACATACTGTACCTCTGAGTCATTTATGATTTCAGTATTTCAAGCCCAGTTCATGAACACAATATTCCTTCTGAATGAAGCTAGCTTTTTCATCCAGAACTTCCTTCCTTTCCAACCTGTGTAAACACAGCGTTCCCATTTGACTGAGACACCATCCCTGCTGATAGATCAGTGTCGTCCTGGAGCTAGGAGATGACATTGTGATGTGGGAAGACAAAGTGATGTTTTCAGATGGGCGTGCAATCAGGGAGGATGGAGGGAGGGAATCGGAAAAAAAGGGAGTGTGGGCTTTGATGAAGGAGGAGTCAGACAACTGGACACTATTCTCTCTATATTATGGAGACATATATCAAAAGGAATTTCACAAAAAGATGTAATCCTTTGCAGGGATCTCCTCTCTGGAGTCAGATAGAGAGTTGGGAGGGAAAATCTATATTTTTTCTGCTTGAAGACTCCACTCCCTGGCTTGTGAATAAGCAGAGGGCTTCGTTTCTGGAGCTATTCAACTTGGCAAACATAAATACTGATGAAAAATAAATATAACTGAGAAACTACCACCCAGTGTTTGCTTTTGGGGTCTGAGCTCATTTATTTAGTGTGATACACAGGTAGATTGAACACGTGGAATGAAAAATGAGGGGGAAGTGCTACATTATGTTCCCTGCAACATGTATCATTTAGTGTTTCTTTTAAAAAAACAACCAACCAGAGGAGGCTAGTGTGCAGCCACAGGGGAGTAGCTAATGGGGGATTGGCTCCTAAAAAAAGCATGGTGGATGAGGGAAGGGGAACCCAGGAGAAGAACAGAGGGACAGACTTTCTTGGTGAACAGCCCAGGGTCTGCAGGGATGCACTCTACATCCCCTGTAGATATTCACAATCCATGGAGTTTGTAGGCAAAGCCTTCCACCTCCTCCATGAGGCCACAAATCACTCCCATCTTTGAGAAGGCCAAGATTTATGCCAAATACTTCAGTGAGGATGAGTTAATGCTTTCTTCATCTTGGTGGTGCAAGAGTTGCTTTGTCTCTTTTGATCTATTTTGTATACTCTTGAATCTGAGCTCTTGCTTTGAGGCAGCTGAGCAAAAGGAAGGAGTCTTGGAGAACTTAGAAAAATGGAACAATGGATCATGGTTGAAGGACAATGGGGCTAGAGAGGTTCCAGTATATAACTTACTGATGCCTATTAGAAGTTCAGTTCTCAAAGATTTGCAAGCAAAGGTGTGAAAATGTCAGAAGCCTATACTTCACCGTCAGTTGTGGACCCTAATTAAGAGATTACACAAAATATCATTGAGAGTTACAAGTATCCTTCAGTGGGAGAATAGGCCCCCATACTTTGGTCCATTTTGTAATTCAAAGATACATTCTTTAAATTTTATGCAATGCTAGCACGATTAGCCAAACAATTGTTGCATCATCGTATCTGCTTTTTTGATTAAAAAGGGATTAATTAGAGCTGGCCAGAGGATGACAATGCTGTTTTGTGACTTTTGTGGTTTTGACATTTGTTTCTGGTCCCACACTAGAATGAAAGCAAAACCTTTGAATGTTTTCATGAAACAATTTTGTTGAAACATCCATTTTTGGATAGAAAATGTCAGGTTTTCAATTTGGGTCCCTATCTCTGGTCATAAGTGACCAGACCTCAGAAACCTTTTCATTGAAAACGTCTTGAAATTGATATGTTTCCGGGTAATGTCTCTGGCTTTGAAGAAATAGCATCAATGAAAATACATTTTGTTGTTCTGACCAGCTCTAGGATTAACCCTTCGAAGCCCTACATATGTTCATTGTGTGACTATTAAAGTGATGTCTATGGCCATAAAAACTGTAGCTCTTCTGAGTTCTTTAGAAATTTTGCTCAGAAGAATGGGCCCCATAAAGAAACGAATGGGCCCTGAGTGCACACTGGTAGCGACATTCAAAGGGTTATGGGAGGAAAAAAGGACCTTGCAATGAAAATAATCAAAAACTCATCACTTAAAATATTCATTTATTTTTAAAAGAAACATGTTAAAGCAAATGGGTCTGGCAAAACAGTGACTGTTTTGATAGCTAGACAAACATTCCTGTATTCTTCTTTTAAGATAGTCCCCTGATTTCACGTTGAGTGAAATGCTCCATCTTGGTAAGTTGTGAAAGAAAATATATGAAGGCTGTAGCTGTCTGTCACTGTTGCTGTGGCGTTTAAAATGGAGCACCCTTCCTTTGGCTGCGATGAGGATGTCTATAAAATGTAAGGCAGACTAAAGGAAAAAGGAAAGAACAGTGGTGTAATAAAGCTAAATTCTGCTGTCAGTTACACCAATGAAGTGTGGATTAGTTTCATTGACTTCAGCTGAGTTACTCTGCATTTACACTGATGCAGAAGAGCAAGACTTGTTTGTGTCTGCATGTATGCAATGTGATTTTTTTTTCTGGAAGCTGTAATGTTATATAGTAGACATTTGCATTTTTGAGACAATAAATAATTAATATGTAATGAGCTTTATTCCTTCCATGTATCGTGTATGGTATGTGGAGTTGCACAGATTGTAATTTTAGTATTATAATGATGATTAAGGCCCCAATTTAATAAAGCTCTTTAGCACATGCTTAACTTTAAACAGATCTTTAAGTGCTTTGCTGAATGGGGGCCTAAGTCATTAAGTAATGTAGTGTTAGAATGTGTAATAGAGCTCTCAGAGGGCCCAGTGGTCTAGTGGGTAGCACACCCAGTAAGTAGCCTTTCAGCTGGAAGGCCTTTCAATCCAGTTCCTCACCTGAGGGATAGGTGCCGGACTGGGCACCCAGAGGATTCAGGGGGTCTGGGGTCTTCGGCAGCAGGGGTCCTCCCCTCCGGGTCTTCGGAGCACTTCGGCGGCAGGTCCTGGAGCAAGTGAAGGACCCGCCGCCGAACTGCTGCTGAAGACCCGGAGTGGAAATTGCCACTGAAGACCCAGAGCGAAAGGAGCCCTCGCTGCTGAACTGCTGCCGAAGGCCCGGAGTGGAAGAAGCTCCGGGTCTTCGACAGTGGGTCCTTCACTTGCTCTGGGTGTGTTCAGCAGCACTGAAGAATCCGCCGAAAACTCTCATGGGGGTCCCTGCAGGGCCCGGGGCAAATTTCCCCACTTTCCCCTCCTCTGGGTGTCCCTGGTGCTGGAACTATTGGTGCTGCAGCACCTCCTGGCTTGAAGTGGTTTCCATTATATACAGGGTTTACAGTTTGGTTCAATGGCTCTCAGCACACCCACTATAAAAATTCCAGAATTCCTGCCTGAGTATGGGCTTAGCTTCACATCAGGCTGCAATGTCCTTGCCCTCTTCTTATCAGAGTGGGAGTGATATTGGAGTCTAGGGGAGCCTGGACTTTCTCATTCCATTGGGCTCTGACCCAGGGCCCTATGAGGGCTAAGAATGTCCGGCAGTGCCCTCGGAATTACCCTCCCTGGGTCACTTCCTGCCATCTGTCTGTCCCCATGGTTCTGAGTCCAATATAAGGTAACAAAAGGAAAAAGAAAGGGCTAAACCTTCAGCCCCAACTGGGCTTCAGCATGCAGTCTTATTCCTCACAGGGAGGCTTTTTTGGCACCCTTGTCCAAGAGCCCTGCAGGGAGATCCGTCTTCTTCCCTCTTCTGAGCTGAACTGTTCCCTTTAAAATTTCATCTGCAGTTGGTGCATACTCTGCAGGCCTGGAGGGACGGGGCTTTCTGGGCCAAGTATTGTTCTTTAATCCCTTCAAGCCCAGTGTGGGGTTTGTACACCCCATCACGAAGGTCAGAGTTAAGGCTGTGCTTTGCAACTGATTTTCAGTGCTTTGTGCACACTGAAGGTGCTATTATTAAATTGCAAATGAATGTGTCAGGAGGGTATTAATCTAAGAGTATGCATAGTAAGATTCAGAAAGATGTACAGTATTATTTACACACAACAGTGGTGCTTGTCATGAAAATCTAAATACAGTTTTAAATGTAGGGACTATGGCATTTACATGCTGTGGTGATGGGTGCTATAGGAAACACTAACATGATCTAATACATCATATGTAGGCTTTATAAAATAGTCTGTAATCTTTAAACTGAAGTCATCTATTTATTCATAGTTAATACAAGTTCCACACAGTGCCTCAATCAGGAACCAGTTCAGCTTTCATTATTCACTGCAAATATAACTATAGCCCTCACCAACAACAAATGGAGAGATACTACTTGAAATAATCACATAAAACCCTAAGTAGGTGATTCTACTCATGCTTGTAAGTTGTCAGCCAATGGGCACAGCTGTATTGATTAGTTATATAGTATCTATTTACTCTCTGGCATCTGATCTGTTCTCATGGGCCTTAGTTTGGTGGCTAGGCCCGTGGGAAAGGTCGGTCAGTACCTAAGGTCTGATTTTCCCTAAGGTCTGATTTTCATGTGGTCAAAATAGACAACACTGAATTTGGATGAATGAATTTGGAGAGAAGCAGGAGACATACCTTCTTAATTCTATGGACATACATTGGCCTAAGTGAGCTTTTAGGAGGGATACTGTGGAAAAACGAGGGTGTTTTTTTGCTAAAAATATGTAAGGACTAACTGTCCTCAGTAAGGACAGTTAGCAAGGGTGTCCTAAGGATCATATTTTTAAAGGTATTTAGGTGCTTCACGCTTTTGAAAATCCCATTCTGTACTTATCTGTATTTTTACCTTTAAAAATCTGGTCCCAATGCTAAAGTTTTCAAATCTGACAGCATCAAATTAGGCACCTATCTCTATATAAAGGCACTTAAATAAGTGCCATGATTTTCAAGGCTCATAGTGTTTGAAGTTCTCACTGGGCTTGTTTTCATTTGAAAATTGGGTTGAGTTGAGGAGTCATTTTAACTAACACAATGTCAAACACAACTTTGCAGATAGTGTAGTTAAACATCATGTCAGCTGGTGATGGATAAATCCTGCTGGAAGCCAGAGTCCGTGGAAGCTGCTGGCTGCTCAGTACTTCTGAAAAGTAGGGCACTTGTATTGGTGCCTAACTATGGATGTAAGCATCTATCTGTATTCAGACATTTTAAAAAATGTTTGCTCCAAGTTTGAAAACATCAGAAGGCTTGTAGGTGTTCTGCATCTTCCTTATTTTACTGAATAAGTTAGCTCAGAATGGGTGCCTTATTTTCTTGTTGTCTGCTGACTTCTCATTGAAGATTGAAGTATGTGTGGGGATGTAGGCAGATGCATTGGTTTTGCATCTATAGGTAGTCTATGTTCTGTGGTGTAGTACAGCAAAGCTCAGGGCATGCAAAATGAAAGTCTGGAACTGGCCACGATTATTTATAAGTTCGGGCAGTGAGTTTTAAAATTTCAGATTTCATTTAAGCACCTTGAACTTTTGTACACCCCCAAAATGCCAAATATATGCCAGGCATCCTGCCAAGGTATTGTCAAGAGTAATCTCCTCTCCTCCTTTTCTTGTTTGGATTAGTAAAGTGTGGTGTTACAGATTTTTTGTAGAACCGTTGTGAAAATAGTTTTGAACTTCTATAGTCTTCAGCCACTGCCTATAACCTATTTCAGAGGGGAAAGTGAGTTGTACCTATGATTGATATCACTTGTGAAGCAAATAAGAAATAGTCCTCTCAGTTTCTACAATTTTTCTTTAGTCAAACACCTAAATTGTAATGGAGAATGGGGGACTGTCTGTTATCTCCAAACTTTATGGTATGTTCCTGTTCTCACTGAAGCCAGAGGTTGAAGTCCTGTCTGCATGGAAGTCAACAGAAATGTTGCCGTTGAATTTAGCACATCCAGGATTCCACCCATTAGCGATTTTGCTATTGGCTCTCAGTGGGACCAGAGTCAGACCCCATATAGAGTTGCAGAAAGAGGAGATTTCAGATGACACAATCTTGTCATAGCCCCTCTTCTTTTGGGCTCATGGAAAGATATCCTTTAGCTTGCTTCATAGAGATGTCATATTCAAACTATGAAGGTCCAGGTTTGATTCCTAGCTATGATGACATGCATTGAACTCAGCTACCAGATGTGGGGATTTCTGGTTACTATTAGTAGAATACCACAGAAACAGAAATATACAGTAGAAGCCATTATAAAAGTCAATATTTGGCAACTGCTACGACACAGTTACCACAGTTATACCTTAAGAGAAAGGAGACACTACAACATGCTGAATTTTTAATGGTAACCGTTCTAGTTTCTTCTTTTGCAGTAGATTGTAGGAGAAACACAATTTTTAAAAGTTTTCTCGTGGGAATTTATTGGTCAAAACTGGGGGCTGCCATTTCAATTTGTTATTGGTTATCATTTCTTTCGATCTCCTGTCTTTCTATTTGTCTCTAAATATCGATGTAAGTGTGTGTACATATAGTAACACTGAGTTTCCTCCATACAAGTGCACACACATACACAAAGAATTCCCAAAATATGTGCAGTCAAACAATAGAAAACATGATTTCTGAATAAATTATTTACTAGCTGACAAAAACTGCGAATAATTTATTTGGGGTATATTATTCAACCATCTGCAGAACCAAGAAAAAAGTGGGAAAATTATTTGAGTAGTTTATTAGACTATGGGAAAAAAATCAAACTGTTCTCAGATATTATTCAACCAGCTGTATTCATAAGGTATCTAAACCC
Source organism: Gopherus flavomarginatus (assembly GCF_025201925.1). Lineage (NCBI taxonomy): Eukaryota > Metazoa > Chordata > Testudines > Testudinidae > Gopherus > Gopherus flavomarginatus. Next base: position 97,772,653 of record NC_066624.1, on the reverse strand, counting down.
CAAAATTTTTGATTGCGTAAAATGAGCACAGATGAACAGGACAATTGCTTCCTGTTTAAAGTGACTGCATGGACATATTCTCGATGCTTATGATCATAGTAGCTGAAGAGTATGAACCTCTTGTAAAATGTCCCACCAACTCAGGCTAAACCTGAGTAACTGTAGTCTTCATTTCTGTACAGAGACTCTTAGGCAAAAGCACAGGCACACAGATTAGATATTTCAAATGACTGTAGTACGTTTTTGTGTTATGAAAGCTATCTCCTAAATCAGCTATGAGCCTACTCCTAGTTTATCAGTAGGAGCACACAGACAGATAACATCCTTGTGACATGACCCTGACCTTTGTCAACCTTTGTTAAGACTTCATATGAAGTCAGGCCTAATGTTTGTAAACAGGATGTAATTAAGGCTGGGAACTGACAGGGTCTGACAGTAAAACAATGTGGAGCTGGCAGAGAATAGTCTGTCAGATGTCAGCTTTCATTGTGTTCTAAGTGCCTTCATAATAATTAGTGTCCTCTGTCTGAAGGAAGTTCACTCAACTTGGATTAATCTGTCACAGTGTGGAGGCCATCCTTGTGAGTGCAAGTGTTTCCTCTGATAAACCTTAGAACAAGTCTGAGAAAAAAGCAAAGTGAGCCAAAAGAAAACTGTGAAAGTCAAGACTGCAGTGACAGGTGCTGACTGAAAATTAGAAACAGGAAGGAGGGGGAAAAAAAACTTCTTCACAGCCTGCTTTATCACAAAGTGAACGTAAGAGGTCACAGAGTTATCACATTTTGGTACAGGCATACTGAGCTAGCAGGCTGACATGAATGAATACAGGAAGATGAGTGTGCAGAAAAGTCTACAGATAAACACATTGTTGCATTTCAATGTTATCTAGTGGTATGCATGTGTAGGAGGTTGCAATACAGATTCCTGTACGAGCATTGAAGGGACACTACGTCAAATTTGGTCCCGAATTTTGGTTATGTGAAAATAAACTTTGACGTAAACCTAAGATCAATAGAAATATTTTCATGAATTAGAAAACAAATTCCACTGGAAATTGTTTTTTAATATAGTCCTGACAGCATTTACAGCCCAAAGACTACCGCGTGGAGCTAGTGCACGAGAAACTGAGAGTGAAATAGGCTGAGAGTGAACATGAAACTGGCAGCTCGATTTTCTTTGTCCAAGTGAAGTGCATAAAAAGACTGAAAAGGCAGCACAACATCAGGAAACTTTATTGGGTTTTAAAACACTTCCATTTTTAACTATCTAAGATGATGTTTCGAACTGACAAATACGTTTCAAACACTTTTTAAACAAATCGTGGACTGGCAGAAGTTGCCCATGTTAACCCTAAAGTTTATATGTTAATTACAGTGACAAAGCAAAACACATGGCATGGGTGGCACATACATCTGAAGGCAGAACTTGGCCTAAATTTGTTCTTTGTCTTTAGCAATCATACACATGTTTTTCTCTTGTAGCTGTTTTAGGTATGGATATATGTACGCCAATACAGATAAATAGGAATATTATGTTTAAGGATTATAGTGACCAAGATCAAGAATTAGGTTTATTCAGTTATAGTTTAATTTTGTATATTGAATTCTACATCATATTCATTAGTAATTTCAAAATATCCAAATTTAGGTGAGAAATAAAGGAATTCACATGAATCTAAATGAAGGAATAGGGGAAAAGGCATGTAACACTGAGCATTTTAATGATACAAAGAAGATGTCCTACCAATCCAAATAACTCCACAGCAATTTACAAAACTAACATCTTGTATTGCAGCCAAATCCAGATGATTTATTAGAGATGAAAAACAAAGCAAAGTATAATTTTGGGTTTAAAGGACCTAATCATGCTCCCATTGAAGTCAATGGTCAAAGTCTCATTCTATTCCACTCCAAAATGAAGTAAGCAATAGCAGATAAATTCCCTGATATTCCTTGCCAAGGAGTTTCATTATATGGAATAAGAACTGAAAGAGTAGCCTGCTGAGGGAGTATATTTTTCAAATGAAGGTGACCTTTAGTGGTACCTGGAAAAACAAGGGTTCAGTAAATGAAAACAATAACTTTTATCTGATTTTAAGTGCAAGGACAACAAGCAAACTTTATAAGTTAAGGAAAATTTAACTAAAGCCAGTGTGACCACAGAAAACCACATTCAACCAACTTTCTGCCACACCGAATCCCAGTAGCCTATAAGGTACATGAACTTACATTCAGTACAATTGTCTAGTGAGGGGAGACAAAGGAATGAATGAGTCCTTCATCGTAAGAAGGAACATAGAGACACATACTCTGGCAATCTCTGCCAACTGAGGAAATAAGGAAAGAAGAAACATGAACCCCATAGTTGAGACCAACGTTGCACAACTCTCTGATCTTACAACAGTAGGTAGCTGCACATATTATCATATCTTAATAGCAGTAAAATAGAAAAGTGATGCCTGGAGCCCATTGAATAGAAATGACTTTTCCTTACAGTAGGTTGTACATAGTTGTCACACATTCATATTCCAGTGTTCTGCAAGACAGGCAGAAATGGTATTGATGTTACAAGGTTTGAAAGATTGGTTTATATACATATGTGTCTTGTCTGTGTAGCACTCAAAATGAAGCAGAGCTCTTCGCTCAACAGAAGCATGTGAATATGAAGAAGCAGAGGTCCAAGTACTCTATAATGCTTCAGGGAACCCTGAGGGCCATAAAAGAAGGACAGGATAAGCTGTTAAAAGAAGCAAAGAGTTCATGGCTGGAGGGATATGGGGCAAGCCAAGGGAAAATGGTTCCACTTAACCCAGCTAACCTACTTACCTAAATAAAATGTTACCTCAACACATAGTGTTATTTTCCTTAAAGACAGCTGTCATTAGATGAAAGAGTTAAAGACAGAAGCCTCTAAAAGAATTAACTTTGATGCCTGAGTAAATTTTTTGGCATGCAAATGTTACCACTGAAGGAGGTGAAGGGGGAGCCCCAAAACACACAGACCCCAAAGCAGTGAGTGTAAGGTTTTTTAAAGATAGGTAAATCATTTTCTTCTTAAATGAAATTCTGTTTGACTGCATGAAATATGAACAGTAATTAAATGCACAGTCTGTGGGCCTTCCATACTTTAAAGCTCTTTCTTAAAAAAAAATGCTCACCTCAGACAGGCCAATTACCCAAGAAGGATGGAGTCAAGAGGAAAGTAGCTAAATTTCTTTACTTGAATGATCACAACCACAAGCAAGTGATTAGTCCCTGCAGCACCAGCAGGGATGTGGTGGGGACGTACACATTGGAAGACTTCAAATAATCGTTTCCTTGGTTAAAATAAAATCTGACTTCACTAAATGGACAGTTTTTAATCTCAATTGGACATCTGAAGATTACTCAAGCTGTTGTTGGCTGTGGCAGAAACAAATTTTTCTGCTTTGTTGATTAAACCAGTGGGCTCCACCATTGCTTATCGGCCTGCGACGAGCTGTTCTTTTTAATTAAAAGTGAGCCACCACGAGAGAGCAATTAACAGCTAGTAATTACTGTGCTCTTCAGAACTGCAACATTTTGCCTTTCATTCCAATTATATAATGGACAAGTGGCTTTTTGATCTTCAAATTAGTGAGCTCTTGTACTATTTGTTTTGAGGCAGATTTGGAAGGTTAATGATGGCCTGTGGTGGCACTCTTTCCACTGACTGATGTAAGACAAGAAAAAAAAAAGGGTAAGGAAACAGGAATAGTCTATCAAAAAATGCAAATACAGCCTTCATGATAATGAACAGGAAAAAACAGGTCCCTTAATATGCAGGTTGTTTAATAGGAGCCAAACAAGCACTCATTTTGGTTCTAGCCCACGCTAAGGAATTCTTTAAAAAAAAGTTCAATTAAGTGTTTTAATATAGATTCTTTAGAGAGTGACACATAACATTTAACTGTTTGATACTTAATTGTGTTTGCCTTTGATTGTGGCACCTATAGTTAAATGTTATACAGCAGTACAGAGGCACTGAACTCTCCCTTAGGACTAACGATGCATTGACTTTGCCTAAAATCTTTTAAGTAATAAGTCTTTAAATATATTTAATGGCCACTATGTCCTTTGAGTACAAGGACCCCTTACATCACAAGCAGTTGTCTAATTTTAATTAATATTGATTTGCATCTCTTAAATAGAAAACATAATTGTTGCCTTTGCTTACAGCTCTATAATCATCTCAGAGGATGGACAAGTTGAATATGTTTTTTTTTCTTTTCATAAAAATTAATAACATGGCATTAGGGCCAGATTCTCAGCTGGTGTAAGTTGGAGTATCTTAAATTGTCTTGAGTGGAGTTCTCCTGATTTTGACTCTCTGAGGATCTTGTACTTAATCTTTTGAGTTGCTGCCCTATTGTTATTTTTTGTTTCAAAACATAGAGGTTGGGCTGGTTCCGGTTTGTTACACCAATCTTTGGCAAGAAGCTCTAGTGCTTTTCTGTGAACTCACCCGAGTTACTCTAGATTTACACCTTTCAGCTAAGCAATTGTTGTTCATACTGTAAGAGTGAGGCTTATGGCATTTGCTTCCTCAGAGATGGAGTCAGTTCTCTAGTGCATTATGTACATTAAGGACAGATCCCTAAAAGAGCTCAGGGCCAGATTTTCAAGAGCTCAGCATCCATATTTAGGTTCAGATTTTCAAAAGATCTTAGCCCTGGTTTAGGCATGTAACTAAGGGCCGGATTTTCAGAAGGACTCTGCACCCAGAAGCTCCTGTTATGAAATTTGTGGCCAGGTTTTCAAAAGAGCTCAGCAACCAATATGCTGATTCTTTTGAAAATTACAGCCACATATTTTGGTGCCTAAATGAAAGCCAAGAGCTTTCAAAAGTTGACACCATCATCATCCTGCTCTCTTAATGGAGCCACCCACCCCTGCCCATTGACTTCAATAGTTTATCCCAAGTAAGGAGTACAGGATTGGACCCATAAGCAGTAACTTTTGGTGCAAGGAGGTTAGGATTCTGGGCGAAAAATGAATGTTGCTAAGGAAAAATATTTAAAGCAGAAAATTCAGAGAACTATTTTGGAAAACTTGCATAGATAAATTTTAAAAGCTATTTAGGACACTTCAGGGTCTAAGTCCTTTTTAGAGCTATTTCATTATATAGGGCAGATGTTGACTCTTCAATTATAGTTGTGTTAAGGATCATGGAATGTTTTGATTCACTGTATAAAATATTCCTCCCAAGTGGTTCCAAGTTTGAAGATAAATGCATGCTCTTTGTTTCTGAGCAATATGCAATCCATAGCACTAATGCTTTCCACAGACTGAGACGTCATCAGTGCATTTATATTGAAGCAATGTGGCAAAGGTACTGGGGTTGTATTTCATAGTGTCTCTTACTTAAATGTTCATTTTAAACAATCCACTCTAGATCCTTCTTGTTTTCTTAATGTGCAACTTGCTGTTTTTTCTTTAGAAAATGTATTAAATTATTTCTTTTTGAGGTGAATGTGAAATGTTTATGCTTAAATTAATATAGCATCTAAGACCCAAAAGTCTTAATTTACCACTCTGTTACACCAGTGTTAGCTATTGAAATTGACTAGAGCTGTGCTGGAGAAAAGTGGTATATTAAAGTGAAGACTCAAACACTGAGAATGTAAAGTGATGTTGTTGGGTCTGTAGTATTGTCATTACCTATTCCCAGATTTGGACCTTAGCGTCCAAAATATGGGGGTTAGCATGAAAACCTCCAAGCTTAGTTACCAGCTTGGACCTGGTAAAGCTGCCGCCACCTAAAAAATTAGAGTGTTTTGGGGCACTCTGGTCCCCCCAACAACCTTCACTGGGGACCCCAAGACCCAAATTCCTTGAGTCCTATAAGAAAGGGGAATAAACCATTTCCCCCCCTTCTCCCTTCCAGGTGTTCCCTCCCTGGGTTCCTGGAGAGATACACAGAAGCAAGCTCCGTGAATCTAAACAGAGGGACGCCACTCTCCCTATTTCCAGTCCTGGAAACACAAGTACTTCCCTCTTCACCCAGAGGGTATGCAAAGTCAGGCTAGTAAATTTAACACACAGAGATTTCCCCCCCTGACTCCTTCCTCCCACCAATTCCCTGGTGAGCTACAGACTCAATTCTCTGGAGTTCCCCACTAAAGAAAAACTCCAACAGGTCTTAAAAAGAAAGCTTTATGTAAAAAGAAAGAAAAATACATAAAAATGGTCTCTCTGTATTAAGGTGACAAATACAGGGTCAATTGCTTAAAAGAATATTGAATAAACAGCCTTATTCAAAAAGAATACAATTCAAAACACTCCAGCAACTACACACATGTAAATACAAAAAAAACCCCTATCTTTGTACTTACAACTTGGAAACAGAAGATTAGAAAAGCAGGAGACAGAAATCCTCTCATAGCCGAGAGAGAGTACAAGCAGAACACAAAAAACAAAGAACTCAGACACAAACTTCCTTCCACCCAGATTTGAAAAAGTCTTGTTTCCTGATTGGTCCTCTGGTCAGGTGTTTCAGGTTTCTCCTTTCCAGGTGAAAGAGACATTAACCTTTAGCTATCTGTTTATGACAAGTATACATAGAATCATAGAATATCAGGGTTGGAAGGGACCTTAGGATGTCATCTAGTCCAACCCTCTGCTCAAAGCAGGACCAATCCCCAACTAAATCATCCCAGCCAGGGCTTTGTCAAGCTTGACCTTAAAAACCTCTAAGGAAAGAGATTCCATCACCTCTCTAGGTAAACCGTTCCGGTAGAACTCCATTCCATTTGTACAGAATGGAGACGTATGGCAAAATCCTGACTCAGTTCAAGTTGAAAGGAGTTTTGCCATTGACTTCAATGGGACCAGCTTTCACCCATAGCTTTTATTTGGATAAACAGGACACTTCTCAATGCAAACGAAACACTTTGTGTGATACCATCCAAACTTTTTAATATGGGGGTGTTTAGGGTAAGAATGTTTTTTTGGATAAGATGTCTGCATCTACAATGATCTCAATTAAAAAAAATAATCAATAGTTACCACAAAATGAGCTACCATTCTTGTTTCAGATTCTAGACAGTGGGATATATTATAAGATGTACATTTTTAACAGTGAGAGTAATTAACCATTGGAACAACTTACCAAAGGTTGTGGTTTATTCTCCATCACTGCTAATTTTAAAATCGAGAATGGATGTTTCTCTAAAAGATATTCTCTAGGAATTACTTTGGGGAACGTCTGTGTTATATAGGGGGTCAGACTGGATGGTCACAATGGTCCCTTCTGACATTGGAATATATGAATCTGTATTTAAATGAATGTATATATGGACAGTCGGTAACTGTTGTCAAATATAGACCTTTTAAATGGCGACCACTCTACAACAGAGAGATCTGTAGTATGACCACATTCTTTTTTATTAATTTGTTGGCTGCAACGTGCTGTGGATTGGATACACTAATAAATTGCCCCTCTTCCCCATGTGCTTTGATGGTGTTTGGCGGGAAAAAGCAAGTAGAGGGAATTGGGGGAAGGGGGATCTAAAAATAATTCCTGTGACTTGACCGTGCAAATCTATAATTACTAATTCAATATGAAATGAACTTGAATGTAGCCATTTGCATCTTGCAAAGCTAGTGAAAAGTGTGTGTTAAATGCTGCCAGATAAGAGTGGTAGCATTTGACACTCCATTTGCACAGGTGTAAATGACTCCATGGGGCTCAAGGCAGTGGAGAATCAGGCCTGAACTTTTGTAAAATTTACTGTGCACTTGGGTGGGATATTAGGTAAGAAATACAGGATGAAGTTTTCATCAATACAGTGCTGTTTTCATCCAAGAAAACATTCTTGCAGATTGCTGAATCTTGGGGCTTTGCTTCAATGCAGTTATAGCTTTGAATAAGAAAGAACCATCCTAAAAATGAGCACAAATGGCTTTGTACCCGATTCGCCACTCATTTACATCAGTTTTACACCAGTGCAATTCCACTGTTTTCAATGCAGTTACTCCTGGTCAGGGATGCAGTGGTCTGGGTGTCCCTAGCCTCTGACTGCCAGGAGCTGGGACTGGATGATTGGGGATGGCTCACTAGATATTTGCCCTGTTCTGTTCATTCCATCTGAAGCACCAGGCATTGGCCACTGTCGGAAGACAGAATAGGGGGCTAGATTCTGGGTCTCAACCAGTATGGTCGTTCGTATGTTCTAAGAAAATCAGGTTTTTTTAAAAACAAGTTTTATTGTTTCAAGGACTGTACCATATTTCTACCTCTTGGAAGTTGGAAGTAAGTCCAGTTATAGGAATACTGGTGTGGTTCTCCTAGGTAAGGAATATGTTCCCTTGATTTGCACATATATTGTAACTTCCATTAATGTTAACGGGAGCTAAACATACTCAGTAAGAGGAGAATAAACCTTTTTAAAAATAAAACACTGGAAATAGGATGAATATTGCCAAGTGGGTTCTGAAGTGTTCTGCCAAAAGTATGATTAGGAACTTGTTTCCATGTAGCTAATATAGTAACAGACTCTTGAATGAGAGAAAAATAATGGTTAATATCGAGAAATGGCAAAGTTGTTCTTTGAGATGTTTAAATGAGAATTCCAGAGCAAGATGAAAATTGGGTTTTCTATTTTTTAAGAGTGGATAAAATTTTCAAATAGATCACCAGCATGTACATTAAGTGTAGATCACTTTCCTATGATATCGCTGGAAAATTTGGTAGTCATGTATTTTTCATTTTTGATTTTTTCTCCTTCTACAATTTTTTTCTGGGATTTTTGCCATAATGTAATAAAAAAAATCCCATGAGATACAGGAAATTTAAAGTCTGTTGGTGTTGGTTATGTTACACAGAGTCATACAGAATTTAAGTTCCCATACATTAGTCTGCCTCTGAATCAACACAGGCAAGTATATCCAAGGTAGACGTGAAACCCAGAATGACTCAGATGTAGCTGGAAATATTCAGAAGACTTATTCTCATGCATGTTTATTTTGGAATCTCGAAGAAACCAATGGTAGCAGAACTGCTTTATGTGAGGCCTGGAACGGAAGAAAATATATATTCATGAAGAAATGTGATCAGATTACTTTCATCCATACCACCTTGTCTTGTGTTCTTATATCACAAACTAAGCAGGATGAGGCTGAGTAAGTAGTTGGACAGGAGACCTCCAAGAAATACCTAGGTATAAATTAGTACATTGTTAGAGAAGAAAATAATAGAATTGTACATATTCAAGTGAGAGAAGTTCTGTTTGATCTGCTAGTCTATTCTACCTGTGCAAGATTTTTTCCTATGTTATTCTTTTGAGTGCTTTGTTTAGTCCACTTTTAAAGGAATCAAGCATTGAAGGTTTTGCTGCTTCTCATGGCATACTGCTGCACAGGCTCATTGATCTAATCATTAGGATGTTGTTCATTGTTTAATATATTCATTAAAAATGGTTGAAAATGCCAGTTATTGTTTGTGGGAAATTTTGAAAAAAAATATTTTAAAAAATTCCTGTGAAATTTTTTTTCAGTGAAGAACAGAAGCTGCAAAAAAAATCAGTTTTTGAAAATTTTTTGGGGAGTTTCTGGTATTTCAATGATAACTTTTCCTAAAATGAAAAATTTCCATACAAAGATTTTATGCCCTTCATATGCCAGTGTAGAAAGTGTAGAAAGTCATTTTCCCCTAAGTCATATTTGGCCAAACTCTACATATTTCACTTAATTTCTCATGACTTAGTTCTTCTAATTCCTTATTTATTTTTACTGCTTTTACCTGACTTCCCTTCAACCTGTTGATATTTTTCTGATTGTCATCTGTCTAGTCTACATGCCGATTATAGTTAAAGTCTCTGAAGTGGCATATAAAGAGGGATTAATAACTTTCTGATCCATACGCAGCCCCAAATTTCATTGTTTTCTTTTGTTTTGGTCACATTACTTTATTCAAAGCTCCTATCTAATTCTCTAGCTTCCTCTTTCACTCCAGATCTTATTTAGCATTATTGCTTTCCAAATACCTCTCAAGCACTGAGGATCTGTATTCCAGATTGTTGTTCTAATTTATGCATCCATATTTATCTAATTTTGTTAAATTCTTCACCAGCTCATAACATTTGTCTTCCTCTCTCCGTTCTCCAGCACAGTCGGAAACAGGGTTAATCAATGGCTGAAAATATAGCAAGTTAATGTTCAGACTCATTAATGCAACATGAATGTTCTCCAAGGTCATGGTGGTAGCTATAGGACTCAGGTAAGAAGGGATCTCTGCCACCTTTCCAGCTCTAGATTGCCTAGGCATGCACTTCAATACAGTGAAAGGAATGCTTTGTCCCTTCACTGCAGAAGTTAGTAACATCAGGTCAAGAATCATCAAAACAAAGACCTTGGAAATTCTCTCTTCAGCAAGATCTAGCTCAGTTAGGTTTTTTAACTATCCTCCACCTAAGTGTTTACCAGGGCAAGACTTAATGCCAGTTTATATTCCCTCTAACACAGGAAATCATTTTCCAGGAAAACTGGATTACAGAAATCCACATCCTCAAAAAGTCCTTTTCTCAAGCATATGCCAGACTATCAATCTGAGCAGCTTACTTAGATTTCCAGAGAGCCCATGAAAGTCGGCCACACTCAGAAACCTTGGAGGTGATCTGCACAAGCTCAATCCCTCAATACTAGTGAAGAAAATCTTTATCAGGTCAAATAACTTTGCAGTAATATCTCTTGTCAAGCATGGATGAATTTGGCTAGGCCCCCTATGAGCTGACTGACTACTGCTACTGGTCTGGGTAGGGAAGTTCCTCAACTCCCTGAAAGAGGAGCTGGAGAAGGGGGTTAGCCCTCAACTCTTTAAAAGCTCAGGTCTCACCTATCACAACCGTCTGAGGTTTGAATAGTTGATTGTTTCCTGGATCACCATCCCTATTTTTCTGAATTATTCAGAGTGACCCTTCTCTAGAAACTTCCTGAGAAAAATCTTTACTTCTTTGGAGTGTGAATTTGGTCCTGGACAAACTGTGTTCTCTTCCCTTGGAACTGGTGGCCACTACCTCTCTGTAACTCCATGCTCTAAAAGTTATATTCTTGATTGCAGCTACCTTGGTCCAAGGGAAGCCTCATCGAGAAATTTCTTTGACCTAAATATCCAGAAAGACACATTTTGCTTTAGGACAGGAGCATTCTTCCATCCTTCTTCCTAAATTTCTTCCCTAATCTTAAAAATCCTTCCAAATGGAAACCCTTTCAGAATGAAAAGTGGCCAAGACCTTTACAATTTGGTTCAATGATCCAAGCACAAAATGGCTACCACTCTCCTCAGATGTGTGTTTTAAAAAAATAAACCACCAGGGACATTTTGTAATCTCCAAAAATAAATAAATACAATTCAGAGAGGGTCAGCTTCAGCATTAAGTAAAGATTTAGGACAGTCCTTACTTTATCTGAACTGGATGGTTATGGTCAGCTCCCCAGCTGACTGATGTGCATGCTGATACCTGCACACTATGTCCATCTACCTCTTCCTCTAGAAACTTGTCCTGCCTATAAGATCTTGAGAGCAACAGTTGCACCAGAAAATGTCCCTACACCCTCTCTGAGTGCCAGGCAAATTTTGGCTGTCATTATTCTCTGTACTGAAGCAAATGGAAAGACTCGTCCTTTGCCATTTTAATGATAGAAGAAGAGCACAGACTGCAAAAATGTAGAAACAATATTTCAAATTTTGTGTGTTCATGCACACTTTAAAACATTGATAGCTTTTTAAAAAAATCAAACATATTCTTTCCCCCCCACCCCCGCAAAGACTTTAGATTGAGAATGGGTTTGTACTGTGCTGCAGTATTCTCATTTCCATTTCACCAGGAGGGGCAGCAGAATGAAAAAGGGGCAATTCCGTTTAGGAAATTGTGTGTTTGACCTATTTGTATTAACTGTGTGGACAGCTAGTGTGGTCCGTGCCAGGATGCGAGTATAGAAATATGGTGATTGTGCAGCAAACACTCTCTCTTGCTCTAATAACTTGTATACGGTGTCACCTGTTTGTTGCAAATTTGGAAGCCACCCATTATGGTGGCTTCTTTTGTGCTATGATGTTTAAGTATGTACTGGTTTTCTCTGCTTCTGATTTTTTGCATATAATATCCCAGTTCAGTACACCCCCTCCAGTAAACCAATTAAGGCTTTGATGTAGTTTTGGTACTAATAAATTTAGTTTTGATTGTTCAGTTTGGATATACTATGCACACTCCATAAAGGAAGTATATATGCTACACAGAGTCACTTCTCTCTTTCTGTCTCATAAGTCCACTTGCAAGCAAACGAGCCCATACAGATATTCTTGGCTTAATGGTAATCTTGAGTTTGATTATTCTCCATTCTATATGATAGCTGACTAAAATACGCACAAATGAGAGCCAAGGGGGAAAAACTGACCAGTCCTTTCATAGCACCATGGGAGGTGAAAGTAAGCGTTGTTTATAAATTTGGTTTCTGATACCAGAGCTGGTCCCTGCTCAGTGACTGTCCATATCTTCCTTGAAATCTGATCCCTTCATTCAGAAAAGTCAATGTCAGCTTCTCAGAGTACTTAAAAGAAAAAGAAAAAAGCTGAGAATTCCAGATTGTAATCTCTGTCACCTTCCATTGAGGGGGCCGGGTTGTATATGGATGTGGAGGAGATGCCCTGCTCTCTTTTTCATTTGGAGCAAAAAACTTACCTCCCTTGCCCCCCCAAAAGGTAAAACGAAAACCAAGAATACATTGGCCACCAAGACAGCAGCTGGTATAAGGAAAACAGTATAAACTGTAGCTTGTGCCTCACACTAATACTGACTAGCCACCAGGGGAAATCCGATATAGATTTTATTGTCTAAACAACAGAGTAGATTTCTGCAAATAAACATTAATATGAGATGAAGCCAGAAAGGTCAAACCATGCAGAGTATCTACAGCATTCCAAACAGTAGGGTTTATTTAAAGAGAAATTGAAGATAACCCATCAAGGATGCCCGGGATATCAAGAATCCTATAAATGTACCGCTATCAATCAGTTGTTAGCCACAAAGATGCTCCTTCTCCCTGAGTTTTATCTCTCCATGCCTCTTATTATCATGCTCACAGTGTTCCTTGTCGTGTTTCAGACATGCATGATGTTTGAATACTTGGGGCCATATTCTGCTCTCAGCCACTAATGACAATGAAGTTACTCTGTATTTACAACAGTGTAAATGAGATCAGGATCTGGCCTTAAGTATTCAATATGAATTTGACTAATCTGCACCAGCTGCTGTCATCACCTGCAGACGTTACCTTCTTTCTAACCAATGCAGCCACTGGTTCCACTCCATGCCATGCCAGACAATTACCCAATTTTTTTCTCAGGCCTATTGGTAATGGAGAGTGTCCAGCAGTAAGAATGGCAACCTCAGCAGAGAAGGCAGAAGAATGAAGTAGCCTCTGACGCCTGCAGGTGTTTCCTGCTCCAGAACAAGAGTGCCAAAGCACAGTGGTGAGGCAGTGTGGGTGAAGCTTGCTAACCATGCTATACCTACCTCTTCTGTGGATAAGCAGAGGGCTCATCAAAGACTGTAAATCCAGCATGCTTCACAAATACTGAATTCACTTAAAATTATACGTCCATTGTGAAATAATAGTAGTTATAACGGTTGGTTTTTGTCACACTGTTACAGGCAGGTATGATTTTAGGAATCTTTTCATGGCAATTCAGCTTCAAATTCTATTGCAAGGGCAGTGGTGTCTTTAATGGCATCCCATAACAATTTGCTTTCTGTGCTTGTTGCATGGGCTGTGCTTGTTGCATGCTGAAGCACACAGCACACATCTAAAATGTAAAAGGGAGATAGTGCTTTCAGTGACATAAACTTCTGTGACATACAATTCAAATACTCTGAAAATACTGCAAATTAGTTTAGATTAAAAAAGAAACACCCCTTTGTGGAATACTAATCTCTAGATCTGCTATCAAAATCTTGCTGGGATTTCTGCATAAATCTGTATATATTGGTGATTCTTAGTGCTGTTGGTACTTTGATTAATTTAGCTACATGTTACTGTCATGTTGGACACATTCATCTTCTGTCTTGAAGTGTGTACTCCTCAATCTCTCTATCATTCCACCCCTTCAGGCCTTATTTTCATCACATTTAAGGGAACTTTCCCCCGCCTGTCTTTATCCTATTAGGCTTTCAACAGCTTAAGTTGAATCTTCACTCTTTCACTCTTGCTGTCAAACCTCCTTACTGTGTTATCTCATATTCCTATTCATAAAATCAAACCCGTTATATTTAATACACAGATACAATTACGTCTAAGCATTAAACACCACCAGCAAGCACAAGTACTGTAAGTTAAATCAGACCATCCATTGGAGGATCTGCGGTTCGCTCACATTATCAGTATATTTTAAATTAAGAAATGAACAGCAGTGAAATCAGCCCTGGAATAAGTGGTTGCTACTCTGGTGAAGCAAGGGGAGCTGCACCTGCTTACATAGGCTGAATTTGGCTTTTAATGTTGAAAGCTTGAATGTCACTAATTCAGATACTGATACAAGACACAGTTAATGACATTTCAGCGTTTTCATCCAGTGATGTCAAAGTGCACTATAGAGGTGCATAAGTATTATTATTTATTTGCTTATTTATTTGTGTTAATTTAGTTCCTAGGAGCCTTAATCATGGACCTGGCACCCCATTATGCTAGGCCCCACTTTACAGATTGGGAAACTGGGGCAGAGAAGTCAAGTGGGTTGCCTAAAATCAAAGCCTGACTAGGCCCCCTTAGTCTCCCTGAAAATTGTATTTATGTTTGTCTCTCTCATCATTGCTGTTTGTGAGTGAGTCCAGAGGGTAACTTCTAGGTCCTTTAATCCAGGATGGTAGGGGCAGATCCCTAGTCAAATAACATAGTGCTTGTGCTGTTCCCAGACCTTTCTCAACTCACCTAGGATAGTTCATTACAGTAGAAGTATAGTAGATTGTATGGCAACAAGGCTTTCCAAAAAGAAAATGATAAGGCTGACTATTAGTCTAAACATATGTTCATGCAATATTATATTCTTACCCCATTTTTTAAAATCCCAAGTTTCCACTGTGTGTCCTATAGATGATACGTGTATACTACAGGTGAAGAGGTGATATCCCTATGATAAGTGGCACAGCCATGTGATGGATTCATTTATCATGCACATTGGACCACCTCACCTGTACTGTGCCCACTATCCATCCCTTGGCACTTATTTTAACATTTCAAATCCACGAGCAGCTTCAAAGAGCTGCCTTTTTTACTCTACTAAGTTAACTTGCCAGAGAAATATTTCCTTCTTTTCTTCTCAAATATGGAATTTCCTCCTCAAAAGTCATTCTGACCCAAGACCCTGGATGAGCCGGAAGATTCAATAATAGACCAGAAACAGCTCTTTTATACAGGATAATATCATGATTTTGACACTATATTATGGGCTCGCAGTCTGCAGTTGGGAACTTCATATTATTAAGAAGTTGAGATTCCCATGCTCCCAATGGACCTGACCTAGGACTTGCTCCTGGCTCATGAAGGACTAGAAATATTTGAATTAAACACCATGATATTTTAGTTAAAGGAAAAACTATTTTAGGCATTTTAAAAGGGTTTTTCATCGGCCCTCTAGGGTTAGTTGGACTCTGGTAATTAAGGCATCTGACTTTGAAAGTGGAAGGATTATGCAAAATAATGCCACTAAGATTTAAAAAAAATCTGAAAAATTAAACTAGCTTTTTCTGTGAAATAGGTGACATGGTATTAAGGGTTTATGAACACAGCCTAACTCATTCACTGTGAGCAATGTACCCATCCCAAACTCCTGAGGATAAATCCACCCAGTCATGTATTCCCTGTATGTGAATATATAAAAAAATCACATGGTAGTGTATTATATTCAGTTACCCTTAGTGAAATTACAAAATCTTTACATAGTTTTTATTTAGTTCACATTAAGATTCACATGGGAATGTGTTTGGATAGGAACTAAGTAAAGACCTGTATATAAGGAATCTACCAGCTGGGATCATGGTATTGGATTCACAGTGCAATTAGCCACTTTACCTTTAAAACTTTCAAAGTGGTGGTTGATGTTTTAACAACACACTTCCCATTAAAATCAATAATACCTAGTCCAGCAAAACCAAGCATACATCTTTAAAACTATATGGGGTTTTCTTTTGTGTGTGAGCTATAAACGTAATATGAAAGTAATAGGCTTATGATGAGAGGGGAAGTGTATTACTATCCGTACCATTAAAGGACACGTTGCATTTAAACAAAAGTGTAAAAATAGTAAGGATGAGGCAGTGAGGAAAGAAAAAAAATTGTATCACTTTCTGAGCCAGAAAAATAAACTGCTTCTTGCAGTCCAGGACAGATTGCTGTGGCTGTTTGCCTGTAGTTATCCCAGACTGAACATTCAGTCCTATCCAGCATCTGTGCTGTCAGTTTTAACATGAAGCTGGAAAAAATGATGTTGTTGATGATGGTACATATGGCCAGCAATGCACTCTGGAATATATTTGTATTTTCTCAGTAATAGAAACAAATAGGGATTTAATAATGTCAGATGTACATATAAATAGAATAATCTTTTAAATAATTTCATTAACATGTTGTAGTGCATACAGTACAACCAGTCTTACACCTGGGTGTTCTTTCATTAAACATGCCATTAGACAAATCTACATTTATTCATAATATTTCTGGAACTATTTATATTGTTCATTCAGGAGGCCCAATACAGCTTAGTGCTTTTTGGTCAGGGTGCCTTAAATATTAAAATATATTATTATGTATTTTTATTAGCTTCCTGTGACAGAAGATTTATCATATTTTAGTTTTTATTAAGTCCTTGTGGTTTTTCGAGCTGATAGTAATTGTTGTTGGGCAAATCTCAAAAGGGACGGTTGGTTGGTTTAGTTTTGATAAACTCCCAGAAGTTTGGGCATTTATCCAAAGTATCTGAACCTCTTGAATTTGCAAAACTAGTCTGCATAGCTCATGAAAATAGACTTGTTTTCAATTTTTTTGTGAAGATTCCAGACCTCCTTTGTGTATAGTTGGGCCAGACATAATGCAGTAGCAGCCCTTCTTATGGTAGTTTTGCGCTTCTGCTTTTGGCTAGAACCAGCAAAAGTGGAAAAGAATGAAAGAATTTCATTCTTTAAAAACGTGAAACAAAAAAGTTAATTGAAATTTTTCTAAATAAAAAAAATGTTCAATTTACATTTTGGACTAAGGCTTGCATTGATCTAGCTTTTTACAAATCTAGAATCTCTCTCTCTTAAATTTCGGTAATTATACAGCCCCAACAGTATAGTATCTGAGTACATCCCAAGTATTTAAAAATCAGAATTAGAACAGCAATCTCTTTCCTCTTTTCCAGCCTGTAAGAGAAAAGAAGGTGTTTGTTTATGTGTTGCCAACTCTTCCAATTTTGTCACAAACCTCATGTGATTTAATATACATCTTAGAGCAACAGCTCCTGGAGTCGCATGATTACGCGTCTCTCAACATTCACTGAAAAAAGAGTACTGGTAAGTTTCTAACCTTCCTGGTTGCAGAAGAAAGTTTCAACATGACTCGAGTGCACCCTAAATGCTCAAAAATCAGAAGGCAAAGGAAAAGAACCCAATATATTATTATTTAAAATCTTATGATTTTTAAGGGGATTAACTCATGATTTTTGAATACTTGGGCTTGGCTATACTGAGTGAGTGTCTTTACTGAGAGAAAGCTACACTGAGGAAAATAGTTTTACTTTTTTTTTTGGCTTGGATTCATGAAAGCATCCCCATTCTGGAAATCATTTGAAGTCATGGGACCTACATGCTTGTTTAAAGTTAAGCATGTTATTATTATTTATTTATTATTTATTTTATTATTTTATTTATTTGAATTATCATAGTGCCTATGCACCCTAGTCATGGTTCAGGACCCTATTGTGCTAGGTACCATACAAACACAGAACAAGAAGACAATCCCCCCCGCCATGCTTAATTGTTTTCCTGAGCAGGGATGGATTTAGGCATATGCTTTATTGCTGTACTGAATTCCTAAAGGTGGTGAGCTCGATGGTCATTCTTATTAACCGAGGGAATGAGTTCCATCGTCTACTTCTAGCTCTTGTGAAGTTCTGTCTCTGGCCTCACATGCCTTCTCTTTGACAGTTAAAGTGTTCCAGGGGAACACAGTGGTCATGGAAGGCCTTGAACACAGAAGGAAAGGTGTTCTCACAGCACTCCCAAGGAAGGCTTTGAACGTCAGTGGAGAGACCATGAGTTGTATTCTTTATTCAGTGGGGAGCCAGCGAAGAAAGCAGAGCACTGGACTGATGTTTTCACAGCAAACTGTGTTTCTCAGAAAACAGGCTGCTGTGATTTCTACCAATTAGAGCTTTTTCAGGGTGTGTGGCTGCATTTGTAGATATAAATTGCACTCCTGTGGGTCCCAGGTGCTCCTTACTCTCTCTTTTCATCCACGATGAAATAGAGGGCCCAGAGTTGTGGGACAGTAATGTTTCTAGGACTTCCACTTGTGTGAATTGGCTGAATTCTTGAAAGGGAGAGTGTTGTGTTTCTGGTCCTGTTTTTGGCTTGTTCTTGGTAGCCTCAGAAGCTGTCCTGGGTGCAGGAGATCTTCTTTGTGAAATGAGAGAGAGGTGCTGTGACTCTGGCAGTTTGGTACAGGCAGTATCGGTTTATGCAGTGATTTACAGTCTGAAAAAGTTCTGTGGGATGCAGCTGTACTTTCTCCATAGCAGAACAGAAGCAGGATTTTTTGGGCTTTTTTCCCCTTCTACATTGATAATCCATTGAGTTCTAATTAATTTCTCTAGCTTTGCTGTTAGAGCTGTGCCACTCTTAGTATCTGCATTTGTGTGCAACATGAGATTCTTGTGAGCACTGAGCATTCATTCCTTTATTCCATGGTGACATATTTCCCCACCTCCTCCAGTATGCAAAGTTTTTTGCTGTGATAATGATGAGATTCCACCTCAGTTTAAAGGAGAAAAGTGTTTCTAATTGGAGCCAGACTAATGTTGGTCTAGCAAACAGTGAGGTTTCCCAGCAAAATGGTGACATTTCAGCCTCTGCCAAGCAAAAAGGCACTTTTTTGCCTAAAAAAATCCAATGATTTTCAGTTGGAAAAATGAACTTTATATATATATATATATATATATATATATATATATATATATAAGCCAAAATATTATACATAAATATTTTAATGCAAAGCTGAGGTTTGATGGTTTTTGACCATCTCTATTCATTGTGCAATTTCTGGTCTCAGTTACACTCTGCTAGTCTCATTTGAATGCTAAGAGGTCTGTTCAGATGTAGACAAATCCTTCAGTCTTTCAACCAAAACTGCTCTGCAAGTCAGTGGAAATTTTTTACGGAGTAAGGACTGCTGGATTGGCTCTTAATAGATACTGAACGAAGGGATAAGTCATTCTGGGACTCTTAAGAATCCAGTTCTGAGTGTTTCCTGAGAGGAACCTCTATGTTCAACTTCCATTGACTTCTTGAATTGATGGTGTTTGTTATGAGATGAGCCTCCTAATTGTCTCTCTGACAGGCATCCTGTTAAAGGAACAGAGAAAACACAGAAAAATTTTGGCTACACCAAACCCCATTCCTATGGAACTCTAGAAGAGTGTTTCTAATTGGTTATTGAGCCCAAGTACAATGGCTAGCACAATGGAGTCCTGACTAGGGCCTCGAAGCACAATCTAAATCAATAATAATAAATAAACTTAAGTCTGTGATTTGGGCCAAATATTCAGCTAGGTTCCAATATTCCACAGTCAGTTTTGCAGCCACAGTAGTGAATGCACTGACATTTGCATGTACAAATCCCACATTTCTATATGCAGTTTGAGTAGCTGAGCACTTGATTGCCCGCTTGCATATGTAAATGTCCATGGACATATGGAAACAAGTGTATATCCACGAATGCAAATACAGACAGTTGCAAGCACAAAAACAGCATGTGAAACTAGAGGATGGGGATGAAAATTTGGCTTCAGATATGCCAAGTGAATCCCAAAGCCTCCACCATAAAACATTGAATAAACATAAAATATTCCAGAAAATGTAATCAAGAATCTCCACTGAGAAAATAATGTGTTGATGAATGTGGACTGTATAACCTCTGAGCACATTTGCCTTTACAATATTGTTTCTCACAACCTTCAACACTATGGGATACTGGTATTAACTACTAGTGGAGAGCAGTCTACCGTGCCAGGAGACATCACTACCAGTGTTTGCACCTGAGATACATTTGGTCATTCAAGCCCTGAGCAATAAGTGTTGCAGCATTTTGTAGTTTTATTATTGTAATAGATCAGATATGTCTGTGTTTAATAAAGGGGATGTTTTTATCTTAATCATCCTTCCCTCATTCATAAATTTTCAGCCTCCTATTAATATTGCTTAAGATTGTTCATTGTATGGAAAAAAATGGAATGTAGTAATTTCACCTTCCTTTAAAACACTAACACTGGTAGACAGGTGATATTTACATCACAAGAACACCTTATTGGTTGTCTGTGTAAAAGTTATGGCAGTGCTATATTGGGAGTGCATGTAGGATGAGGTCACTTTCCCTACATCAGTACTTTGTCTCTAACAGTCTAATATCAGCCCAAGATTGAATATGTGGTGTGCAACATCTATCTGCCAAAGAGCAAATTTTTAGTTTCTCAGCCCAATAAACATATGTATAGCTATTTTCTTGGCTAAAATAGAAACAGGGACTTTAAAAGACTTTAATTTGTCCAAATTGAAGGCCTTAGACCCAGCATGACTGGTTCAGAGAATAAACATTAATGTAATTTGTAAATGCTCTCCCCAGCTATGGTATAAGGACATTTCAGTGTTTGGAAGTCTGATAAAAACAACTGATGACCTTTTGGTAACCTACACTGGAAAAGTCAAATTTAAAAATTGGTATTTTTTTTCTATAGTCATTGACCCATATCAAATGAGTGTAAAACATTTCAAGATACTGGCTCCATGGGAATGAGGGATTTAATTATATCAGTCAGTCATCTTTTACAAGCTTTTATATTATATAAATTACTATCACTAATGGTAACAAATATATCTTAATGCGCCTACTGTTGAAAGTTATTCTTCAGATTGGATGAACCTTTCAAATGTAAACTTCCCCCATAGCGAGACCAAAAAGTCACGTTTTTTGTCCCTAAAAAATTGATTTCCAAGTGGGTTTGAGGTGTGAATAAAGAGCCTCTTTATAAAAACAACAATCAGAAGAACAAGCAGAACAAAGAGAAAGACTTTGCGGGCCAAATCTTGATTTGGTGTAAATTGGTGTCATTTCATTGGCCTCAGTGGAGCTAAGCTGATTTATACCAACTGAGGATTTGGATCTCAATTTTTAAATTGCTTGGTAACATGTGAAAACTGGGTTGTGCAATGTAACTGCACCTCACTTTGCTTCCATTGCTTTCTATATGTACTTCCCAGCCTCTATGGTACCTATTACTGAGCAATGAAAAAGGGACAGAGGAGGAAGGTAAACATATAAGGTGTTATCTGAAGATGGGGAGAGTCAAGCTTACTATAAAGAAATACGGCAGCTCTTTTCAGGAAACAGAATCATATGGAACATGCTATGTTCGGCTGTTTGCTGCAGATGTTTTCCTCATTCACACATTTTTACCATAAGGAAACGAAAGCTTAAAGTGGTACGGTAAATGATTCTTTATGGAAAAACTGGAATGAAACAGCCTTGAATACAGCACAAGTAAAAGTTTCAGACTCACTGGATGTCTCTTTCTGTCAGATGCCACAGTGTCAGGCTCAAAGCCATTTGTCATCCCTGAATTTCATTATCTGCTCCTTCCCTGTCTTTCAGTCTCACTTTGCTAGGACATTTGTTCACCGTTGACCTCCCTGACAAATAATACACCTTAATTATG